>NW_026067904.1:5562769-5594194 GCF_014885135.2 Alexandromys fortis | reverse complement strand
TATATATGAAAAAGCAAAAATATCTTAAAGGTTAGTGAATTGGCAATGACAATAAAGGCCATGCTGGTGAGGTCTCAGATAGCAATGAAGATCCAGGTGGAAATTGCATAAAAGACCATCTTTGTTAAATTGCAGAGATCTTAGCCGCATTCTATGTCTTATGCTAAGATGTTGCACAAAGCCAAACTTAGTAATAGTAGACACTAGGGGAATTTTAAGAGAAAGAACTGATAGTGTGGCATGGTTGTTACTTTCTTTTAGGTCAAGCTAATGGTGAGATTTGGGAACAAAAAAAGAGGGTGTTGATTTGGGAGATAGACACTGCCAGTCCTGGTAAGGAACGAGTGTGCACGGGTATATCAATAAACTACATGTTGGAAAGACATGTTCTCATCAAATGAGCCAGGAACTTTGCGTGGAGAAGACAACTAGAGGAGGCCACAGAGCAATTTAAGCAACTTTTAATGCTGCCCTTCTTATCATAATCCCAAAGAACTTCTAAGACAGAAAAGTTTTATAGCCCTTTGGCACTCCTGAACAGAGTTGCTGCCCAAATGTAGGCCACCTCGTGACTCTGACTTTCCAGAAAGTGTTTCAGGCAGCCATGGTTCAAGCATACCTAACATAGCTCATAGTAGTAGTGTCCACATAAAGCTTATTTTGAAGATATGTAAAGTGTGGATCGTGGTACTAGGAAGCTTCCCAAGAGAATACAAGGAAAACTATGGAAGTCAAGTAGTAGTTTGTCACAGATTCACACAGTGTGAGCTTCTGCAATGAACAGAACTAGCTAGTAATGGAGCTGTGAAGGGAAGTCACACTGAAGCCTTCCTAAACAAGATGGACAGCTATGTGCTACACCCACTGGAAAAGCTACCAATACCGTCACAAAGCCCAGAAGACAACCATGTGTGGAAATGACCTGCCCTGCCGTGTGGGCTAAGGACTGGGACACCTGGCCTTCACTACAACGTGCACAAAACACAAGATTTGAGAGCCTCACTGGGTCTCAACTTTTCTTTGTATTGATTATTTTTTTCTCTTTCCTTCTTCTCTCTTTTAGAGTGGAAATGTTTGCTCTGGACCCAGAATGCGGTTGTATCTTGCAAGTATACAACTTGTTTCATTATACACCAGAGTATGACTGGGAAATTTCCCCTAAGATGAGATGAGAATTTTCACTTGGTATTTTGAATGATATAGGAGCAGATTTTCAGAACATATGGGTTATAACTAATATCATGTTCGCATTGTGAGAAAGACATGAACCCAGCACACATACAGTTGACTGTATCCCCAAGAGGTCAAATATTGAAATTTTGGACTATAAGGGATAACAAAAAGTATGGAACCTTAAGAGGTGTGATCTGTCAGGAGGCACCTGGATCATACATGGTTGCTGCTACCCTTGGATGGAATAGAGTATTATTCTGGGGCCCCAGTTTTAATTGTCAAGGAAATTTGTTATCAAAGCCTGGAAACTGGCCTTACCAGAATCTCTCTCTCTGGGGTTCTTTCTCACGATATGATCAATACCCCCCCACACACACACCAACCTTCCTGAAAGTTGCTGAAGATGACCCTGGGATGAACCTAAGCGTAACATTAGGATTGGGGAGGGGGTGGTTTTACCATGCCATGGAAACTTTTTTAACTTCTAAATTCTTGATATACATATATGAGTTTTCTCTATAGAGCTAGCTTCCTATATTTATGCAATAATAGTAAAAAAAAATGGTGGAGTATAATGTCCTGCCATTGTTTTCACACAGTATACTGTTCCTACTTACATGTCACAATTTCATCAATTTTCAGCCTAGTTTATTTCCTTCTCTTTTTATCATCGCATGGCTTCCCTGAGCAAGCGTTACTTCTCTCTTGCGCCATTCCCTATTCCTCCCTGAGATAACCTAACTTGAAGAAATTGCTGCCTTCCTGGAGCTTCCCTGGGGTTTTAGAGATATGCCTCTGGTGGATTCGCATGTTTTACACAACCGTCCTTACATAGTTCCTGTTTTCTCTGTCTGTGATTTCTCTAAGGAAAAGATCTGCCCGAAAAGTTTCATTCATCTTTGAAAATCCCAAAGATCCAAGCATCTTTGAAACCTTTAAGGCTCTTATAGAGAAAGGTTCACAGTACATGTTATTGAATTAATTTTCTGTTAATTAGTCTATTTATAGATGAATGTAAAAAGCTCTGCTATCTCTCTGTCACTCTTCAAACTCACTGATGTAGTTCTGGACAAAGAGAACACTGATGAAAGCAAGTAGGACACAAATAGCGTGAGCCTAGAAAATGGTCCCAGAATGAAAAGGGCTTTGCAAATTTACAAAATACCTTTAATTGTGCAGTGGTTCATCCTATTTTCAATGTTACTTGACCCATGCATTTCATTTTCTATTGGACCTAGCAATGGCTGGTCAGAATAGCCAAAATCAATTTATTTGCCTACAGGATTGTAGCTCGATACAAGTCACTATTACAGATAAGCAACAGAGTGCCTATGGAACAGACCTAGGAAGTAGTTATAGATTTCCTATCCTTGTTCTTCTGTCTACAGAGAAGACTCCACTCATGGTTAGAGCTTACCTTATTCTAGCATTGCAATCATGTCTTTAAATGAAATTATTTTTGAGTTCATTGAGTTTTATAGTTCATTGTGCCAGCCTGGTTGCATATAGAATGTTCTTGATCCATCTCCTCTCCTTGGTGTCATGGCATGTGTTTGCTCATCTCCAGAGTAACCTCTGTGCCTATCTACAGCTTTGGTGATGGAAGCAAGGAACAACAGGCTTCCTATCTTTAGTATCAGTAAGGTTTGATGCGAGCAGATAGGTATAGCTCCAGAGTCCATTGTTACTTTATGTTCAGGAGCTTGGAGAACATTGGTTAAGAAAGTATTCCCTGAATGATAAAAAAAGTAACCCAGTTATGATCATCTTCACCTACTACAGGACTGTGTAATATATTATGTAGCTTGCAGTATGTTATATAACTCCTGATCTCTTCCGCGTTCTCAGCCTAGACAGATGAAGGTTCCTAAACAAGAACTTCACGACTTTCTCTGAAGTCACCTATTTTTCTTCTAGTCAAGGTTCTGTTCGGTTGCCTTGTATGTCAGTTTCAAGGCAGTGATCCCCTGCTTTTACCCATGTGCTCTCAGTTCCTGGGACCTTTGTTAGAATTAAATAATTGAGTCCAATCATGCATTCACAGAGAGGAAGTTCTGCCCTGAAGCAGAGGAAGGTGTACCAGTGAGAATGGACGCTTGACGCATGGCAGTCAAGGGATGGCCATAGAGCAGAGTGCCTAGAGAGTGCTTGGCTTAATTACTCATGGGTAACACCTGGTTGCCCCAAGATTACAACATCCTCATCTACAACTGATTTCTGAGGAAGTCTCCTCGAACTCTTTTAAAATAATTTTAGGAGCAATTTTGCATTATAGCTTTTTATAAATATGCTGAAACTAATCTAAGCATCAGGAACCCTGATACCTGGCCATGAACCCTACTCTTATAAAGTAGGAGATGCTAGGGGTCCTGGTTGTTACTGACTTCAAGGTGGGAATGTGGTTGACGGAGGTCATGGAGCCTTTTAACTTAGATAAAAACCTCGGCCCTTAGAACCCACTTCCGAAAGCTGGAGGCTATGCTTACACCATTGGAGTGTCCCTGTTGGACATCTTTGCACAGGCCATACACGACCCCACCTTATAAGGTATCTTTTCCTAGATACCTTCCTATACCCTCTGATAAACTCCATGATTTAAAAACAAAGTTGAAGAGATATTTATTTAGCATTTATTCACTTGCAGAACAGCAGGCTTTCTTGTGACATTTTCTGGAATGTATATGTGATTACCATGTTCACACTGCTCCCCCTAGTGCCTCCTTTCGCCAATACTGATACTGTTTCTTTTCCCTAGCAGCCCCATTCTACTTATAGGTCTCTTCATTCTCTTCCCCTTTCTCTTCTTCCTTTACTCTTCAATTTTCTTTTCTTTCTAAAATTTCACTTACAAAAGAAAACAGAACTTGGAAATTTTAAATAGAGAAAATTCTTCTTTGTCTTTTTCTGCCCTTCTCCAAAACCCCCCCTTTTAATTGAATAACAAAACGTTGCTACACTAGCCTACCTACCCTCCTTTTCCTCCCTGCTTCTCATGCAAGGCACTTCTGCTCCCTCAAAAAGCTAAAGATCTCTCCTAGCAAAGCTTAGGTCACTGCCCTTACTTATACTAAGTGGGCTGAGGCTGCATGAGGAAGTTGCATGGGATGAATTCAAGATTATGGCTTGAAATTATTAAGAAAACTAAAAGTGCATGAAATCCCTACAGAAATTTCAGGTTCCCACAAAGAATGGCCAATGGGTGTTTCATTGCAGTCGGACGCTTCAGAGCCACAGCCCCAAGGAGGGAGGAACACACAGCTGCTGGCCATCTCAGCCTCACTTGCTTCTTTATCCAGACAGTAAAGCAGAGGACTTGATAGTTTTTGGTTGGGTCTGTGAAACTCTTAGTGAAAGTTCCTGACAACTGTAGGAAGACCGCTGAAGGAAAGCCTCAATGTTTTCCCTCTTCCTTTACCAATCCTCTGCTTTATTCACGCCAAGATAAAGTGGCATTTGGAATTAAAAACTCCAAACCCAGATGAATAAATACCAGGAGAATGAGATAATAAGATCCCAAATGAGCAAGTTAGAAAAGGTAAAAGAGGGCACAAGGGTAGAGAGAGAAAGGGGGAGAGCTGTAATAACAGAGGGAGAGGAAGGAAAAAATGAGAAAATAAACAAAGCAAAGTGAGGAGGAGGGGAGAATAAATAAAGGAAGACAAGAGAAAGATTAAGAAGAAGGGAGAGAGGAAGACGAAGAGAGAAAATGGGAGAGAGGAAGGAACCACGTGGGATCTGTGGTGCTTAATTTTGATACAAAGGTGAGTTATCAGTGCAAACACTGGATGTGTTCATTTGGCAGAGCCAGGATTTAAAAGACAGAAACTCAATTTGGTTGTCCTTTACTCTAATAAAAAATATGTTTTATACCAATGGAAAAACGTATTTCTTTCTGCCGATAAGTGCCAGCATCTAATCTGAAGTCTTCAATAAAGCAATGACATTAAATAATTTAACCTGGGAAAAGCTACTCACATCTGCAAAACAATATATGGATTTTGGATGGATCAACCAAAAAACAGTAGGGAAATAAAAGAGAATAGAAAATGTGATTTGGAAAACAAAGAGATTTCCACCATTCCATAAAAAGAATTACTTTCGTCCCAGGGAATCAAAATACCCACGCCAGTCATCTACCTTGACGGGGTTTGGGTTCAAATGCACAGTAGGCTTCTTCTACTGTCATAAGATAATGGTATCAAATAGAAACACCTAAACTAAGAATTCATCATTTCTCCCTCCAGACTACAAACCTGTACAACCAGAGAGGTGCTCATCTGGGGCCCCCTAGCCACAGCAGCAGGGCTGTGAGGCTCCTCTGGGACTTTCCTGATTACATGGAAAGAAGCTGAACCATGTGCTCATAGACCAAAGTGGCAGTTCAAGTTTTCCATGGACTAACATGATGGTATCTTAAAGTATTTTATTCCCAAAAAGTCTTGGTGTTTTTCATCGGTAAATTCGGGCGATGGTACCTTAAAAACTATAAAAGCATCATAGAAACATACAATAAAGTAATTCTCTTCATACAACTTCTCTCTCTCTCAGTCATTTATGTATTCTTATGCTCATTGGTGTCTCATCAAAAGCAATGCAATTATCTCTGCTAATTCTAAAGAGACCTATTTCCTTCTACACCCTCATAAAATGCTCTACAGACCAAAAGTTTTGAGGACCACTCACTTGGGGCTCTCTTTCTTTCCCTCCATTAGCACCTCTATTAATCATCTAGGCCAATGGTTTTCTATTCAAGCTGAACACTAAAATCACCCAGGGAGCTAAAAAACAAAACAAAAAGCCCAGGCTTAAAAAAAAATAATAATCCTGGGCCCCGCTTTGCACCAATTAAATTGGAATCACTGCAGATTGGTGCAGGCTTTCATATGCTTCAACATTTCAAGGTGATTCTAGTATTGGGAGCCAACATGCCAGATACCTCTTGGACGTTCCCTAGGGAATCCTAGCTGGCCAGTCTCCTTCTCACAAACCCATATTAAAGACTGACATACAGAGTTTCATCAGGGAAAGAAAGTCGCCCTCCCCCTAAAATGAAGCAGCTGAGAGAGCAATGGCAAGGGGGTGTCTAAGGTTATCACAAGCCTGATTATCATTGTACCTCTGCTGATTGAAGAAAGAAGACTTAAGCAGCACAGTTCCACCTTTGCGATCCTTGGAGTTGGTCCATTATATTTTATACCAGTTAACTATTGCCCAAGTTGAATTACAGTAAGAATTACACTGACCTTGTCATAGTTACATAGATTGTATGTAGAAGTAGATATATACAAACTCCTCTAAATAACACAGGTATAGCATTGTTGTATGAACAAAGGAGGCTTAAAATGTGGAGATGCAATTTTTAATTGACTCTGCCACTTTTAAGCCAAGTATCCTTGAGAATCTGCAGTTGGAATCTGCAGCATTCTCCATAGGTTCCTGGTTTAAATAGTTGGTCTCCAATGTTGATACAATTGTTCTAGAGGAGGTAGGCACACCTAGAGGAGGTGAATCTCAAGCAGCTCCATGGGATCTCTTCGTCATTTCATGGCTCACTTGTCTCCTGTCCATTATGATAGAAAGGGTTATCCTCAATACACACTTCCACTGCCGTGATGTTCTACTCAAAGCCATGGAACTTGAGAAGAACATCACGAACCATATTCTCTGAGACCATGAGCCAAAATGAACCCTTCCTTCTCAAGCCATTTGATCTGGTATTTTGTCACAGAGATATGCAAAAGCTAATACCTTTAGTTTCCTTATTTGATAAAAACGTAACAACACAAACAACTTTAAAATACCTTGAAAACTAGAGATAAATATAACGATACCATGTATCAAGAAGAAAATCGATGCTGACAAAAAGCAGTGAGGCAGGTGAGTATGCAGAGATGCAGCTTCTTAGAAAGGCTCTAATACCTGGCATTGTCATTTTAACAGGAAAATAGATGCTCACAGCAAAGGTGGTTATTATTTATAAATTTATCTGAAATAATAAATCTCAGAAGAAAGTAGAAAAAGATAGTTGCTATCTAATACTAATCTCTGAGCACCTGGAGCCAACCATGGGCTTTTGTACAATCACATAAACAGGGATATTCTCAATTTAAAGTTTCAACCAAACATCACTATGGAGATGCTCGGGAAATGGTGGCAACAAGTTGTGACAAGGAAACTCCATTCCCCTTCATCTTCTCCTTGTCCTGTTTCACAGGACGGAAGAAGAAAGTCAAGAAGCTCCTTGCGCAGCTTTGCCTTTAACAGGAAGAGCTGCTCCTCCCTCCTCTTCTCCTCCTAACCTGATTATGAATATAATGGCTATAACCATCTTGAGACAATAAGGAGCAAATTAAGAGAATAACAGAATTCAGCCCTGATACCATTAAACCACTGAACCGATCCCTGTCCCTGCTCACCTCTGGACAGGCTGCATGAGAAGAATCCATCCCTGTTTGCATAATCAGCATCTGTAATCAAGTTTTGCATTACTTACTGCCGAATACTATGCCCACTGATAGATCAGAATTGGCTGGATGTAAAAAAGCAAATCCACAATTTTGCGTCTGAGAGGCCATCGCCTGCGGGTCTCCAAATCAATACAGCTAAACACATAATGGTAATCTATACATCAAGATATGAGCCTTTTTTCCACAACCAAAGCAGACATGAGCTGAGAACCGTTTGTAAGATGCAAAGTTAACTTTTCAGGAAGAAAATAGAGGGAGCGCTCCAGCCAGACCCAGCGTGAAGTCACAGCTTGTGACCTCCTAAGGGCTCAGGGACTGATCTTTCATCCCAATGGGAAAAGCATCTCATTTAAAGACTGCTTTCTCCATTTCTATGTAATCTGGATTTCCTAATTGTCACAGAGTACAGCATGACTTACAGTAGCCTGTATCTGGTACTCAACTTCCCACCAGGAGTAACTTTCCCACTGAATGTCCTCCAACCACCAAACTTTTCATATCATCCCACAATCTCTCTCCTTCCTGAAAATACCCCTGGTCTTTCTCCACCGTTAATTTCTCTCCTTTGAGTGTTAAAACTATTTTTAAAAATTTAGATACTTATATATGCGTATATGAGCATGCTCACATGCTCTCACACAGAGATACACTCATAAACACTCACATCCATAAATTCCCATAAACACCTTGCACATATACACTCACCCCTTCATACCTATGCACACAGCATCACACAATATAGTCATGTTTACACATATATCCGTATGTACTTATACACTTACACATATTCTCATATTCACACATTTACCTACTCTCTTACATGCCATATGTCTAGCTTTAATTTTCCCAAATCAAAAAAAAAAAAATATCCGAACCTACTATACACTTGCCTTCTGTATTTTACTATGCCAGGACTATAGGACTATTGCCGAATCTACACCAGTATGTACAGGAAAAGTGTGAAGAGCATCCCTGTGCAGTGATGCAGAACTTTCTGGAATCCTCCTGAGGCACATGTGTGCCTTACTAATGTCTCAGGAATTACAATGTGAGGAATTCCGGTAGATCTCTGATGAGACATCTTAAAATGACACATCTTCTTGGCAGCTTCCACCTTCTCAAAGCCACGAGGAAACCACCATTAGCAAAGGTGAGCTTGCCTGATGGTACATGACACACTAGTAAGGGTGAGACACACTCCCTCCAGTGTTAGGTAAGTCCTCCAGGGAAGGTTTTGCTTTCAAATACCTCTGCACCTCTCTTGCCCCATGACCACAACTGTCTTTTCTCCCTTGCCCCAAAGGATCTTGACCTCTCCTTTTTCTTCTCCATTTCCCTCACGCATCAAGTTCATTCCTTCTCTATGAACCTCTTTCTGATCATGGGTCATGGTTGGAAATATGTTTTTGAACTCCCTGTCTGCTCATTTATTTAAAGCTCTCAAAGTTTAGGTATCAGTCTCCTCTTTATCTGATAGGAGGATTAAGGGCAAACTGGGTCTTATACGGTAAAGGCCCTGGCAGGAACATTTGCTCATAACCACAGCATGTTATTGCTGAGGAGGAAATCAAAGCCCAGGAGATTCATGCATTGACTGGCCCCTTGCACTACATCAGATGGGCAAATCAATTCTCTGACAGCAACTAGACATGACAAATTTTAGAAGAGTGACAGAACACCTGATTAATTCATTCCACAGAGGAATGACAATAAAAAGATAGAAAGTGGAGAAACAGAATGGATGCAAAAATGAAGAAGAAACGCCACCCCCCTCAAAACAGTGTTAGCCAGATATTACATTTAGTAGTGAATCTTAGTGTCCTTTTCTACCCGGTCCTACCTAGGCCTTTCTGTTGGCTGGGAATTTATTTCAAGGTCTTACCAATCATATGCTAAAGCCTACATCACTAAAACATCTTCTGGGAGGACAGGGAGAAATCCAATCTAGGATTGAAAGCCGCAACTGTCATAGATAAAATATACTGTTTGAAGACCGCTATTGAGTCAGACACTTGGAAGAATTACTGCAGAGGCATCCGAACTTCACATAAGTTACTGACGAGTACTCAGACCCTTGAAAGGGGTGCTTTTTCTAGGGACCCCCCGAGAAGAATTTGATCACTAGCTTCTCCCGTAACCACTCCCCTGTGGTGCTGGGCTGTTATTGCAAGAGTCCCCTGCAACGGATTAGCTGATTTCCACTGGGAATGGCAGGTGTAAAGAATTGAATCCTTTTCCTTCTGAATTGTCCATTAAGCAAACTTTCAACATTGACGAAATATGCTCTAGGCACAGAAAAAGTACTTCTAACGAAAGAAAGCTATCCCATATCCTGGCATGAAACGGCAGGCATCAAATGCATAACACCATGGCCTTCGAGAAGCAGCTACAGGAGCCCAGGTCAATACATCGTCACTTGTCCATTTGTGCTCTGCCAGTGAAAGTTTCTTGCATTCGGACAGATAATCTCATGATCCTCATTAGAATCCTGCCTATTGCCAACAGTATGGTGTCACTAGGAGCCCCATGACCACAGTATCTCGCAGGAAGACATACACAAGCATACACTCTATAAACAAGCACCACGGTCCCAGAAGCGTGCACTGTCTCAAATTATCCAGACCTCACAATTGTCTAGGACTGTGGGTAATTCAACCCTTATAATCTGTATATAATTAATACAGATTTCCCTTTCATCATTAAAAATTGTGATTTTATAACTTTAACAGGATTGGCAAAATAGATATTCCCTTCCAGGGACACATGAGTTAAAAGTCAGATTGCTCACTCAGGGATGGAGTATCCGAACCACACTGCCCAATGTGAGATTGTAACATCTCTTTTCTGGAAATTTTATCATAAAGGAGTGACTCCCTGAAAATGAAGACTAACCAGAATGCCCTTCTTGTAACTGAGATTATAGTTCATTTTTAATTATTAGAAAAAGCAGACTAGTTTGCATCTTTATATAAGGGTAGCCAGACCAGACCAATTATTAGATTCTTTGAAAGATACGAGGGGTCACATTAAAGACTTCAAGCTGACAGGTCCATGTTAAGATTTTAGTGTTCTAATGGCCTATGCCCCCTCCAACGTGCTAAATAAAAAAAGAATCTCTGTGTATTACCAACTGTGAGGCCTCCTGCTCAATATAAGTAGATTCCCTAACTTCCTTCTTCCCCTCACTAGCCTGAAAATAAAGCATCATTTCCATTTCCTATGCAAAAGTATATCAATCAAATAGCACTTCTTGATATATGTCAATCACTTAACTCTGAAGAATGACATGACTGTTTTACCACATCGGAGGACTCAGGGACTGCTGAACCTCACAGACAGCCTCATAAGTTACCAACAGTCATACCACAGACAGTTTCATAAATTACCAACAATCATACCAGAGATAGATAGTCTCATAAGTTACCAACAGTCATACCACAGATAGATAGTATCATAAGTTACCAACAGTCATACCACAGATAGATAGTATCAGAAGTTACCAATAGTAATAACACTAGAGAAATAGTAAACTTGGAACTGGTTAAGTGGCATTGTTCCTGCTTGCTTATCCCAAGCCCACACTCCTCCTTGGGAATAGACCTGTAAGCACACAGCCCCAATGACTATGTGATTATTGATATTGGTGTATCTTAAAATCAAACTCGAGAACATCAGGGCTTTGGAAATAGCAAAATCAGGAAAGTGTTTGCCAGTCAAGCAGAAGGACCCAGGTTCAGTCTCTAATATCAATGTAAAAGATCAGGCATGATGGCATCACTTGGAAAGCTGAGGTAGGTGGATCCCTAGGGCTCACTTGGCTGGCCAATAGGCCAAGCTAGCCTATGTGACAAGCCTCAAGTCAATAAGAGACCCTGTCTCAATGGACAAGGTGAATAGATGATAACTGAGATTGATCCCTGGCTTCTGCATACAGTCATCCATCCCCTACACATGTGTGAGCGCGCACACACACACACATTCATACATACAAGATAGTCTCACCTGATGGTGTTCTATACTCAACAAACTAATTACTTATCTACTTAATTTTTCTAATGTGGCATTGAATTAACTAAAGAGTTAATGCAAATCTATATAAACCATTCTACTTCTTGAAATTTTTCTCATCTTCATCTTCACAATGATGTAATTGCTTCTAAAACTCTGGAACTTCTTGTACTTTGTGCATAATCACGTTTTTTTTTCTTTGACTTCACCTAAATGTGCAGCTGTATGGAATGACCTCCGCTATGAGTCTTCTGCATTGATCGGTTGAGATCAATCAAGAAGTCAGCTGGAGTCAGATGGTCAGTATTGCGTCCAGAGTGCCTGCTGGGAAAAACTGCTTAAAGAGCTAGCAGAGGATTTGAAGAAAGAAATTTCAACACTGAAGACTCCCAACTCTTCTCCATGGTTCATAGAGATACCTCCCCATTCAGACCTTAAATATACTATTGCTCCACAAAAGGGGTGATCAATATGGTCTCTAAGTAAAACTCCCATTTCTGCCATCTGCCTTGCATCCAGTCTAGTCAGAGCAGCATACCATGTACAATTGATTTTGAAAAAGACGGTCATTTGATGGGCAGCAAGTAAGTGAACCGCTCACAAAGCCTGCTACTGATTCTCAGATGGCTCGTCACCTTCCCAGAGTTCAGAACTCACAGGAGACCCATTCTATGTAGATATGCCTCGAGGTTTTGAACAGTATAACTTAGGAAGGTGGTGTATGCTGAAAAGGAGCCACGTGTCAGTGCAAACCTACAATTTCAGTACTCAAAGACTGAGTGAGAAGAATTGCCATGAGTTAAATGCCACCCTGAGGTACACAGCAAGTACCAGGCCAGGGTTACGTAAGAAGTTTCTGTCTCATAAACTCCAGAGAGATAAAGGAAGTCGGAAGGAGCAGCAAGGAAAGGAAATAGGCCATAAAAACTTTTTTTAAAAAAATGGAAAGGAAGCTAACTTTGAAAAGAGTTAGATCTCTGCCTTGATAATCATTCAAAAGTAGATCAATCTCTTCGAGCGCTGGGTTCTAAATCCTCCCTGCAGGATTGGCTGAGCAAGCCTGGACAGCAGGCAGCACTAATCTGCGCAGTATGGAATAGCAACAGCAACAAACAAACAAACGGAGATGAGAGCATCACACCTGCTAGGAGGGACTATGAGGGAGCCCAGAGCGGATGTGATCAAAGATACATTGTATGCTTGCATGAAATTACCAAATACTAGATGAAATTGTTTTTTGTAAAGGAAGTTGCCATGTCCTCTGTATCAATGAGGATGCAAAGAGAAGAAACAAATGCAAGCCCCCTCCAAGCCCTTACGTATCCACCCACTCTCGTCTAGAATTGACGAATGCCCTCCATGACCTGCTGTTCCCAAGGAGTAGGTAACCAGTGACTGTAGACGGGCTCATATACCTACTTGTATTGAAAGTCTCCAGCACAGTTATGTGAACTATCTTCTACTAAATTTTATCCCTATTAATCTTACCCCATGTTTGACTATCACAAAAGGAGATGTGGAGTTTTACCCTCCGTAGACTGGAGGAAAGAATCTACGATTTTCCTCCTAAGGTAGGGTCTAACTAGCCTGAGCTTTGGAAAACTAAACTCATTGTACCGAGGTGGAGGGTTTAGACAACAGACAAGAGAGGAAGGAGGGGACTCAGAGTCAGTCAGCACATGAGGACGCATAACTGGAAACAGTGGTTGCAGAATGAAAAGTCCTCTGTGGGTGTGGCGGTGTGATCATCCTTCATTTTAATTTGGTAAGGATGGAGTTGCTGGTATCTAAGAGGGCCACGATGGCCTCCAGGAACAAACTTGAGACCCATCCCGCACAGCCACTCCGAAATGCCATGACCGTTTCTCACAAAGGAAGCCAGACAATCAGGGAGGCGAGCAGGAAGCAGCTGGAGGAGCGAGATTAATGAGGAAGCACAAAATGAGAAAGAGCAACAACTGGAAACCCTTGTGGTGACATCAGGAACGCAGCCAGAGAAGACAACCTTGTTATCACATCTGTTCTGCCATTATAATTAAACGGTAATGCGCTTCTCTTGTTGGGTTACCAGGGTAGAATTCCAAGTGGGGGAGCCCCTCACTGCTTATCTGGCCCCCAGCCACTGCCCTTCTCCAGGAAGCTGAAAAATCATTGTGCTAATAGGCTGGGTGTCTGGACCAAGTGTTAATTTTGGATTACATCTGAGTAGAAATAAGATGAAGGTCTGGGGAACGCTTTGCTTTCACTCAGATGTTTCATTTCCATTTACCAGGACTGCAGAATACCCGGGGAGATGTTCTCACTCCAATTTGGAAGATTTCATAAGCCTCCAAACTTTTAGCTATTGATCCAAGCTCTTGAGCTTTGGAAGCTGCACACATACTCCGCAGATGAACAGGAAGGCTGTGTGAGCCCCCCTGAGGACAGCCGCTGCTCTCATGTGGACACCCCTCTGCTCTTGCCACAATCTGCCCTGCCTGACCCCAAGGCCTATTAGAGGCACTCAGAGCCATTAGCTTGAGACTGGGTCTGGGCTCAGTAAATACTCTCGTGTCCTGATAGAAACTAGGGCAGCTGCCTGAGTTTTTTTTTTTTTCCTTTTCTTTCTTTCAAAATCAGCAAACCAAAGTTCTCAACCCCAAATGGCTCAAATCTGCCTCTTAATAAGCATGCTGTTTTATGTATTCAGCAAGTGGAGATCAGCATGAATTCGAGTTTGCTGGACTCTCAGGCCTTTTTCATTAGGTTTTAAATAGCTCAGATGGTGTTTGATTTTGGACAGGGCCATTTGCTCGAAGGATGCCAATAATCAGATTTCCTCCATCAGAAGATTAGTGTCCATACATGCAGGAGAAGGCACTGACTATCATCTTTGGAATCTGTGAACTAAATACTGGTTGTTTGTGAGGCTTCCCAGAGGCTTTGAAAAACAAAGCCCTTGACTCTGCAGGAGCAGGAAGGCAAGGGATGGTGGGGAACACAAGGATGCTGTGCTAAGGCATTGTGCAGCTCAGCTTCCACCAGAAATGTTTGGTTGCAGTAATGCCCTCGGACCTGGGCTCTACATGGCTGTATCTTCCTCAGGACAACAAAGAGAGAGATAACTGAGCCTTAACGAGATTTAACTACATAATATTTCCCTTTTTTCTAACAGTAAACTGGAGGATAGCATAGACCATCTAGTATAGAAGTTTCCCTAACCTTAAAACTATCTTAGAACAAAAACTAGAATCTTGAGTAATGGTCATGAAACAGCATCCAGCTTTATTCTCTATTAACTGCACTGACAGGCCTCTGAGACCATCTACACAGAGTTAAGGAGGTAGCAGGTGTTGAGTAAATGCTGATTAGATTGAATCATGAGTGGCTTGCTCATGCTCTCTTTACCCCCACTACATGGCTCACTTAGCTTTTAGTCTTCAAAATTACACAGTAAAAAAAAAAAATGCTTTCATAATAAATGAAACAAATGGCAAGATTGCTGAATGCATTCTGGCTGCTCAGCAAATATATTTCCTCTTTCTGAACTCACTGATAAACTGTGTCTCCCCTACCCCGCATGTGGGAAGCCATATAAACATAAGGAGACTGAATGGCATCTAGATCACATCCTTTAGAAGACAGTGAGAGAAGATTGTGGATCCTAACTTTGTGACTGACTGCCTAAAGCAGAGTCCTGTACCTCTCTTTATGAGTCACTAGTAAAGAGTAAGCTGAGTGTGGATGGAGGGCAGTAGGAATAGGGAGGTTGGTTTCCTGTGGTCAGTATTCCTTACTCTAGCCTGGAAGCTGGTATTTTGAACTGTAGCTTGACTGTAGCAAAACTCAGATTCATGAGGCCTCGACTTGGAAGTTAGGACAGTGAGTCTGACACCTGAGCATGGAGCCAGAGCTCCTGTACCATCGTCGTTGTTAGAGGGAACCCTATAGCCAACTGGGCTTATTGCATGAGAGGAAGGAATTAGATGGACCATATTTATAGTTATTGCTAAATGTGTTCATTTTTTTAATTCACAAACTGGTTAAAGTGAAGAAAATAAGAGTCAGAGGAACCATCAGCAACAAGTGGGGACACACACACACACACTCTTGTCTATGACTCCACACCTATAAATACATGGGCAGCAGAAGTTGAATTCAGGGAGTGATTAACAATAGAAAATATGGGCAGGTGGAAAATGGGGTGGATCTTGGAGGAGTTAAGAGGAGAGGTAGTGGTGAACGTGACCAAAATACATTGTAGGACATTCTCAAAGACTTCATAAAATATATTTTAAACATTGGCCACCTATTATGATAGAGTGATAAATTCAAGAGAATATTTATCATTATATAGAAAGAAACAAATGGTCATAGGAAGAATCCAATGATTGGGGCCTTAAGTCATCACACAAAGGAAGAACTGCATGAGGAAGCAGTGTCAGAAGCCATGATGAAAAGTAGGTAAAGGAAAAGTCTCAATAAAAGCAAACCCATGAGAACCTGCCCACTGCCAGTAAAGAAGGGCATGCCATCACCCTCGGAGAATGGCAGACGGCTGCCTACCAGTAACACCTGTCTTCTTTATGTCTTCCCTGTTTTACAAATGTGTGTTTTAATTAACACAAATGTATTCTTTTCCCATAATTGTACATTGATGCATGAGAGGTAAGTCTGGACACACATATAGATGTAGAGAGAAAGAAGCCATGCATAGGAAGGCCTAGGTACTAAAATCGCGTATCTGTGAGCTCCCTCAGAAGCTAAAAGCAATAAGCAAGCTTTCATTCTAGATTTCAAAGTAAATGTATTCCTGCTAACACCCTGACTTCAGATTTCTCATCCCCCACACTGAAAGAGGATGTATTTCTGCTGTTTTTAAATGCCCAGTTTGTGGTACTTTCTTACAGCTGACCTAGAAAACAAAAATAGTCAACCAGGGGGTGTTTGCCTTAGACTATCCAAACCCTTTAAAGAAGTGCGATATAGGGTAGAAATAATGAGATGGGTAGGAAGGCTGCTTGCCAGAGGTTAGTCTCAGCTAAGACAACGCTGTGCTCTTCTGAACAACTGAGCACATACCTAGACTATGTCTCTTGGTCCCCCCTGCTGTTCTGTGAGTATCAGCCAAGGAAAATGGGAAGAAGCATTGATAGGCATAGATCTTCTGCTCACCCTTTCAGCAGGTGTCAGTGCCGTACGTGAAGTGGGCAGGAGCAGATTTACAATGGGAGATCCTTGCAGTCCATATCCTGGAACAATTGTGAGTGACAGGGTCTTGCTTTGTCCTTCTGATCATGCCGACCTGAGACACCAGCAGGGGAAAGTTTGACTTATTTTATCCAGAGGGAAACAGCTTATCTTGGCTCGGAGGATCCAGGTTTTTCCATCATCCTCAGCTCGATATTCATTGACATAGTATTGTTAATGCAATCATAAACTCAACCACAGAAGAAATGTTTGCACTTCAAAGATAAGCATATGCTACAAACCAAGTGTTTCTCTTTTTTCTAAAGGTGATTGTTAAATACCAATCACGATACAGCTGGTCAACCCTGGAATAATGAGGCTGTTTGTTGCTCTAGCAGATATAGCAACAACTTAGTAAGCTAGTATTAAGCAGAATGCTCAATAAATACTGATTTTAGGATTCATAGGATTTTATATTAATGAACTTTCTCATACCGGTAATGTTATACCTGACCTAAACAACTTAAAAGGACAAATTATTTTTAAGCTCATTGCTTGTTTGGCTCCATAGCTTGGTTAGTATCATAGTGGTGGAAGTATGTTGTACAAAAGGTTCCTTAACTCAATACTAATGACCAAACATTCAACAAAAGAGCCTGTGAGAGACAGGTTGTATTCAAATGAATACAAATGGAAAGAATGTATCCCTTTAATTCTGCATGTTGAAGTCTTAATCCCTTGTGTAGTGTAATGGTATTGGTATAAGAAAACTTCCGGAAACCACTGGGGTCAGAAAGACTCATTGATCACACATACTTTCACCCACTTGGACATCCTGCATCTCAACAGTGAGTCATTCCATGGATTAACTTATGGTCAAATTTGTATCCTCAAACTTTTTATCCTTTTTTTCATTTACAAGTTATATAACTGAGTCACCAGGCGTATTACTCACATCTTGCTCTCACACTCTAACCCTTCTCTATAAAAATACTGCTTGCAATTTTTTTTAATTTATTTATTTATTAAAGATTTCTGTCTCTTCCCCACCGTCGCCTCCCCTTTCCCTCCCCCTCCCCCAACCAAGTCCCCCTCCCTCGTCAGCCCAAAAAGCAATCAGGGTTCTCTGCCCTGTGGGAAGTCCAAGGACCACCCACCTCCATCCAGGTCTAGTAAGGTGAGCATCCACGAAACTGCCTAGGCTCCCATTAAACCAATAGGTCCAGTAGAATCAAAAACCCGTTGCCATTGTTCTTGAGGTCTCAGTAGTCCTCCTTGTCCGCTATGTTCAGCGAGACCGGTTTTGACCCAGGCTTTTTCAGACCCAGGCCAGCTGGCCTTGGTGAGTTCCTGATAGAACATCCCCATTGTCTCAGTGTATGGGTGCACCCCTCGCGGTCCTGAGTTCCTTGCTTGTGCTCTCTCTCCTTCTGCTCCTGATTTGGGCCTTGAGATTTCAGTCCGGTGCTCCAATGTGGGTCTCTGTCTCTGTCTCCTTTCATCGCCTGATGAAGTTTAATATTCAGGAGGATGCCTATATGATTTTCTTTGGGTTCTCCTTCTTATTTAGCTTCTCTAAGAACCCGAATTATAGGTTCAATGTCCTTTATTTATGGCTAGAAACTAAATATGAGTGAGAACATCCCATGTTCCTCTTTTTGGGTCTGGCTTACCTCACTCAGGATGGTGAAAATAACAGGGAAAGGGCTGCTTCCCATCTGCAAATGATAGATTGATCAAAGAAAACAGGAAATAAACAATGAGACACCTATTAAGCCGTGATCATGAAAGTAAGTTAGAATGCTTTAAAAATATCATGGGGACTCAAGCTAAAGACCAACCCTTCTTGATGACATCACAGCCCTTCATGAAAAGCATGAGGAGATTCACTTCATCTGTTTTGTTGTTGTTGCTTTTGGTTTTATTTTTATTTGTTCTTCTTTCACAAATTTCCTCCTGACTGCAGTTTCCTTCCCTCTGCTCCTCTCAGTGCCTCCCGCCTCCCCTCTCCCCAGATCCACTCAACTCTGTTTCCCTTTGGAAAATCCCAGGGCTATCAACCAAACATGGCATAGCAAGTTACAACAAAGCTAGGCTCAAACCTTTACATAAAGGCTGAATGAGGCAACCCAGTAGGAGGAAAGGGGTCCCAAGAGGAAGGAAAATAGTCAGAGACAGCCCCCACTCCCACTATTAGGATTCCCACAAAACCAGCAAACTACACAACAATAACATATATGCAAATGATCTAATACAATATCATGTAGGTTCTGTGATTGTTGCCAGTTCTATGAGCCCCTATGACCCTGCTTAGTTGATGCTGAGGACCATGTTCTCAAGGTATCCTCAATCCCTCTGGCTCCTCCAATCCATTCTCCCCACCTCCTGCAGGGTCCCTTGAGCTCCACTTAATACTTGAATATTTAATCATGTAAAAGATATGGAAAGCATGCTATTTTTAATTTGAATGCATTGTAATCATTCACTTAAGAATAGAATGTATCAGCTTGGGTTAGGTACCAGCGACATGGCAAAAACGCACCAAGAAGGTCGGGGTCATCGGGAATTATGGGACCCGCTCTGGTGCCTCCCTCAGGAAAATGGTGAAGAAAATTGAAATCAGCCAGCACACCAAGTACACGTGCTCCTTCTGTGTCAAGACCAAGATGAAGAGATGAGCCGTCGGCATCTGGCACTGTGGTTCCTGCATGAAAACAGTGGCTGGCAGGGCCTGGACCTACAACACGACTTCTGCCGTCACAGTGAAGTCTTCCATCAGAAGACTGAAGGAACTGAAAGACCAGTAGAAGTGCTACCATTTGATACCCTAGCCTTCTCAATAGTGCACAGCCAACTAAATAAATGGGTTAATTTACGTAACAAAAAAAAAAGAGAATAGAATGTATCCACATTGCAATTCTTTACACTGCTTGGAAAATGTTGCTGGGATATATATGTTGTAACAGAAAAAAACAAAGACACAAGAGAAGGAAAACACCAGAAAAGAGGTAGAAGGAAAGATGTAAAAGGCAGACATCAGGAAGTAATGTAGAAGGAAGTTACCAGGAAAGCAGAGAAAGGGAAATGTCTGAGTAGAAGAACAGAACAAACAAGAATAGAGTATAACAGCAACAGAAAAAAAAATAATAAAATGAAGAACTAAGTTTTGGCCCTCAGAGAAGTAAAACTGAGTGATTAGCTCACCAACTCCATGGATCCCCTCAATCCCTAAGCTGCTGAAGGCCGATCCTCATGGCAGCAATAGGTCTCCACATTGCTTCCCAAGTGCTCCTCTAATTCCAGTCATTTCTCCCTATACTCTCTACGTCCATCTCTCCCTTGACCCTTCTTGTTCCCATCTGTATGTGCCCATAGCCCACCTGCAAAATCTGTTTTATTTCCCCTTCACAGAGAGATGCACACACCCACCAACTGAGCCCTCCTGGTTACTTAGCCTCTTACTTATGTCCTACTTCTGTATTGGTAAGATTAACATAGTGAGAATGGCCATCTTATCGAAAGCAATCTACAAATTTCAATGCAATCCCTGCCAAAATTCCAACACAATTCTTTACAGACCTTGAAAGGACAATACTCAACTTTGTGTGGAAAAACAATAAACCCAGGATAGCTAAAATAATTCTGTACAATAAAAGAACTTCCAGAGGTATCACTATCCCTGACTTCATACTATAGTACAGAGCTTTAGTAATAATTTTAAAAACACATGGTTTTGGCATAGAAACAGACATTGAATTGAAGCAAACACCCAGACATGAATCCATAAAATGATAGACATCTAATTTTTTATCAAAAAGCCAGAAATAAGCAATGGAACATCTTCAACAAATGGTGCTGGTCTAACTGGATGTCTACATGTAGAAGAATGCAAATAGATGCATACCTACCACACTGGACAATATTCAAGTCCAAGTGGATCAAGGATTTCAACATAAAACCAGATACACTGAATTTGATAGAAGAAAAAGTGGAGAATAGCCTTGAATGCATTGACATAGGAGACAACTTCCTGAACATAACACCAATTGTGCAAGCACTAAGCCTGACACTTAACAAATGGGACCTCATGAAACTAAAAGTCTTCTGAAAGGCAAAGGATACTATTAAAGGACAAAATGGCAGGTCACAGAATGAGAAAAGAGCTTCACAAAATTCTTATATAACAAAAGACCAATATTCAAAGTAAATAAAATACTCAAGAAAGTAATCATCGAAAACCCAGCTTATCCAATTAAAAATGGGGTACAGATTTAAGCACAGAATTCTCAACAGAAGAATCTGAAATGGCTGAGAATCTCTTAAGAAATGTTCAACATCCTTTAGCTATTAAGGAAATGAAAATTAAAACAACACTGAGATTCCATTATACCTGTCAGGATGGCTAAGATTAAAAACACAAGTGACAGTTCATGCTGGAGAGGATGTGGAGCAAGGGGAGCACTCCTCCATTGTTGGTGTGAGTACAAACTTGCACAGCCATTTTGGAAATCAATATCATGATTTCTCAGAAACTTGGGAATCAATCTACCTCAGTATCCAGCAATACCGCTTTTGGGCATACACCCAAAGGAAAATCAGTCTTACCACAAGGACACTTGCTCAACCGTGTTTATTGCAACTTCATTCATAATAGGCAGAAACTAGAAGCAATCTAGTCTCTCAACTGAAGAATAGACAAAAAAAATGTGGTACATTTACACAATAAAGCATTACTCTGTTGTTTAAAGAATCACACCATGAATTCTGAAAGTAAAGAGACAGATCTAGAAAAAAAAATCATCCTGAGTGAGGTAACCCAAACACAGAAAGACAGACATCATATGTACTCACTTGGAAGTGGAATAAAAACTCTGTTTTTTAATAGTGAAAGAAATTGGACATTTGACCTGAGTGGTCACCAGGGGTTAATTTGTAATATTCTCACTTTTAATGACATATTTCATTTATTAAGTAATTACTGTGTTCCCACACTGGTATTGAACAGTTGTGATTTCAGAGACACAAGAACTTTGCTCCCATGATTATAAAGCAGTAGTTCTCAACTTTCCTAATGCTGTGACCCTGTAAGACAGTTCTTCATGTTGTGGTGACCACAACTATAAATTATTTTAGTTACTACTTCATATCTGCAATGCTGCTACTGTTATGAATTGTAATGTAAATATCTGTGCTTTACAATGGTCTTTGGTGACCCCTAAAGGCATTGTGACCCATATATTGAGAACCACTGCTCTAAAGTCTGTGGAAGGAAGGAAAGAGTGGCATTCTGATAAATAAACATAGGTGTGGTTAGTGACCAATTTCATGAAGAATAAGAACAGTGTGGGTTGACCCGAAAAAGATTAGGGGTAGGCGTGTGCTCAGATTGCGATTTGCTTGGTAAGCGAACTAGAGAGTAGGAAAAATGATAGCTGAGATACACATGGGCCTAGGTCACCCATAGATGTGATCTTGTCAGTATTTTGTGTAACAGGGAGTTCCAGACAGCTTCAGCATGGTCATGGAATATTTACATTTAAATGTGAAAAGATTCTAATGCTGGCAGGGAATATGATGGTGAGAATATGTGGATCAGAACCTGGCTAGTAGGGTATGGTAGATGCTGAGGTGAAGCATCGTGGGGACCTCATTTGGGTGACACACTGGAGAAGGGAGAAAGGTCAGGACTAAGGTGCATTTTGAAAGAGTGTTTGATGCTTATGGCAGTTTTGTCTCCCTGATGGAGACTGACATTGGGATTGTACAACGATGCTGTGGAAAATCACTGCGCATCCTCAGTAATTTTCACTATCATGACTGATCAACATGAAAGCTACCAAATGACAGATACTGTTTCATATCCTGCTCAAGTTATATCTAGTAGTTTCACTACACAGATCCAAAAGTAAACACAACATGTCCAAGTCAGAATGAAGAAAACAGATTCAGTAAATCTGATTTGTTCAAGGTTTGAAAACTGTAATACAGCAGGAGAGTGAGTTAATATTGAACACAGGTTTGCTTAATCCTCAAGGCCCCTCACACTGCACTGTCTCTCTCCTTATTGTGTTTCCATTTGTCTTAGAACTAGAAGGGCACACATCAAACTGTGCAAAGGAATTTGCTTGGAGATTTCTGTATCAATCATCAGCAAGAAGACAGTATTGTTAGTATAAGCTACAAATATCTCTCTTAAAATGTGGCAATAGAGTTCCTGATTTATTTTTCAATAAATGTCAATATATACATGGGAATACTCTATACATGCTGAATTTTTCTTAAGTTTTATCATTACCAAAAAATTGAATAACACTAATTATAAATGGCAACTATTATGATTGGTTAACAAATAAATAAGATATCTCATTGTATTCCTATTTCACTCAAAATATGTGGTACACCATTCCACCAAAATTGAAAATGCAACTATCTGGGCTATCTGCTGTGGCAGGTCCAGCTTCATTAGCAGATGCCCAGGTACCCAGCCGCCCTTTGCCCAGAGGTAATGAACTGTGCATCATCTAGATGTGAAGACAAGCCCATCTGAAACTCCACAAGCTGAGAACTAGCCAGCAAAGTCACAATTCCTGTTTATCAGCTAAGGTGCTTTGCTTTGCCCCCAAAAGTAAGAGTGTCACATACAGATAGATCTGCTAAGTGATAGATTTATATTCCAAGATTCTCCAGACTTTGTGGTTTATTTTTTTCTTCTTTTCCCAGGTTCTGCAATCTACAGATGACCTTCTATGTGCTCACAATATGATGTTTGAATGTATATATGATTTGGTAAAGAACATTATCCCTAGGTACTCAGTAGAGTTAGCCTAAGCTATGATGCCAGATGATTTCTTTGAGTGTTCACAAGGATCTAGGTGCGTTTCTAAATGCATTATTCGGATTGTCTCATTTAATTATTCCAGATATTCAAAGCTTGTATTATCACTAACTTTATTTCATGAAGTAGGAAAAAGAGGAATAGATAAGTGAGATTTCCTAAGCACTACAGCAACTGGGGGTGGCATCTATATCAGAGTCCAGGTGTTTAGAATCTAGTGCCTGAACTTGGGGAAAGGCCAAGGTTCGCACACCCCAGAGACTAAGTACTAACCCCCTGCTCATTGTCACTATAGCAAAATATTTAAGAAAAGAATTTAAGAAGATAGTACATTATATATGATCATGATTTCAGAGATTTCCATCCATCTGGGTGGAGAGAATGTGAGGTAGTGGTGGAGATAGAAAAAAAATCTCAGGCTATCCAGCTTTCTCCTTTTTCTACTTTTCTTCCAGCAGGTACCCCAGCATATGGAATAGTGCCACCTACATTCTGGGAAATCGTCTCCTTTAGTTGACTGTCTCTGTAAACGCCTGAAGCACATATGGAGTATGCCTTGCTAATTCCCTAAGCATTTATCAATCCAATGAGGTTGACAATCAAGTTTAACCACTACATGTTCTTTCTGAGCTCTGTGGTCAGGAGCTTGGGAGAAAGGATCCCACATTTTTAAGATACAGCATAACCCCGTGGCCACTCCTCCCTACCCCTGTGCAGCCTTGACGATGATGAGAGAGGTTTCTAAATGCACTGGTAGGGGTGACAGGAGCAGTCACTAGATACATCATTAGGAATAGCCAAGAAGATGTATGAATGTACCGTTGAGAATGACCAAGGAGATTCATTTTACCCTTTGCCTTACAAATGCTGCACATTACATCTCCTACCTCCCATCTCTCTGATGTTACTCCTTTTCCAGTGCCTACAAGTTTCTGTACCTCTGCAAATCTGAACCTGATCTCTGAAGTTCTTTCAGTAGCTCACAGACTACTATATGGAATCGGATTTTATTGGTGTTCCTTTGGGGGAATGATAAATTTTTTCGGCCTGAGATTCTAAGAAGAGCAGCGGTAGCCCCTGCCCACTTTGAATTATGAGAATAGAACTGCATCAGCAAGCATACAATACTCCTAACTCGTGGGTACCACTAATCATCGACACCTGAGAAGTCACAGGACAGTTCTGAGGGAATGGCATTGTCTGAAAAAGATTTGGAAATTTTGAAAGAAGGCAGTATGGTGTTAATGACAAATTAAACAAGGTGAGACTTGAGGGTAGAGAAGGAATCTGTGAAAGGAATCCTTAACTTATTACGAGATCTTTGTAGACCTTCAAGTCACACTATTAAAAACAGCATGTCATCCTTCCCAAACACACATCCTCACATGTTCTGATGTTCCGATATTGGAGGAGAGAATTAGGCAGTTACACAGCACCACAAAATCCACTATTTATTTTAAACTCAGGAGCCTTTGAAGAACCCACAGGCTAAAAGAGGGATTTCATGTGTAGTTGCTCACAAAATCCCTCTGATGGGTCCTTCCAAACGCAAGATGCTTTCTGAAACATCTTTCAAACCCAGACATGTCCCAGTTTCCCAAATTACCCAGGAATGATTCTTTTGTTGCCTTTTTCTTGATCATGTACATTAAAGGCATGAAGATAAAGCATGCTCTCAAGCATTGCATAGCGCATAATTATATTTTTAAGGCGCTTCGGTTGCATTATTCTAGCATCTGTGTAATTAAACTGAAGTGCGATTCTCAATTAGCAGGTTTTCCTTTCGTCTCTTGGATGTAATATCCTCGTGGACAGGAAAGTGCTTCCCCCTTTGAGTAGCTATATTTATGCCCATTAAGCCCAGAGAACTGCGGTGTGGTCTGTAATGAAGAAGTCCATCCACCAGGCAGTGAGCCGGGGGAAGCAGGCGGATGCCCATCAGCTCCTGTGGAGTGCTACAAAGTAATAATGCTTTCTGGGGAGAGACTGACAGCAGACAGCAAAGGTCTGAAATGAGAGATGAGGTTTTCTTTGGAATTTCTCCAGGTTTTGATACTCTCCTGCTCTTCTGACCTCCCTCTCTTCCCGTACTGGCTTCCCCCCATCTGTGGACCATGGTCTAGCCAGCCGGCAGTGCTATCCCCAAGGAGCATGCCTGATGGTTAAACACCTGTGGGGAGCTGAGCTTCCTGAGTTCCTGACACATTTAGCTGAAATTTTCTTCCAACTCTGCAGAAAAATGAAACCTAAATTTTGATACCTACCACATGGTCCAGCGCATGATTGTGGAAAGCATAATATTGCAATTTGATAAGCCTGCGTCCATGTAGCCTGATACCTGTGGGGTTGTTTAGGAAATTATTGAGCTTAAAATATGCTTTATAGATTAATGGTATTGAGGCAGCCGAGAAAATTAGAGATATGATTTATGGGTTACATAAATATAAACCTATATGGATTTATATTACAGCATGGAGTTCAGAGTGTCATTGTTTCAATCCCAACAGTAACAGAAAGGGTCATAATGCCAGGCAGCGGTCTGATATCAAAGATTGTTTCACATACCTATCTTGTATTCTTTCTTGTTCGACTAAAAGGGAAGTGGTATTGATATTCTTGTCCTTTAAAGTGAGTGATGCTGTGAATGCCGTAATGGACAGCAGAGCTAACAATTTTTCTGTTCCACTCCATCCTAACTTCAGGGTTGAGGTTTAGTATCCTTAAAATGTGGAAGGAGTGCCTTGATGTGGTTTATAATAAAAACCCCAATTTCCTGTGGGATGATAATCTCTGAACATAATCTCTTGGAAAGAATAGAGTACCATAGAAAATCACTGAGAAATTTGAATGTTTACATAGGAATTTTATATATTAAACACATGGAGTAGATAAATCTAGTGTGTTTAATTTTTAAAACCTTTTAGTTTGATTAATTTTGTGTATGTGCAAAGGATTGGCTCCAGAGCACAGCCATATCAGGTCTGTAAATGCTCTTTCATTGAGCTATATGATCAGTCATTCACTGTGTTTACTTGTATTTAAACCATCCTCTTCAGATTTTGAAAATCACCTGACTCTTCTGGAAAAGATAGAAGTCTATTATTAATTGACAAAGTAACAACATTCTGCAACCTTGCACTGGCTTCTACTGCATTCTCTCTTCTGGGTTTGTTTCTTGGTAAAGTCAACTATTTATGAAAGCTTAAGCAACTGCGTGCAAATAACAACACCTGCATAGCAATTGTTGCTCTCCAACAAGACAGACTGGTGTGAAGGAGAGGGCAAAGGTGAAGCAAAAAGTGTTATTGGCCTTAGGAGTTCCAAGAAAGGATTAGAGCCAGTGTCTAGCACATCAACCTAGAAGACATCTCAGCATTCCTTCCTTATCCTTCTTATTGCTCACAGCCCACCTGCAGTATTCTAGAGAAAATAAGAGGTAGAACACTGGTGAAATATTTCCTAGTGCCTCCCAGCTCCATTCTAGCCTGGATTTCTGACACTGTGACCTTTGTGCTCTTGACTATTTATTCATAAACAATGTTTGAACACTGATCAAATTCTAGAAGCTATGTAGCACTTGAAGGCAATGCCAAATTAAGACAAAACCATTTCTCATAAGCTAAGAGAGAAAAATAATTAAAAATCATAATGTATCTATAGACCAGGCTTCCCAGTGTCCTCCACCTAATAGGAAGTCAAATCTCTTCTCAATAACAAAAATAATATTTCTTGCCTACCAGCTATTTCAGAAAATCTAATTTTCTTTTCCTTTAAAGTATCCATTCCTCAAAATAATAATAAAAGATAGAGCACTGTCTTTCTTAAAAAGAGCATCGAGAATGTAGACTCACATGTTTAGAGTAAAAGGACACGGAGCACCATCCCCAGGGTCACAGGACACCAAAAGGGACTAAGAGAATTACTCAAGCATGCTGGCTTTGTTTATTAATACATTATTGCGTCTGTTTATTAAAAAGAGACTTATGAAGTCCCACTTTGTGTAAGCAGACTCTGTGGTCTCATAAAGATGACTTCATTGCTACCCCCACAAAAGAGGCCTCACGGTAGACAATCCCAGGGAGATGGGCCAGGTCTGCTTAGTGACAAGCCAGTGTTCCTTCCATGAAGCCAAGTTTCCCTGAACAAGCATCTCATGTTTATTCAGTTTACTGCATGTATTAGTTGGTATTAAAGTACCACATACCAGGCAAGTTTTAAAGAAAATAGGTTCATTTGGCCTTACAGATCTAGCTCCAGGTTGCAAGGCTGCATTTGGTGATGGTAGTTTTTCTGGCAGAGTTCTCAGAAAGGACAATTATTGTCTTATGCATCACTCATTCCCCCTCTCCCTTTCACTCTCTCACTCCCATCCATCTTCCCTCCCTCCCTTAAAAAGCTATCAAAAGTCAATCATCAGAACTCAACCCTAAGGAGGATATCTAATCCTAATTGCTTCCCAAACACCCTGCCTTAAAACATCACACATGGATTTAATTACCACCCGTTCAATACTTAGTAACAGAATTGAATGTCAACACATAAAGCTTGAGGAAATCAAGTCATACCCCGCCCATAATGTTAGCATTATTAGTTTGAAAGTATTCAAATACTTTAGTAGATAGGCCCTATAAACAGGCGAACTAGACAGAGAAAGGACTTCAGGACAAGGAATAAACAGAGCTCTAAAAAGTGCATGGGTCTCAAATTCTTCCCACACAGATGATCATTCATACAAACAAGCATTCCCTGTTTTACATACTCTGCGTATTTCTAAATGAATGATGTGACGTGCATATGCTCACACACAATAATAATAATAGTAATAATTTAAAAATTAATTTATAAAATTAACTTTTATAACACATTACAGAAATGTACAACTTGTTTAAATGCAGAGAACTGACCATTGGGTGTCAACACTCAACTGATACATCTACAACACAACACCTAAACGTAGGCTTCAGGGAACACCTTGAGTGGAGTAGAAAGATTGTAAGTGCCAGAGAACTAAGACATGTACTATGACACAGTGTCTTCGAGATATAACAAGGAATCTATACCCATGAAATATAAAAAATATGATCACTTAAGCAATACATAAATAATGACAATACCAGCTGGCATACCAACAAGGATGAGGAAATCTCATAAATTCTTACCCACAGATAAAGAGCTAGAGACAGTCAATGGATGTTGAGAGAGGGAGAATCAGTCTGTTTCAAGGGCGATAGGTTATTCAATAGCAAGGAATTGGTCCTAAACGGGTATACATATGAGCTATACTAAATGGTCTCAGCAGGTCGTATTTATATATCCATTTTTACACATATGTAACAATAATATTTTTAAATGTCATAAATTTGAGAGGGAGTTGGGAGTCATAAGAGAAGTTGTACAGAGTATAGGGAAACATGGAAATGTTGCAAATATGATACTCACACATAAAATTTGGGGAAAAAAAGTAGAAAAAGAAGAAAATACACATCTGTCTTGAGAATACTTTCCTTGGAGAGGTATAAATAAATATCCACCCACTCTTTAAAGGATTCCAACTGCAAACCAAGATATGATTCCTTCAAAGTTGAATTTGGGGAACTAATTGCTTGTTGCACTTGTTACATATCTTGATCTGAGAGGTTACTTACATGACTGTGAGTGACCACAATGTGGCTGCTCTGCCAGAAAGTCTCACCCAGCGGGGATTCTGACTTCTTAACAGCAGTATAGACTAAATATTGTTTTCGGTCGCTTCCCACAGATCACATAGTCCAGCTGCTCCAGAGACAAGAGGCCACAGTCAGTGAGAGAAGTCCTACATATAGTGGTGGGAAGGTGCCAAAGGGCATAGATAGGATCATCTGGCTCTACCCTGATGATTCTCTCCCCCTTTGGTCTTCTGTGAGCTGATGCGAGGAGCCAACCGCAGCTGTGATGAAGACGAGCATGGCTACACCTGAAAGTTGACGCTCCCCAGCCACATCATTACAGAACCAAACAATTCAAAGTTCAGGGTTAGTGCTCAAGGAGCAGAGTAGAAGTCAGGTGAGCCAGAACCACAGGGACCCTCGTGCCCAATGGCCCTGAGAAGTGAGAAGAGGATTGCAGCTGGAACTTGGGAAACGAAGCCAATTTAAGGAAGAAGTTGTAGTAATTGATTCAGAGTATCTTGCCAGTGATCACAAAATTACCACCTCTAAAGTAGTGTGCAATCCTACATCACAAGTCTTAGGATTTTCAAAAGCAGCTAAGTTCTCGATACCATCCTGATGACATTTGGACACTGACGTCAATGCTACCACCATCCTAGAAGAAGCGAAGCAAGGTCTCAGGAAATAGAGGAAACCCCTGCATTTCACCATGCTCAGGAAGAGTCAAACAGTGAGTAGAGGCAGGATGACATCATTCCCAACCTTCCTGCAGTCAGCACTAAGGGGCTTAGCAGTATTTCAGGAGCTAGCAAAAGGATGAAACATAGCAAGTTTAGTGTCCCCCCTCTCTCTCCCCCATCCTTTATTCTCTCCCTTCTTTATTTCTTCCCTCCTTTTTATGTGTGTGCATGTATCTTCCCTCCTTTTTGTTCATTGCCAGCATTTTTTATAATCTCCAAAGAGAGTTGATTTTTTTTTCTGTAAGAGTGGTGTCAAAATTACTGTTAATTTTCTACAAGGAAACTATTTTTTGAAATACATTGTATACCATTTTCCTCCATTTCTCACTCCTTTTGAAACGCTGACAGTGCGTTGGCTGTGAGCACGCAGGTATAGTTGCTTTTGAATGCTGCAAGGTAAATGCAGAAAATGACAGCTTAAATGGAATCATTAAGGTAGACGTAGGTAATATCTGAATGCCACCCAGCCTTCTGCGCCGAGCTCAGCCTTGATTTCTGGTTCTGCTGCCTTGCACCTTCTCAGGAAATCTGACAGCCTATCATTTCTTACTTTCCCCCCATTTCGAGCATGAACTCAGGGGCCTCGTTTCTCTCTGAAGTTACAACTTGTGGATCGGTGGAAGAAGGGAGAAACGTACACAGTTCTCCCCTAAACGGCTATTTCCCGGCAGTGAGGCAGAGAGCTCTGTCAGCTCACTCAAAGACATTAAGCAGGAGAAAGTCACAATAAAATTGCTACCTGTCGATGTTCTGGGCGAGCCACAAAGAGCAAGTCTCAGAGCGGTGCTAGGGACTATGTGGAAGGCCACACCTGAGCCTTAGGAATGGCCAGACTTGCATACGAAAGAGTTACAGTGATGGTTTGCATTTCTTCTTGCAGCACTTTTCAACACAGCCTTCATTGTGTTTTCCCACTGACCTTATGAAAGAGGCATTGGGGTTGTTTTTATCTATACTAAAATACAAACATGAAAACATACAAAGAGGATATTTTTGATATATTAAACAGTTCTATTAACATGCAGAGTGTGGTATTGGTGACTGTTATTGTTGTTTTATTCAATACCATCAAAAAAGATCTGTATAACATCAAAAGCCAGATACTTACAAAGCTTTTTTGCTCTTAATTCACCTAATCCCAGTAATAACTTACTATTTTATCCTTCATTTTACAAAAGAGGGAAGTGAACTTCAGTGCCATCCTAGTGGATGTGTGAGGACTAGGGCTAGACCATCTGTCTCTAGAGTTCCCTTTCACATCTCCTCCAGACCTGAATTCTCAGCCCTGGAAGGTACAGTATAAAGGAAATACGCAAATCTCTTGTTCCTTTTCTCTCTCTCTCTCTCTCTCTCTCTCTCTCTCTCTCTCTCTCTCTCTCTCTCTC
>NW_026067904.1:5544054-5562710 GCF_014885135.2 Alexandromys fortis | reverse complement strand
CTCTCTCTCTCTCTCTCTCTCTCTCTCTCTCTCTCTCTCTCTCTCTCATATATGCACATGCTTATACAGACCCATTCATCTGTGCACACACATGTAGAGGCCAGAGATGTCTCCCTTGACTAGTCTCCACTTTAATTTCACAGGACATGCTCTCTCACTGAAGCTAGAGCTCACTAATTAGCTAGTCTAGCTGGTCAGTAAGTGCTCAGGTTCCTCTGGTCTCCTTCCCTCGAATCACCAGAGGCTGCCAGGACCAGGTCTTCATGTAGGTCCCAGGGATCAAATTGAGGTCTTTATGCTTGTAGAAGAATCCCATTGCCTAGTAAGTCATTTCCCCAGGCCCCAATCTCATTCTCTTCAGTTGTGAAATTTATGATTCATTCACTCAACAAACCTTTATGCAGTAGTTACTACTAACAGAAGACCAAATTCTCCATTTATGGCATCTCGAGAAATGTAAAAAAAAAATGCAGCCTCTGAATCATCCTTATTTATGGATTCTGTATTTGCAACTTCACCTGCTGCTAAAACAGTTTTGTAGCCCCAGAGCCAGAGCTTTAGAACTTGTGCTTAGCATTTAGATTCAAAGCAGCTGAGTTCAAGTAGACTGGTACTCTCTCGTCTTCTTTCAGCATGTCTGAAGAGGTAGCAGAAGACACAGAGAGAAGATGATACCAACAATTAAAGCATGACTCAAATCACTTGGAGCACAATAATATGAACATCTCAAGCAATAAATACATGCACACACACACACATACAAGAGATAGAGAGAAAGAGAGACAGAGACACAGACAGAGAAACACAGACATAGAGACAGAAACTCACTGACCCTGTGAGTGCCTGCAAGTTGAACAGAACAGGTCACCAGACTAGTTAAATTTTCAGCAGTTGGTTATCATAAATCTTTCCTCTGAAGATTGTTATTAACTTCATAAAATGAAACATGGGCATAAGTGTCTAGCTCTAGAAGAGCCATCACAATACAAAATTAGGTGAGCCAATGGGCAAAACAGCATTATGTCCCAAACAACAAGTCATCGCCACAATGTGTCTTCATCTAGAACCCTCAAGCTGACAGCCACCCATGGCACTCTGTCCACATCCGTAGTGTTTACCTTAGCCTCCCTGTTCTCTAGAAGCCCACTCCTTCACATACCTACTCCACACCTGCCTACTCCTTTACATCCTTAGTTCCTACTAGCCCACTCCTCCACTGACCCTCTTCCTAATGCATCCAGTTCTACACACACCACTCCCAACGGGGCTGCCCTTTAGTAGCCCTGTTTCCTCTGCCCTTTAGTAGCCCTGCTTCACCAACAGCATACTCTGCCATCAGCTTTGCTCTCCTATAGCCCTATGTCCCAGAAGTACTGTTCTCCAAAAGCCCCCTCTTCAATAGAACCACAGCTCAGCAACATGCTTAATGGCAGATTCACTACACAGAAGTTACCTAGAGCATTTTGTAGTCATCTATTCTGCTTACTTCACACTAGGTGTTAGCACCGTATCAGACCACTCCAGAGACTTAAACCAATAAAGATACAATTTAAATAAGGCACTCACATAAATATTGTAAAGGATGGTATTGACATAACTAAATATCAAGAAAAAGAATAAGGTTTGCAAAATGAGGCAATACATCTTAAGGGAAGGAGAGTCTTTGGCACCCTTAGAATAGTAGTTGGCTCCAACCCTTCTCATACTCTTGATATACCTCCCCGTTTTTATAGAAACAACACAGAAATATAACCTCCACATTTCTAAGCAATGCTACTATGTTCTAATTTCTTAGGGACAGCATGAATACATCTTTTCACTCTTGTTTATTAGAATTTATTGGTGACAATCCTTTGCAAAGTAGCAGAAGGTATAATTAATTCTGGTTCGTCCCTAAGTTGGATATAGAAGCTCAACAGGGTTTACTTTTGACTTCTAATGAACCATCGCTTGAGACCTTGGAGAGTGGGCGGCAGGAGGAAGGCATAGCGCTCATGCTCATTGCTCTGTGAGGTGCTGCTCTGCTGCCCCACACAGCTAATGTTATGTGCACACACTGTCAGCTCCATAATGCAATTGTGTTTTTTCTTTATCCCTTGCCGATCTTTGGAAGCAATGCTCCATGGGGAGAAGAAAAATGAAAGCAGTGTTTCTGCTAAAATGAATATTTCGAAATCCCTCTAACTGGCCATGAAGGCACTTGCTCTTACTAAAGCAAATTTTCTTTGTCCAGGATACTTGGTATTAAGGTACAAGTGATTTCACAATAGTATGAAATAAAAACTAAAACACTGTTTCAGTAATTCTCTCAAGCAGTTACTTGTGCATATACTGCTGTTATCAATGCACCCACTGGCCTAGTTGTGTTCAAGGTCCAGTAGCTGATACTCCTTAAGCTCATCATAGCAATATGGTTGGAGGAGGAAGCCAATAAGAGATGCCATTACTCTGGTCTTGCAACAAACAAAAATAATATATAAATGAATTGGAAAATAGAATTAAAACACAAGAGCACATTATGATGTCAGTGTGGAGGTCCTACATTAGGAATTTCATTCATTGGCTATACGTTTGGGGAATTTGAGGTCAGAGATAAAAAACCAGACACTCAGCTAAGTCCTGTTTTGTTTGTTTTGTTTTCAAAATAGTAAGGCTCACCGGAGATGGAAGTGTTTTTGAGTTGCAATTCTTTCAGAATTATTTCAATTTTAAAAACAAGCAAGAGGAACAATCAAATGAAAAGTATAGCAGTAACGATGTCTCTCATAGGGGCACATTACAAAGATAGAACGATGGGAACATTTCAGCCCTTCAAAAGCAAGCTAGCAGAGAAGAAAATGGGCTGCCTCCAACAGCACAGGGCAATGAGCATTTAAGTGGTCTGTGTTGTCCAAAAGCTTTCTTTTGAGTTGAAGATTCTACAGTGTGAAATTATATGAGAATAGATTTTCATTCAGAATTTTTAAAGCATTTTAGATAGGCAGTGTGGCTAAACAATCCAAACCTAAGAGCTGGTGTCCTGCTTTATGACTGAAAAGTATTGGCATGGGCATGCAGTCCTGCTTCAGCTCTGAGAGATGATAATATTGAGTTAACAATAATCAGAATGCAGCCAACAGGTTAATCCTCTATCAGGTGGCTATGTACTTCAGGTCAAACAAGACTTCAGTCAGAATGCTCTTGCCTCAGATTCCAATATTAAGAATTTATAATCGAGCACAGTATTATGTGCTCCAAATACCTACTTAGAAAATACATACTCAAGTAGCAAAGTCCAAGTGTCCAAAGACAATATTCAAATTTTAAATTACATATATTTATTTGTTTCCTTGTGTGTGTGAGGCATGTGTATACCTGGTGTGGGAAGTCCTTCTGTATATATGTTGCTTTTATTGGTTAATGAATAAAGTTGCTTTGGCCTGTGACAGGACAGAATAGTGTAACATGGGAATTCCAATCAGGTAGAGGAGGAAAGAGGGCAGAATCAGGGATATGCGACGTAGTTGCTGAAGGAGAAATATGCCTGCCCTGGAACCTTAGCTATCAACCATGAGCCTCGTAGTAAAATATAAAATAAATGAGTTAATTTAATATGTAAGAGATAGTAAATAAGACGCCTAAGCAGTATTGTAATTATTATAGTTTCTGTGTGATTATTTCAGGTCTGGGCATCCTGGAATAAATGAGTAGTCTTACCTACAAATTGGTGTGCCAATGTGGGCTGACTACTTCCACATAAAACCAAAGAGAACTTAAAAAGGAATTCTAGACACAAAAGAACAAGTTTAGCACAACTTCTTTGGTAACCACATTTTTTTAGATGGGCTCTATTTACTGGTGGCAAGCAGGGGCACTGTGGCTCCTTTAAGGGAGCTCTTCCTGACTCAGCATTGGCAGTGAAGGCTGTGTGACTTCTTTAGGGGAGTGCTTACAGGAACATGTTAGCTGCAAGAACAATTCTGGCACTTTCAGAAGGCTGAGCGCTTAAATGGAATCTGCAAGCAGCATGTTACAAATCGCTTAATCGTGATAAAGACCCACTGGGACCCTGGAGCTGGCTCTCAGAGGCAATGAACATGCCTTCACAGTGTTGGGCTGGGTGAAACCCACTGGCAGGGCTTCAGAGTTGGACCTACTCACACCTGCTTAGCATTTAAAAAAAGCACTCCTGGTCAAAGAATACTTACAGATATGCACGTAATAAAGACAGACTCAGATTTAAAAAAATTAAAGACATCTAAATGGGTCACAGAATTGTATAAATATACATATAGGCTTGGGAGGGAGAGAAAAAGGATATAGACAGTTATAGTAAAAAAAGAGTACAGACTGTTATAGATTAAAGGAGTAAATATAATAAAATAAATATTAAACTTGTTGAAAAAGTAATAGAGTAAGAAAACAAACCATGTAAATATGGAAAATATACAGAGAGTCTGAAGTATGTATATTATTGTGTTTTCTTTGAATTTTTTTGACTGTGAATGAGCTAAGTTCAGAGAGACATTTCATTGTACAGGCTGCTAAGCTAAACCAATATATATACTTTAAAGGTATATTGACTTCAAAATTTGGGTCTAAGAATATGTTGCTTTGGAAAAGAGGTTGTGCTTTTGCTTCCACAGAGGATAGAGATCTATGGATTCCTTAACAGCTAATATGTTTTGATCAAACAAATCCCCCTGAAGCAATGGCCCAGACAGTCCAACACTCATGACAGCTTCAGGACTGCTGACTGAGGTAGACCTACCACACAGGATACCCCATGAAATACCTGATTAAAAGTGCCCCCAATCGGCAGGAAGTATTCTAGAGAACAAAGCCCATAGTCCCTAAATGATTGTTTATAAATGTGTGTTTAGCTTTAAAGGGGGATATGCTACAGAGATAAATACTTTGCATTATGGATCTTGGTCTATTAATAAAAATTTAAGGTAAATTTTGTTATATGTATGTTTCTGCTCTTGATTAAGGTATTGTATTTGTACAGATCATTTAAAATGTAATGTTTAATTAAGAAACACAGATTAATAGTCATCTATATAATAGTCATGTTAGTTAGGTTTTCTAGATGTACAGATATGTATTTCAGATGGATAGGTACTATTCAAACCTTTCAAAAACTAACAGAATATAGCATTTTTAAATGTTTTAAGAACTTCGGACTTTTGATGACAATGAGACATATCTGCTCCTGGCAGTACCAATTACTTCAAAAGGAGAATGGGCATCAAAGAGGTTCCTTATGGAATTTGTTGGCCATTTGAGCAAGAAACTCCTCTTTCCTGGACTACTTGGTGGTATGCTGTATAAACTGGACATTCAAGACCCACAGAAAAATGACTGCTGAAGTTGCCAACGAGGGTGAGGCAGTTGTTCATGAAAGAGTCTACCAGGCATTCTTCAGGACACACAAAAAAGTGACTGACAAACTGCCAATACAGGCAGAACTGTCTGAAATTTCTTGCTTTATGAGATAGAGGAGGAAAGAAGGTGGAGTCAGGGAGCCCTTCTGGTGTTTTGAATGAGAATGCCACCCATAGATTTGTATATTTGCAAACTTAAATATCGGTTGATGAACTCTTTGAAAGAATTAGTGTCTTAGTTAGACTTTCTATTACTGTGAAAAGATATCATGACCCACAGCAACTCTTATAAAGGAAAGCACTTAATTGGAGCTGTCTTACAGTTCAGAGGTTTAGTACATTTATTTTCATGACAGGAAACATAGTGGCATGCAGGCAGACATGGTGCTGGAGTGGTAGCTGAGAGTTCTACATCTCGGCAGGTATCCGGAAGAAAGAGACATTGGGTCCAGCTTGAGTATTTGAAAGTTCAACAAGGCCACACCTTCTAATAATGTCATTGCCTATGAGCCAATGGGAGACATTTTTATTCACCACCACAAATAAGATATGTGGCCTTTTTGGAGAAGATGTATCAAAAGCCCAGGCTAGGTTCTCTGTTTTTCTCTCTCTGCCTGCAGCCTATGAATCAGGATGCAAAACTCTCTGCTACTACTCCAACTCCATGTCTGTCTGCTTCCTGGCATGATGATCATTGACTAAAACTGTAAGGAAACCCCAAATTAAAATGTTCCTTTTATAAAGGTTGCCTTAGTCAGGGTGTCTCTTCACAGCAACAGAACACTTACTAAGATAGCCCCTATAGAGACCTTTCTATAAGTAAACACTGTGGCTGAAGTATAAAAACATCATGGGTCTAGATATTTTGATAAAAAAGAAAATTTATAACATACACTTATTACACAAATGTGTGTCTCACCCTTATTTTATTATAATGATTCATTTTGTTATCATCAATTTCTACATATAATTTGGGTTTTATTAAATATAAGCATCTATACACTAAAATTATAATGTAATTGTTTTGAAAGTACCTGACTACTGAAAATTAAATACACTTGGATAAAAAAGTTGCTATCACATAAAGCACAAGGATAAAAATTATATATTTTAAATTTTAGCATGAAATATAATGAATGAATCAAGCTTTGAAGCTGTCAGTTTTATAACTGAACCATTTAATAATTCAAATTTTAATAAGATAATTCTAAATATTTTCTTAAGAATTACAATCAGCAGGGTGGTGCGACATACATATGTGTGTATGTAAAACATACATGTTAGCAGTTGCGCCACATTGAAGTGCCACATCCCGTAGCAGGCTGCTTGTGGTTGGAAACCTTAGCAGCCTCCTCTCACTGATAGCCTGACAACTGCTCCTTTATCCCCATCTTGAGGGCAGCATTCAGGGCTGCATCCACTAATCTAGTTGCTGGGAAATCCAGCTCACCTCCTTGTAGACTGGCTCTTCAGAGGACACCTGGAAGTAACACTGAGAGAAGTCTTCCCATCTGGCTGTGCCTATTAAGGAAAAGGGGAAATATTCACTGACTCACAGAGGCCAGAGACAGAAGCTAATTTTTAAATTTCTCTCTAGTTGTCAAGGTCTATAAGTTAGACATCTATGCCTAGGTGTAGAGGCACCACACTCATTCCTGTTTCATGTACTAACACCTGTGCTTTGTGATTAATCAACTGTTATTTACCTTTAATAGATAGAGAATATATTCATGTAAAATTGTGTGGTATCTGCAAATATTTAAAAGTGATGCAAAAATCAGTCAAGAAATTGTGTGAACATCTATTTTGACACTGTCTGTAAGCTGGAGACCATAGAAACAATCAAAAGGATATTGGGATATATTCCATGTGCAAAGCATGGTGCTAATAATTTTAAAAAATTGAGTGATGGGTGTTGTGGGGCTGGCCTGTTGTCTCAACTATTCAGGAGGCTGAGGCTGGAGGGCCACATTAACCAGAGAGTTTGAGCCTGCCTAGGAACAGAACTCTATCAAGAAAAGCGGGTGGGGCCCTGAAGAAGCATTCACATGGTTGAGAATGGCTTATTTTGAAAAGAGAGTATTTTCTTTAGAGCAAAAAGACATTGCCTCAAATTTGTTACTACAAAATTCACTTTCCTTAATTCAGGAAAGTAGACAATGAGGTCAACGCAATGCACTGGCATTACAATTAAAGAAGCAAAGTCTATGTGGAGTTTCTGACAATCTTCCTTGTGGAAGAGGATCAAATACAGGAGATACTACTCAAGTGGAAGTTGATGACCAGTGCAACGACCATCACACCAGGTCAATGAGAAAGAAAAGCCAGCACAGAAGAGTAACTAGGAAGTGGTGCCACAATATAATGCAAGAGGTAGGGTGGGGAACTCTTGCTTTTTGATCCTGAACTTTTTATGAGAAAGACATGAACATAGTAATTCTTAGGGAAAAGTCACCTGAATTTCGAAGGTTAGAAGCACAGAATCCACATTTCTTTTTCTGGTTTGTGGGAAAAAATCAGCTGTTGGAAGATTATTTGCCTGCTGTGTATCTTAGCAAAGAAAAGAAGAAGAAGAAAGGAGAACAAAAAGCAGGGGAAAAAGAAGGGGAAAAAAGAGAGGGAACTTCAAAACTGAGGGAAAGGGGAGAGAAGAGAAAGGACAGCAAGGGGAAAATAATTAGTGTCACAGACTCTAAGAGTAATTATAAAAGACAATGGGACCATGGAATTGCATAGCTTCATCACCACAGCCACCGAAGGAAGCTTTTGTGAGGATCTTTGTGCTTTGCTAAAGGCTGGATTAGGCTGATTAACTAAGATCATGTGCATAAAAGCTCAGCAAAGGTTACTCAGGGAAAATTTGAGTTTAGGCCATTTAAAAGAATTAATATTCTATGTAAAATATAAATATGGTAATGACAGAAGAAATTCTTGCTGTAATTATTGTTCCATATGGTACTGCCTTCAAGGGAAAACATGTACATAATATGAGAATGTATACGTTTTCAGATCTGTTTTTCAACATGAGTATTCTTAGGTTCCTGGAAAAGGAGCATTCACACTTGATTGTAAGTGGAACTCCTTGTGGGGAATCAGCTCTATCTACAGAGCAAATGTGGAGACCAAGGAAGCATGGTCAGTAGGCCTGAATGAAGGATGAGGGACTAGATTCCTTGGGTTGGAAAGAACATTCTGATAATTAGATAACCCTCCTCTAACTTAGCTTTCTGCGCTCCATTGCATTCCATCCCCTTTGACTGGTGTGCACCATGCATCTGCAAGGCCACATTGCTTACACTGTCATGGAGCCATGCGTTGTACTCAGCATAGAATAAGAGGTACTAGAGTGTCTGGAGCAGCTACTCTTCAGAAGGCAGGCTAAATGAGCTTGGTGCCTGACTTGTTACAGGTGCACGTTGCTGTGAAAACCATAATTTGGGATGAAATGGAATATAAATTGATACCCAAAGTGCTATTTGATAGAGACTTTTGAAAGAAAAGCTTAAAAAATTGAATGGGATTTCCAACAAATTTTCACCCATAAGTGTTTCTTGTCGACTCCATTTCAACAGGAATCATTTTGGTTGTTAGATATTTCTTGCATTTTCAGATGAAATTGTCTCCTGGGTCATTCCATTCCTGTGTCTGTCACTGGAGATAATTAAATAGGAATTCTGAAGGTAATAATGCTCCGAGTTCTCTGTGAGCATAGCTCTCCATGCTCTCCAATAGAATATTTTAATCCTGTCTTTTGTCTTCATCTTGCAAGATCTTTGATTCACTGAGGATTTTTTATTCCAAGAAATAAATAAATACTGCAAGAAATAATCAACAAAGTTAAATTGAGAAAAGCTAAAAGTGCACACAGCAAAATTAAAAGAAAAATCAATTGAAAGATCCCATCATTTTAATAACTTCCCAAACTGCAAAAATCGACTCAAGATTCTTAGTAGAAACAAGTCACTGCAACATAAAACTGGAAATGGCTAAAACTACATTGTGGGAAAAAAAATGTGTTATCGATTAAAATTGACAGAACCTAATCTTCTGGCCCAAGTTTTGATCTGGAGAGTCTTATTTAGTTATTTATAGTAGATAATTTTCTGCCATGAAGAAAATTCAGATTGGTAAGAAACATTACTATAAAATTGTATACAGATGATTGATGTATCAAATCCTAATTGTAAATTTTATACAAGACTAATTATTCCTGATGAAAATAATTTTAATTAAATGAAATAGAATTGCATAAAAAGAAAATAGTAAATCATTTAATTGCACTGTTTAGAAAATTTCCCAGGATATTAAATGGGCCTGAGATCATGGCCAGAACTGCTTTATCAATGGAAACTCATTGACTAAAATCCATCAATGTTCATTGAATTCTGATTTATTAACTTAGAGTTCAAATATTATGACTTGAGGTCAAAATTGTTCCGAGTTTTCTACAACGTCATCAAAGAACAAATGCCAAAGCCCATATACCCGTGAGTAGGCTTCTAAGGAATTATAGACTCATATATGACAAATCCAATATTTACGCTAAAGAAATAGCATATTCTAAACATGGTCATGTCTCTGGGAAATAAGGCTGTAGTGAAGGGTATTTCAACTTTTTTCCATAGCAAACCACTGTTTTCCTACATTGACTCTATCAACTGCTGTGTACGGAGCAGAACTCCGTAGCAGATCCCGGATCAAACAATGAGGGTGAAGAGCTAAATCAAGCAGATGTGTAGTGCTGGGAGGTGGTTCTGTGGAACAGCTGAGAGAGACAATGGGGAGCAGCGAAGTTCAGAGCTCTCCTACCCGGGACATGCTTTGTGAGTCGCCTCCTGCCGACCCCTTCATGTGAGTAAAGCCGATAGCAGGGCAATGAACATGTAATGGCTTCCCCTGAGCCGTGACTCACACTGAGGCCTCATGAGACCCAAGCATCTTGAGAACAGAACTAGAGAGAGCAGGATGTCTGTGCGAGGGCAGAGGTTTTGATGTTGTTTTACAAGATTCTTTTAATATTCTCACAGCATCAAAACTAACACTAAGCATTAAGCTATGTGTTTAAACGGATCTAGAACAAAAAAGGTTTAAATAAGGTTTTCCTCTTTAAAAATATAAGAATTTAAGTTTTCCTTATATTTCACAAACTCCATTGATTAGAAAGTGCTGTAGAAGAAGAATCCCCCCCCCCACCCAGTTCCCTAGACAGGGAGGAATTCCTGCCTGATTCCTGCATAAGATCCTCAGTACCTCCCCACCCCACCCCCGCCCCACTACTGCAGGTTACAGTAGATGCTGGGGGCTAAGGACCCAAGCAGGGTACAAGTGCCACCTCTTCAGGGTCAGAACTCTTTAATAAGAATTGTGATTTGGTAACTAGAGGGCTATGGCCTGGAAAAGAGCTGGCAGAACTGCCTCCTTGCCCTAGACTGCCATAGACTGAGATGCTAGACTTGAGTTGGGAATTAAGGCTGGAAATACTTTAGCAGATTCCAGCCGGTGGTGCCGAGAGCAGAGGAAGCAGGATGGGAAGAGCACAGTTTTGTATTCACTAGTTTGGATCAAACAGAATTTGTGTTTGCCTCACTGTTGAGCACTGAGTTCTGCTCCAAAAGTTGAACTTTATTGTCTCATACAAAGAAAAGTTGCTGGATTAAACTATTGCCTCAGGAGACAAGCGTGGGCAACCCCACACCAGACCTGGACCAGATGGCAGCAGGCTTCTCACAGTTGACACAAGCTTTCCTGGGAATTCATCAAGGAATAAACCCTTAAATTACATTTTTTAATTTTTTTGCCAGATTTGAATAGTGAATCTATGATCTTATATATATCATCATTTATTGAGTACGAATATCTTAAGGAAACTAGACAATAGCTAACTTAGCTCCAAGATAAAATACATTTTCCTTAACATCATTTTCTTGAAATGAGCTGTGTTAGTTCATAGATTCTGAATACCTAAATTATTTTATGCTCTATGATGATTAAAATGTTTTAAGAAAATACTAAATTTTGCTGTATTTAATTTAATCTTTAAGAAATTAAATAATAGTTCAGAGCCATGATTTAAGATGTCAATATTATAATACTATAATTGTTCATGCATTAGTCACATTTCTTGTTGCTATAAAAAAAACCAACAAGAGCATCTTAAAGCAGGAGGAGTGTTTTGGCCCACAGTTTGAGGATACAGTCTGTCATGTTGGGGAAGTGATGGAAGCAGGAGCATGGGGTGGCTAGTCTCACTGAGTTTATAGTCAGGAAGAAGAGAAATGAATGTTACCATTCTACCGCTTTTCTCCCTTGGTTCTTTCTCTTTTACTCCAGGGCTTCAACCCATGGGAGAACACTGCTCACATTCTAGGTAGATCCTCTGCCCTCAATTAAAACTGACTAGGAGAATCACCCTCATACCCAAATCCAGAGTTAGGTGTCCTAAGTGATTCAAAACTCAGTCAAGCCAGGCGGTGGTTGCGCACACCTTTAATCCCAGCACTCGGGAGGCAGAGGCAGGAGGCTCTCTGGGAGTTCGAGGCCAGCCTGGTCTACAAGAGCTAGTTCCAGGACAGGAACCAAAAGCTACGGAGAAACCCTGTCTCGAAAAAAAAGAAAAAAAAAAACAAAAAAAAAAAAAAAAAAAAAAAAAAAAAAAAAAAAAAAAAAAAAAAAAAAAAAAAAAAAAAAAAAAAAAAAAAAAAAAAAAAAACCCTCAGTCAAGTTGGTGAAGATTGACCATTAAATTAGAGTTCTATTTTTTTTAATGAAAAGGAGGGGTTTTTTTGTTTTTTATATATTTGTTTTTCTCTAGAGTTCACATCTCTGAAAAGTAGGTTGCTCACTGTTTAATCAGTTTTTTCTAGTCTGTTTTTACCACTAATGTCTCTTTTTAATTTTACAAGATTTTATTGATTTATTTTCACCCACTTTTTCACTCATAAAATGGGAATATTGGATGAAAACTCTGGGTTCTGAAAGGCTATGATTTTGAGAAGAGAACCTCAGAGTTGTGACTTTTGTCGCTGCCCAAACCTATCAGTCTTCTACTGTAGGAACTCATTTAAAGCCAGATGTCCACAGCTGGCATTTTTTCCCCGGATGCAACAGCTGATAACTGCTCCTCCACAGTTTCTTCCACAACTTGAGTTGACAGCAGTAGTCGTGCCTGGAGGCTGAGCCTTTCTCATGCTGAGTTAGTAATTAGGGTGTCTGAGCCATCAGTTTTGACTGGACCTTACCTCTCCACGAATGAATGTGCATGCTCTTGGAACTGCTGGGTTCCAACTTGCCCCTCTCTATTAGGGAAGTTGCTCATCAACAATCTGCTGACTTCAGAGAAGCCTTTCCAGGGTACTTAGCCCCTTCACATTCCAGGAAGCTGAAGGAGGTTCTCTGCTCTATTGTGGATGTGTTCATCTGGCCTCACTGAGAAGACATGGTGGGTTAATTAGATCTACCAGGTGGATGGGAATCCTATTGCTAAACATGAAGTAAATTCATGGGTCACTTAGCCAGGGCACAATGTTCAAGTTTCATATTAAGTCCAGCACTTAGCGATGCTTTTCTGGGCTCACTGGCTCTCTTCAGGCCAGAATCCTGCCTCCAAGAGTAGCCATGGAGGACATTTGGTAGGGAATGTAGGATAGCTGCACAGTGTTCTACTATAGACTCAAGGTCAACATTCAGGTAATAATAATTTATAATGCTTAAATTGGTGAGTTAACACAAACTCTCAAATGGGTTCATATTCCTGGACAATCTCTCTTTGGAACTGCCAACACTTCAGCTTACCAACTGGAAGAACATAGGTAAGATACTTTATATCTGGTCGGTCCCTCCCCAAAAAATGAAGGTAATAATAATTATCTCATGAAGATTTTGCACAAAGATTAAAAGCGTAGGGATGGGGAAATGGCCTAGTCTGTAAAGTGCTTGCCACACACACATAAGGCCCTGAATTTGGGTGTATGAGCATATCCCATAACCACAGAACTTTCTGGGGCTTACTCTCTAGCCTGTCCAGCCTAATCAGTGGACATCAGGTTAAAACTCATCTCAAAAACAACCTGGAGTGAGATTGAGGAAGATGACTGGCAAGGAACTCCAGACCCCATATGTGCATATCTACAGAGATGAACATGTACACACATAGGAATAGATTAAAATGATGTGCACAAAATGTGTAAGGCACACTACTCATGTTTATGAATGTGAAGAAACAACTTACAATCAAATCAACCTCATGATGCTGACATTATTAAGCAGACTTTAAAATCATGTCTGATTTTCAGTTTAGCAATTTCTCATCTAGTGACTTAGAACACATTACTGAACACCTCTGAGCCTCAATTGTTGGCGCTTAAAATGGGTATATTGATGGTTACTTAAGAAAGCTATCAAAGGTGCAGATATGTGTAATATAAGAAGACACAGAAAGATCTGTGATCATCTTTTTCTCTTTCTCTTAGGATAATCAGTGTAAGCTTCAGTAAAGAATACCTGTGTCTTATGGAGGCCACTCTTCCTGTGCTATCATCCTTGATAGTTGATGCTTTTAGAACCTGCTGTCACATGCAAATAAATCAAGTCTTCATTTTTCTTTGATAGAAACAACTTTATAAAGCTCGCTCTCTCTCTCTCTCTCTCTCTCTCTCTCTCTCTCTCTCTCTCTCTCTTTATTTAAAGGAAGGCATTACCATCCAGTTGAGGAAGCCAAAGCCAGCCTACACAGGCAGGCCACATGGGGAAGCCCACATGGAGAGGACTGAAGTACCCAGTCTCCAGACACATGAGCAGAGGAACTTCAGATGTTTCCAGCCTCTACTTCTTTTGAGAAATAAGGAGACATTTTCTTTAAATACCTTCTGAACATTTATTCTATGCATCCATGAGCAAATTACTGGCTACTTATGCCACAAACTTCTGGAACAATTTACTAGAGAACAAAAAAAAAATGGAATGAACATTTTCCCTGAGAAATACCAAAACTAGAAAATGCATATAGTATAATTTCACTTATGAAGAAATAATCCAAACTATAAATGCATCTGCAGACAAGAGAAATAAAGGTATGTGGTACCCACATGAATGTGTGAATGTATGCGCCCTATGCTATGGTGCAATTCTATTGAGTAAATAAATAGAAAATTGAAGGCATGTCCAGAAAAACAGTAGACAGAGTCTACTTCCTAAGAAAGAAGGACTGGGGACTTGAGAACGGGTAGGATTGACTGAGTGGAAGCTGAGGAGGATGATAAGACCAGGCACCAACAGTGTCTGGATGCCGTCATAAATATCTGCAGGCACCACAGCAAGCAAATCAGAATGCTCTTGGGAATAAATTGAACAGTGGGATCATTTGACGTATCAGTCGTGGGCTGATTCATACAATAGCCCGACTGCTTCAAGGAGTCAAAACAAAGGGCTAATTACTAATGGCACTGAGTCTTAAAGTCAAGATACATAATTTCAGAAAACTAGGTAGTAGCCTACATAATCTCTGCCTTCAATACTTTGTAGGCTGCTACAGACAGAATGAAAAAAAAAGTAGGGCAATGGAATTTAGGATTTTCCATTATTGAACATTTTTCAGAGAAGAAAAAAAAATAACAAGATCTTAAATACTGGAGAACTTTGGCTGAGAAAAAAAAAGTTTAGAAAGAAAAGTAACCAGGGAAATTTGGGCTGGAGACACCAATATTGTATAACAGTGATTTGAAGGGTCATAGAGCAACTCAATGTCTTTAATTATGATGATAACAGTTTGCCAGGAAAGCTAAATTAAAAAAGAAAGTCTTTTAATGCCATTCCAGGAAGTGACAGAGATGGAGGATGAGCTGCAGACAAGAACCTCTCCGTCCCGCTGCATCATGGGAACCTCTTGAATGCAGCCAGAGGGTCTAGTGGAGGCTTTCTCACCCTGTATGTATTGTATAGTGTTTGTGCCCTGTGCACTGACGTCCCTGGTGTTTCTGCCTCTGTCAAAGATCCTTCCCATTTTCTAAAATAAATTGACAAATCCCCATTTGCCCCATTACACTTTTTTTTTCATTTCAGTGCCTTCTGCTCTCTTTCCTCCCAAAAGATTTTATTCCTCTTCACAGTTTGCTTTCCAGGGACCTGTTATTGGAAGCCATTTGCAGGCTTCGGTTTCTTCGAAGCATGCCCTTCTACCCCTGCCTTCATATGACTTCAGGATAGAAGCGTCTACACCAGTTGCTTGGTTGAGAGTTGAAGGCCACCCGCCTGGCCCAGCTATCCACATCCAGGGCCCTTGCATGCCAGGTCAGCCTTTAATTGGTCTCTTGTTGTCTCCTGCCACTCCACCCTCCTGGCAACCAAGCACCACGGCAGGTGGTTCATCAGACACACACAATCCCTTTCCCTCTACTACTTTATAATATGCTCTTCTAAATCTACAGCCATTTCCTATTTCTTCCTAACCTCTTCCAGCACAGAGTTTAAAAGTCAAAAACAAAACAAACACAAATACCTAGCACTGGATCATTTAGATGATATTAACACTTGAGCTAAGACACATGAATGGGATGGAGTGTTGAAAAGTAAGAAATGGGCAACTATTGAAAGATCATGGAGGCAGAAAGATGGGGGAAGGGTTCCCTGTATCACCTAGAGGGGACTTGTCAGAACAATGAGATGAGATTGAAAAAAAGCAAACATGTATGTGCTGCTGTTAAGAGCTCCAAGCAAGGGTCCGCTAAACTGGGGAATACTTTCCCTGACGACACAGAGTTGTGGTCACAGGAAAGCACTGTGAATATGACCGAGTTACAGGTACATATCACATTGTTTCAATGCAGCCCGTTATCTGTACAGTAACCCACTCTGATTGCAGAGAATTGGAAACACACCCAGCACCCAGCAACTGCCTGGCATGCTTTGTCAGCACTTTGTGATGGCGGATTTCCCAGGCTGGGTCCCTGTCAATCTAACTTTGACCAACTGGAAAACTGCTATTCATTTTCGAGGGATTTAAAATGAATCCCTGAAACTGCGACCAAGGAAATGTTGCTTACTCTGACCTCCAGACTCACACTGTTATGACATCTTCATTCACCACGCAATCTCTGGCTTCATCTGGGTCTGTGCTTTGTCTGGGTCTGCGAGAACACACGGCAGTTGACAAGGTCTTTCACCCTGTTTGCTTGGCAGTGGCTTCAGTCCTGTGCTGCCATTTTGAGCCTTGTATACTGTTAGTTATTTTAATTTAACTCCTTGGTGCTTTAGCAACTTACTAAGTTCTTTGAGGACAGCAGCTATCTCTTGAGGCCAAGGCTCTAGTGATAGCCTAAATAAAAAAAAAATACTATCCACACACATTTTGTGACTTTTCTTCACCACAGCAGAGGTTTGGCGCAGCACCAGTGAGCTTGGGTTCATTACCAGCAACACTAACTCCAAAATCAGTTCCCAGAATTCCAAACATTCTCAGAAGTCAGCAAAGTTAAAATGGGAATGATCTTGCTATGAAATGCTTTTAAATGTTGGGTTAAGGAAACTTCATAGCTCCTTTTTATCCTAAATTTTTGTGATTGTCTGGACTTGAACTAGGGTGAAATTGGAAGACAAAAACTCTTAAAAGACCTTAATTCTAAGGACTGTCATTTGGCAGTTAAGTCTCCAAAACTAACCACTAAAGCATCAGGAAAACCCTGCATTCCGTATCTTTTCCTATAAATAAGGTTCTGTCAATTATTTTCTAGTTGAAAAGATGATTATTGTCTTTTATTGGTTCCATGTCTTTGAAAGAGAACATCGGGCATTCAGTGAGAGCTTCATATCCCTGTCCCTTCTCTCATCCCATCCAGTTTCATTGATCACTGATGTCAAGTTTTTCTCACCTTGCCAGACACTCTCATCCTCTTCTCTTCAGCCTGATGTAACTGACTTTGAATCTTTTCCCAGGGCACCATCATAATGGCCCACTCCTCGTTCCACAGTGGCCATGTGCCCAGATCAGGAAATTTCATTCTGTGTCAGAATTTTTTTTATGTATGGCTTTGTACTCTTTTTTCCAGACAGGTCTCTTGTAGCCTATTCATAGCGACCTCAAACTCACTGTCATTGAGGATAAGCTGGAACTTGATAATTCTGCCTCTACCACTCAAGTGCTGGGACCCAGTGGTGGGGACAAAACCCAGAGCTTCATGCATGCTAGACAAGCTCTACACTAGCTGAAGCACATCACCAGGGCCCAGATATGCACTCTCGGGCAATGCCATAACTCCTGCCGTTCGATTTCATCAAATGACCAGAATGAGGGAGATGACAGCTGGAGTAACCAGAAAAGGCAAGAATCTGTGAGTAGGGAAAAACACACCTGAAGTTACAAAGTTCAAACACTTGTACCTGACATGGTTTAATGAGTTTGAGTTAAAACAAAACACACACATACAAACAAAGAAAAAAAGCCTTACCCTCCTGCTTCTGCCCTTTTTGAGCTTTGTCAAAAAGAAAGGGAAAGGGAAAGATTCTTTCTGCAAAGATCTAACCTTGCTTCCATCCTTTACAAAAAGAATTGATAAACTAGCATTATTGCTGAAGAAGAATTGCTATAACTTGGTGTTTCTAGTACCAGAACCAAAATGTGGTGGCTGGATATGATGCAGCTGTATAAATTTGATGTATAAGCTGAAAGAAACTATGGTAATCCTATCACTACATATTACAAGGCAAGAAGAATTTTGAGAAAATAGAAAAGAAAGATTTATTTTATTTATGGGAGTAAACATAGACCGGAGTGGACAAATATATCTATTCCTTTAAGTTGTATCTAACCCGGGGGAACAAATTCGAATGTATGTACCAGATTGGAGACTTTGCTCAAAGGCTAAGGCAGGAAGTCTATTCTTCATGAAATGTGTCTTCTCTGTTGTGCAGAAAGGCAGTCTGCAACCCAGCCAAGTACTGCAAGAAAGGGCAGTGTTGAAATAAGAACGGCGGGGCTGCGTCCCCAACACCCCGGCCGCTTGGCTAGCTTATGCCCGAAATAACAACACACAAACTGTATTCATTTAAAGAACTGCTTGGCCCATGAACTCTAGCCCTTACAGGCTAATTCTCGCACCTGGACTAGCCCATTTCTAATGATCTGTGTAAGCACCCCAAGGTGCGCTTACCGGGAAGATTCTAGCCTAAGTCCGTCGTGGGTTGCAGCTGCCTGGGAGAGCTGAGCATGGCGTCTCTGCTCCAGCAGAGCTGTCGGGTCTCTCCGGGAGCAGAGCAGAGTCTGACCTCACTTCCTCTTCCGCCCAGAATTCTATTCTGTTT
>NW_026067904.1:5529231-5541546 GCF_014885135.2 Alexandromys fortis | reverse complement strand
CATGAACTCTAGCCCTTACAGGCTAATTCTCGCACCTGGACTAGCCCATTTCTAATGATCTGTGTAAGCACCCCAAGGTGCGCTTACCGGGAAGATTCTAGCCTAAGTCCGTCGTGGGTTGCAGCTGCCTGGGAGAGCTGAGCATGGCGTCTCTGCTCCAGCAGAGCTGTCGGGTCTCTCCGGGAGCAGAGCAGAGTCTGACCTCACTTCCTCTTCCGCCCAGAATTCTATTCTGTTTACTCCTCCCATCTATGTTCTAAGCTGAGGGCCAGCCAAGCAGTTTCTTTTATTGCTCAGCCAATGAAATCAACAGATTGATATATGACACTCCCACATCAGGGCAGTAACTGCAAGGTAGGCAGATGACTTCATCCTGGGCTGGGCTGGCCTAAGCTCCTTACCTACTTATAGTCCTCTATCCGCACAAGAGCCTTGAGCACTGTAAATTTGAGAACCCTTATTATCTCCCCTTTACAGATGGGGATTACTAACATTGTTACCCACGATGACAGTTAGGGAGCAATGAAGTCAGGACTCAGCCCCAGGTACTTTGATGTCAAATTCCTAATAACTTTCTCCACCCGCTGAGGTTTGAGAAGGAACAATCTGGAATGTCATCTTAATTCTATGCCTGATCTCGATTCTCAACAGTAGGCAGAATCTGGATAAAGCTGAATGAGGGGTGAGATTGTCTCAGTTCGAGAAAACAGTGTCAACACAGATGTGCATACAGAGTATACATATACGGTTCCCATTTCTTGTAAAAAAATTAATTTATTTATTTATTATGTATACCGTGTTCTGTCTGTCTGTATGCTTGCTGGCCAGAAGCAGGCACCAGATCTCATTACAGATGACTGTGAGACACCATGTGGTTGCTGGGAATTGAACTCAGGACCTCTGGAAGAATAGTCAGTGCTCTAAACCTCTGAGCCATCTCTCCAGCCCTCTTGTAAAATTTTGATTTAATAAACGTTTTAGCTTAGAGTCACCTACCCTCTTTGGTGACTCTATTTGCCTAACTATTAGAGCAAGTGAAAAACCACAGTTGATAACAAGCCTTTGTTAAGCAAAGGGATTCTAAAACCATACTTCTATTTTTATAGTGTGTGTGTATGTGCGTGTATGTGTGTGTGTATGAACAAAATAGTGGTTTTTTTTTTCTTTGCAGGAGCAGCTTCTCTTTATTGTGGAGCTGAAATGTCAGTGCCAGGCCACAGAGCCCATCCCAGCCCTCTCAGGTCTCACATGGCATCTCTGGGTATGCCCCAACCTTTGTACTTTCCTGCCTTCCATCCCCACATACACACTTTGTCTGGCATGAATTTTAAGTCATGCTTGCATGCTGATTAACACATTTACTGGAGTGGACTGCATTTGTTTTTATTTTTGTTTTTATTTTTTTGTTGTTGTTCTTGAGGCTTTTTTTAATTTTTTTATTTTTTATTTATTAAAGATTTCTGCCTCCTCCCCACCACCGCCTCCCATTTCCCTCCCCCTCCCCCAATCAAGTCTCCCTCCCTCGTCAGCCCGAAGAGCAACAGAGACCCACATTGGAGCACCGGACTGAAATCCCAAGGTCCAAATCAGAAGCAGAAGGAGAAAGAACACGAGCAAGGAACTCAGGACCGCGAGGAGTGCACCCACACACTGAGACAATGGGGATGTTCTATCGGGAACTCACCAAGGCCAGGTGGCCAGGGTCTGAAAAAGCATGGGATAATACCGGACTCGCTGAACATAGAGGTCAATTAGGACTACTGAGAACTCAAGAACAATGGCAATGGGTTTTTGATCCTACTGCACGTATTGGCTTTGTGGGAGCCTAGGCAGTTTGGATGCTCACCTTACTAGACCTGGATGGAGGTGGGTGGTCCTTGGACTTCCCAAAATAGTGGGTTTTAATTGATTCATAAATGAGTGCTTTATTTTCTTGTATCTTTTACCCTCTTCCCCATTTATTTCCATTGACCCCATTCCCACTTTCAAGTACCTCATCTGCTTTTGCACATTTGTAGGCAGAAAAATAATACATAGATGATAGATATAGCATAGTTAAGCAGTGGTAGATATAGATTAAAGATAGAGGATAAATGATACATTGATAGATGACAGCTATATATTGATAGATGATAGATAAATAACTAGATAGAGTATAGATATATTTATAGATAGTATATGGTGAGAAAATGATAACTGATAGATATAAGTAGATGAGAGTATCTCCACGTGTGCCCCTCCCTTATACGATCCCTGAATGCCGGTAGATACTATTTCTGTGTTTTAATTATCTCAAATCAAGTCACAAACAGCTAAAGACTAATGTAGACCAAAGCTTATTCTTGTTACTGAAAGAAGATAGTTCTCCTGGTCATGGCCTTGGCCCTGGTCCTTCCTTGAAATCTCAGAAATGAGTCCCATAACATCTCCATTCCTGTTTTTCTCCTTCTGAGCGTCTTGGATCTATTCCAAGGTGTGTGTCTTCAGGGCCTAGGAGTATGATAAATCTTGCCATCTCGAGCTTATGCTGTACCTGGCCAGCATCATGGAAAACATTCCAAAAAACACAGAAGTATAAAAACGCTTCTTTTGGTGTCTCTAGGATACAGAGGTTGCGCAGGAAAGCATAAACAGAATGTTTCTAAAGAAGCAGTGCTGGTAACAAGCGACTTAGAAGCCAGCCCTGGCTCAGCACCCGTTTTTGTGACACGTGTGGCCAAAGAATAATGTTCACATTTCTTAAGGGATAAGAACCAAAATGAAAATTATTTTGAGTTTCAGATTCCTTAATAGAATTACCCGAACTCAGTCATGCTCATACATTTTGTGTTGTGCATGGCTACTTTTAGGAAGTGATTTAAGCTTCAGAACAGCAAAGTTTGAAGTATTTGCTATTGCTCCACACAGAATCTACTGTTTTCTGAAATAGAGATTAAATAACATACGAAAGTAGCATGCAGTAAACCCGTAGCAAGCTTGACACTGCAAAATGAAAAAGTGCTGGAGAACTATGGGAGAGATTCAAACAAAGATGACTTAGTCGGGATACCAATGGTCACCAAATAAAATAGTTTACCTACAAGTTTTTAACTCTACAGTGTTTTGGAGGAAAGTTCATTTGGTAAAGTCATAATTTACACATGGTGGTTTTGATCTTCTCATTAAGGCAAAAATACTCAGAGCGATAACCTCAACACTGGGCAGAGATGGAAGTCATAAGCCCTGTCACTCAGGGTAACTGCAAAAGGGAGCAGCAGGAAGTCCTTGGCATGCTAGTGTCTAATCTGTGATGTTTAGTGGGTGAGGCATGGGAAGCGCATTTTCCACCTATGAGGTTTTCAACTCTTCATGGGGTTATCGGCTCATAATCCTAAGGAAATCAAGGAATACTGCACCAAACCCTTTTGATTACAAAGGAATGGCTTCCCCGGTGGCGTTTCGTACTGAAAATTTAATACAGTTTGATTAAATGCAGTGGGATGGCAAGGCAACTCTCAGAGAGTGTAAAACCATTCTGGGTCACAGGACATTTAAGTCACAAAGAAAGATACTCCCTTTCTCCAGGACTCTTCACAGAGCAGCCAAGAACAACATAGAACAAACCACCTCGTGGGACCAGGTCTCTACCACCTAGCACGGGGCATGCTTCATTACATACTGTGGGGTGTTTTTGGAGAGAGCCCTCAGTATGTCCCCTGTCTGCCATAAGGACCATGCCAGGAAAGCAGGCTCTGCTGCTGTCAAACCAGAACAGTGTCCCCAGAAACAGAGAAGTCTCTATAAGGTCACTTTCATTTGATGGAAAATGCAAACACAGCAGCCCCTCGATGCTTTGTGCCTCTTTCTTAGTGGACAAACTGCCTTTCCCATGAGTGATGGAGTTACTTTGTCTGATGCTCCCATCTGGGTCCAGTGGAAAGTTGCCTCTTAGGTACCCTGTTCTAGACTTAGAGATGTCCCACCACCTGTTGACTAAAAGCATCCCCCGGAGAAGACAAGCCCCAGAACCGCTGGTTTTCTAAAAAGCTTTCTCCACTTTATATATATTGACAAGCACTTTGCTTCCCACAGCCAGCTGGGTCTCCCTGCAGACACCTCTGGCTTTGATCCAAAAAGAATAAAGACGAATGAGAGGGAGGGAGGGAGGGAGGGAGGGAGGGAGGGAGGGAGGGGAGAGAATTAAAGTAGGAAGAGAGCCTTCAGCATGTGCCTCTCCATTAACAATGACAAGACAGTAGACAGCTGGTCATTTATCTTCCTTTGAAGATTTTTCATTTATGTCAAACTTACTTTGAATAAAATAGCAAAAGATGATCTTTTTAACTAGCTCAGTAAGTCCCGAGAGCTTTTAAACCTGAGCTCTTTAAAGGACCGCGGCCCTCTCTTCTGAAGTAGTTAAGCCGCTTCAGCAGCGCTATTCAAAACACCAATTTGAGGGAAATCACTACATATAGAAAGGCAAAGGTTGAAATTGGCCAGGAGAAAACTGGGGTTCTAATTCTCACTCCATCCCTCTCTGGCCAAGAGATCATCACCAAACCCAGTGGAACCCCACAATGGTCGGATGAGCCATACGAACGATAATGTTTCCATGGCACGCATTGCAGTTGGCTTTGGAAGTCAGAATTCACACAGCCAAGCTTTCAGAATCCATCTGACTCACACAAACGTGTTAACGTGCACAATGAATGTTCCGGGGAGGCAGAGTGATGGAAGATCCTTCGTGAAAAATCTGAAATTCAAAACAGTTTTGCAGGAAAGGGGAAAAAGAAAAAAAATAAAGACATGGGAAATGATGTAGAAAAAAACGCAAAAAAAAAAAAGTGTGTTCTAGGAGCTGAGTCAGATGATGAGCCTGGAGGGAGTGAGCATGCTAGGGAGATGAGGAAGGATGAGTGTGAAAGAGGTGAATGGGACCTCGGATATCATACTTAGACCTCCAGAGTTTGCTCTGGGGACAGAGAGTCTTCAGTTTAACAGGTACCTCAGACAGATCGGGAATGGTTTGAGAGCATGCCGAATTCAGTCGGAGCTGCCATTTTATTCCTGTAGGTATGGAATGAGGACAGAAGCTGGTTCTGTGCTGGCTGGTTAGAAGGGCCTGATCACTAGGAAGGATGTGGTGGAAGAATGAAGCACCCCGCTCTTGAGTCTGAGTGACTTAAGGAAATGAAGTATCATAGTAAAGACAACGTAAGAGGGAGAAAGGCCCTGAGGCCACATTAACCCAGGTTTCAATTTCTGAGCTGGCAGATTTCTGGTGCTTGAAAAGATTATCACATATCACATAGAATGGGCTTTGAAAACAGAAAGGGGAGAGGGCCACCATTTCCAGCCTTTGTATCCGAACACATTCTCCAGAACAAGCAGAAGCAACTTGGAGTGGTCCAGCTAACAGGAAGGCAGCTCCCTACAACTCCCAATAATGGACAGGGGAACACAGGACTCACACAGGAAGGCCCTCCATAGGCTAAACTGACCTTCTCCGTAGGTTCACCATATAGATGGACATACACGAAAGCAAATTATCTCTGAACCAGCTAAACTCGGTACCATGAACCATGGAGGTCTGCCTTACATAAAAATGCAGTATTTTTATTACTTATCTAGAAATTTGACACCACGCTTCACTTTAAACTAAAGTGGCTTTTTTTTTCTTTGAAAATGATTGACACTCAAAAGGCAATACTCTTTAAATTCCTCCAATTAAAGCAAATTTAATTTTAAGTTTAATTAAAGGAAACTTTAATTAGAAAGAAGATTAAATTTTAATTAAATTTCTTTAAAATCTTCATACCGGCCTTTATGGATAATATTTCCGTCAGAAACCAAATCCCTTCTTAATATTCTTAAATTCTATTTTAGCATTTTCCTTCGTATTAAAACTGCTTCTTGCCAGCTGTACCTGCCACTGTGAAAATTATTCCCACCTTAAAATACTTGAAAATGCAACAGAGGAGCCAAGGTCTCCCTGGGCAGAGAAAAGAAAACAACAGACTCCATTATTGATGAGATTTTTTTTATTTTCAATCTCTTCCCAGCACTTTCCATTGTGATGGGTATTGTGGCCTGCTGTGAGCCAGTCGTGTTACATCCACTCACCAACAAATATTTATGGAATACCTACTGTGTGCACGGCCCTCCACTAAGCCGTCTGGAGAGGAAACGTAGTTAAAGCTTAAAGCGCTAGCTCAACAGGAGACTTGGAACTGCAGAGCCAGGATCAGCTATGCCTGATAGGAAGACTCTTGGCTGCTTTTCTGTTCTCAGGATCATGAAGAAAACACGAACCTTAGCACTTCCATGGCATTCCTCTGCTTGACCTTGCTTGATGTTGTCATGGGATGCGGACAGTGTCCCCTGTCAGGAGATCGATGTCTATATCTTGACTGAAATAGCCATATTATTGGGGGAAATGTAAGCCCACCATTGCTCATGCAAAAGTGAGGGATGAGGCATAGATGGGACTTCCAGGCAAAAAGAGTAAGTAGGAAGAGGAATTTAGGCTCAAGAAGAAGAAAGAAAAAGAGATGTCAGGGAGATGCCAGGAGCCAGACAGACAGACATGGAGGAAGCAGGGAAACAGGACATACAGAATGAAAGATAAAATGCCCCAAGGCAAAGTGTAGATGAATTGAAACAGGTTGAATTAAGTTAAAAGAGCTAGTGGGGCAAGCCTAAGCTAAGGGAAAACATTAATAATTATTTTTAAGTCTCTATGTCTTTATTTGGGAGCTGGTTGGCACCCAAAGAAAATTCCAACTACACCTGACCATACCTGTATTCCCAACTCTCCCAGACACAAACCAGTCACCATTTCTGAATGTTGCTACTCATTTACATATAGATCCTAGGACAGTGTGTGTGTGTGTGTGTGTGTGTGTGTGTGTGTGTGTGTGTGTGTGAAGGCCAGAAGTCAACCTCAAATTTTATTCCTCTGCATCTGGCCACCTCATCTTTTGAGGCAGTCTCTCAGTCTCTCATTGGTCCAAAGCTCCCTGCATAGCTGGATTGGCTGGCCAGAGAGGCCCAGGGCTTGATCTTCCTACTCTGCCTCCCCAGGAGATTATGAGCACCTACCACCACACTCAGCTTTTTAAAGTGGGTTTAGGGCCTAACCCACTTTGTGAACAGGTCCCCAAGTTCGCAAAGCAAAAAGCATCTGAACTCCCTTCCCAGCTCCATCCACATGTCCTTGAGAAAAGGACATACAATAGAGTCTCTGGCTCACCGTCATGAAAAACACTTCAAGATTGCCAGTGTAAGAATGAAGGTAAAACGATGTGAGGATAAATAACCCCATTAGACATTGTTACCTTTGGCTTGCTTCACGAGAAGAAAATATCCTCTCAGAGTATGACCAAATCGTGTGCCCAATTACTATACCTGTGCTAAGCCCTACTCCACACTTAAGTCCACACCCTACTCCTTGAGTATATAGTAGATGAGAAAACCCATGGGACATTCTCCAAGGAAAGGTCCCCAAACAATTCTTTTCATTGTTCCCTGGCAAGACAGACAACTCCCAACTCCTTTACCCTGTGCTTGTAACTTTCCTATACTCTATTTATCAAAGCTCCAATATCATATACCAAACCAACCTCGTCTAAGAGTTCAATTTGACTTCCAGCCCTTTGGTTTGAGCACTATGTTTCTACAACTTGGAAATACACAAAGAGGCACAGAGCAGGGCCTGACAGTATTCTCCACTGAACCCTGTGCCCAGAGCTATCTCTTCTGGAAGGACACATGTTTTCTGTAACCTGTTGTCACTGTGTCCGTCCTGCTTTCATATGCTAGAATTATGGTCATCAACTGTGTTTTGCAAAGGAGTAGAAGCCCTATTCTAACTTGTTTGACACACACACACACACACACACACAAATCGCAGAGCAACATACATGTTGATTTTATGAGCATGTGAAAGAAGTGGAAAACAGTTCAAAGAATGTGACTGAGGTTGGTGGATTTGGCCTGGAGAAGAGTGTCCACATAGAGATAACAACATAGAGACCAGCTTCTTCTGGGAGGTGTGAGAGGTTGAGAGGCGCCCAAAATGAAAGCAGTAAGAAGATTGCAAAGGAAACAGAAAAGGCTGAGCCTCCAGCCTCAGCTCCAGGCTCCGGTTATTTGTTATTCAACTGTAAAGTGTACTTGGCATAATTGATGTAATTCTTGTGGTTTTATGTTAAGGAGTATTGAGACACCTGGTTATAGATCATTTGTAAAAACTTTGAAACTTCAAAAGATGGCTCCCTCTCCTGAGGAGTAGTTGTTACTCTCGTCGAGACTGAGTACAGGCCATCACAGTGCACCTGCCCACTCTTTTTTTTCTTTTTAAATAATTTGTAAGGATTTTTCCCCTCTCTTTAAAAACTAAATTAGAATTGTTCTTCATTACTTTTTTGCTGGCAATTAAAAACTGATCAAAATGGGACTTGTAACATGAAGTCGACATGCTAATTTTTTACTCTCTGTAAAAACAGCAAAACACATATCAGGAATTCTTTCTCTTCAGAATATCTTTAAGTATCTTCAGAGATAAGTGACTTTTCTTTTCTCGGGGGAAAAAAACAGTTCTCAGAGAACTGGAGGAGGAAGATAAAAGCTACTAGTTTTGAATGCTGATGTTCCTTTTTTTTAAACACCAGCTGCCAAACTCCCAAACTTCCAGAAACCTCGCAATACCGTTTTGATAACTGAAAGCTCTGAACATACCCAACATCTCATTATCAGGATTCTGCTAACAAGGAACCAGGAGGGATGCTGACATTCTCTCTGTGTGTCTCCTGGTATCTGCCTTTGCCTCACATCTCTTCCCACAAAGAGCAGCCATTGGGAGGCAAGGTCTCAAGGTTTGAATGACATTGGAGTTGGATAATTTTCTTTTTCTGATTTGTCTGACTGTTTCTTTGCAATCTGGTTTCAAGCCTGGGCTGTAGACAGCAGAGCATTTGGTCACAGGTGGACATGCTGACTCGCCTCAGGCTTTAAATCCTGCCTTTCTCAAACTCTCAGACTCCAGGAGTATTTTCACTGAGAATCTGCTGGCTGGGATTTTCAACAGAGAAATAGCATTTTCCATAGTCACTGTCTTCTCTTTTTCCTTGCTCTTTTCCTCTCTCTCTCTCTCTCTCTCTCTCTCTCTCTCTCTCTCTCTCTCTCTCTCTCTCTCTCTCTCTCTCTCCCTCTCTCTCTCTCTCTCTCTCTCTCTCTCTCACACACACACACACACACATACACAGACATAATCATTAGTTTATTCAGCAAAATAATGGAGATTAAGAAAGAACAATGGTATGGATGCAGGAGTCAGCTCTCTGTAGGTAATCAGAGAAAAGAGACCATGTGCTCATATATGCTACCCTGTGAACAGAGGCTGGGATTAAAAAGGAAGATTAAGAGTTAAAAACAGCAGAGTTGAAGGCACTGAACAAGATGAATAACAAGAGTTCTTGTAGGTGGATGTAAATTAGCCAGCCTAAAGTCATAAGAGGAGGAATAGAGCTATGAGACATTACTGGGCAGCCTTTGCTCTTGAAGGATATATGTACAGTAGTATTGTCCTTTCTAATGCTGTTAATTGTGACAGTTCAAATTATAAATAAGGGTGGTTCATAAATAGGAACTTTCAGCTAGCCACTCTCTCATATTTCATAGACAGAGAGCTAAATGTGAAATTACCAACAAGAACAACAGTCGTATCTTGGTGGTTGTGGCAACAATACTTCTCTGTCATGGTAGAGCTATAAGCTGGGCATGTAAACATAAGAGGAATGAGAGTTTTGAATAATTACAACACTTGGAATAACTACAGGGTTGGATGGCAGTCATGAGCACCAAGTTACTCTCCCCTAATAGACAGTCTACTAACAAAGCTGAAATCAGAGTCAAAGATTGACAGAGAGGGGCTTCAACTACCCCTAACAGGATAGAAAGTACATGAACAACACATAATCATTCCCTGTTGTGTATGGGGGCATGCATAGAGTGAAGGCCTTCCATTGGCTTGACCCATGGGAACCTAGAGGACTAACCACTTTCACTGAAGTTACCTTGGTCTTTATCCGGTTTCTGATATGTTTCTATAAAAACCTCTAGACAAAGAAGTGCCATAGTATTTTTATCTGCTGGGAACTCCACCTACTCTCAGGAGTTTTTCTTGGTTTTTATTAATTCCTTGCTTTTCTACAATTCTTAATAAAGTCTTGTTTCTCACAAGACGTCATGTCTTTAATTTTCATTGGCATTCAACATCAATCTCACAGTCACTGTCTCAGGTTAATGTTTGGTGACCACTGAAGGTTTGGCACCCTAGTACCCTTCATCAGTGCCAACCACTCAGTACCTTCTCCAGATTAGGTGACCCCCTCCAAGGAGCCTGAGCTATAATCTACATTTTTAAATAATGTTTCACAATGACAAGTCAACACATTTGTGACCTGGAGTACTCTTGTTTCATCTGCTGAAGTTAGATGTTGAAAGATTCCATGTATCATAATCGCAACCACCTCCACTCCCATTTCCCCACTTCCAACACAGTAGCCCACTCTGACTGAACAACAGCAAGACACAATGTTGCCCATCTCTGAGGGTTGCTGGGATACTGGTACCTGTGTGTGTTCAGTAGAAATAAAAGCTTCCATACTGTGAACACACCAGGGACTTCCAAAGGCTCTCTGAAGATCTCACATCTGCACTTCCAACTACACTGAGAAGGGTCACCCATGCCATGATAATCATTGCCCACCATAGGAATCTTCAGTGTAAAATGTCCCGAACACAAGTTTAACAAGTCCTTTGATTTGAAATCTTTTCCTCCAGGCATTCAATGCATTTCTTTTCAATATTTAGTACAATTGTTGTTGCTTGGAATCATTGTAGGTATATTATAAACAGCAAAATCAGACCTTTTCAACAATAACCCCTTATATTATTATATTAAGAGAGATGCCTTAATGCTCAGGGAGTGCCGGGAGAGAAGGGAAATGTTCTTACTTTTTACTCCTTGCCTCAGAGTCTTATTTTTAGGGAATATGTATCTCAGTGTTTGCTTAACACACACACACACACACACACACACCACTTAAGTAAGTAAACATAGTGCTCGTATTATGTTTTCATCTATTTGTGTGTGCACGTATTTGTGTGTCTGTGTGTTCCTTTGTGAAGTTGGACATTAACCCAGAGTATTAAGTGTTAATCAGTTTAAAGCTTTTTAACTAAATCACAAACTGATTTTATGTAGTATATTTGTTAATAATTCTAACATATCATGCCTAGAGGTTTAGTTAATGTTCTCAGTTAGCAAATATGTATGGTATATAGCTGTGTGCCAGACACCTATTCCTCTCATAGCTTGGCAGCTCATACCACTCACAGGTAGGTAAGGAGGATGGACAATTGGCCAGCATTATAGAGTGATACAAAGGATAAATCAAGAGAAAGTCATCACCATTCTAAAAAATATGCTACCACCCCTTCAGTAAGAGAAGATTTCCAGGGAAATGTGATGCTTTTCAACAGGTGCAGGGGACAGGGAGGAGACCTCTAGGTGAAGCAGAGCAGGATGGTGCTATAGAAATGGAAAATGGTATGCACAGCTAGTAGAAAGCCTTGCCCACAGCACGCAGCCTTTCTGGTTCACAAAGCCTAGCATGTGACAGGATTATTTGCCATTGGCTTCCTTGTGCAAAAACTCATAAAAACAATATGAACAAGCATCAAAAAAAAAACTGTTTCTGGACCCTGAAATAGACATGATTAGAGAAACTAGGGCCACAAGAAGCTATGGGGCATCCTAGAAAAGAACCTCGTTCTGTTCTTCAGGGAAAATTTGATGACCACAATATGACCACATATGGTTTTAGGAGGAAATAGCACTTAATACCACCTAGCTAATAGTGTGCAAACTGGAGAATTCCAGTCCTTATTTCTAGAGTGTTAGACTTACTTCTTGAGGAAAAGATGACTCCCCCATAAAACAAGCTGAAACATTGAATACACAGGAAAGGCTTAATGTCTACATTTTGATTAACATTATCCATGTATACCTGTATTCTTCCCAGATGTTTAAATTATGTTTATAGATTAATATTCAGGAGGAAGCCTATATGATTTTCTTTGGGTTCTCCTTCTTATTTAGCTTCTCTAAGAACCCGAATTATAGGCTCAATGTCCTTTATTTATGGCTAGAAACCAAATATGAGTGAGTACATCCCATGTTCCTCTTTTTGGGTCTGGCTTACCTCACTCAGGATGGTGTTTTCTATTTCCATCCATTTGCCTGCAAACTTCAAGAAGTCCTTGTTTTTT
>NW_026067904.1:5488699-5528721 GCF_014885135.2 Alexandromys fortis | reverse complement strand
AAAGAAAGAAAGAAAGAAAGAAAGAAAGGAAGGAAGGAAGGAAGGAAGGAAGGAAGGAAGGAAGGAAGGAAGGAAGGAAGGAAGAGCAAGAAAAAAAATTAAAAAAAATTATGTTTATAGATTCTAATAAAATCCAGAACTCTTGGGGTATAGAATAATACACACATACACCCGCACCCACACTCACACGCACATACACACACACACACACACACACACACGCACATGCACACACACACACAGAGAAAGAGAGAGAGAGAGAAAGAGAGAGAGAGAGATTGATTTACAAAGACAAGCTTGATTCTTTTGTTTCTTTCATCCTGAACATATGTTAGTGGGTAGGTATCTTCACCTTTTACTTAGACTGAAGAAATCTGCTAGTTACAGAGTCAAAGTAGACCTGGGTAAGTGAAGCTATGTATATGTATGTATAAGAAATACCCATGCTGGAAGGTGGTGTCTCAAGCCTTTAATCCCAGCACTTGGTAGGCAGAAGCAGGTGGATTTCTGAGTTTGAGGCAAGCCTAGTCTACAAAATGAGTTCCAGGACAGCCTGGAACTAAAACCCTGTCTCAAAAAAAAATAGATAGGAAGGAAGGAAGACAAGATGTAAGAGAAGAGAAGAGAAGAGAAGAGGAGAGGAGAGGAGAGGAGAGGAGAGGAGAGGAGAGGAGAGGAGAGAAAAGAAAAGAAATCCCCAAAGTGTGCATATTCCACCACAGGCAAAGGAAGGGTGTGTGAGAGAATGTGAAGAGGAAACTGAGAGGAGAACCATGAGAGGCAGGTAGCTTAAAGATCTGTTCACTGTTGAACAAAGTCTTCTTTGGTGCCTTACGGATTTAGGAGTTCAACAGAAAAAAAAAAATAGACAAACAACTTGAGAAAAATCAATGTTGACTTTGTAGACTATTTAAAACTTGAGTAAATTATTTTGTTTTGTTTTCATTAGTCAGTCTTTGTTCAGAAGTGGAAGACAAAATCTCACTTAGGTTCCTGTGTGCTGTGATTCCCCTTAAGATTCACAAACCCTAAATATTGAACTATAGGCCACACAATTCCTCCTTGCCCTCACAATGATAAATTCATATCAGCCAAGCAGCCAGCCATCATCTATTCTCAGGGGAAGCGTATATAGCATGATCTCTCTTGAAATATTACTTCTATATATGCGTGCTTGCGTGGACCACATTGCTCATGAGTTACCACTGGGAAATGGAGCCTCCAGTAGATAAAGCGATCAGAACAAACCCCTGTGAATAAACCTGAAATTTCAATGAAGGTCGTGTCAAGCCTGATTTGTTCCTCAGAACCCTATGAAATAATGTTGACCAGGTAAGTGGTTTTCATATTCTTTCTCCATCCACGTGAGAGAGAAACTTATAGCTCCAAAAAGCTTGCCTTCCATGTTATGATGAGTGGCCAGTCAGAGAGGTAATATACCCTGAAGGGAAGTAACCTTTATTATTGTTGTTTTAGATTTTCAGCAATGAAAGGCCAGATCACATAGCAAGAATTTTCTTGTTTTTTTTAATATATATTTAATCTGATGGTATAAGTTCTTATCACAGAGCTTAATGGAACAGTTGAGTTTTGAAAAATAAAACAAATTAAATTAGGTGATTTTGTTTGTTTATTTTTAATTTTGGAGCTCAAAAAATATACATCTTTTGAAAGTGAATTTTCTAGTTTTTGATTTGTCTTATTATGTGTTACTCTTATGCAGCCAAGAGACACGAGGTCCCAGGGGATCTTCCTCTAAGCAGGAAAACTAGATACTTATTCATTTCCTAAAATGAGTATTTATCAGAGGCTAGGATATTAGTTTCATCAGTAAAGTGCTTGCCACGTAAGTATGAAAACCTGAATTTAATCCCAAGTACTCATCTAAAGAGCTGGGTTTATGGAGTGTGCTCCCTGGGGGTGAGGTAGAGACAAATTAATTCCTGGGTCTTGCTAACTTGGTAACATCCAGTCTAGCCTACCTAAGAGATGCTGTTAAAAACAAAAACAAGAGGCAGCAGGGAGCAAAACCAGAGAAAGAATACAAGAGGTTGGTGATTCTCCAGTTGTTCCTATTCTGGGCAGTCTTTGATGCTTGTGTTATTGTTATACTCAAGGTTTCACAGTCTTCCTTTATGGCATCCATCTAGCATTTTAGGGGCCTTCTTTTTTTTCTGGTCTTATCCTGTTCCTTCCTCCAAGCAGTGCTATCTTCCAGTATCTGCCTTCATTCTATGAGATTGAGACACGACACACTCAAACACATACAGATATGTGAACATACAAGTATGCACATATATGTAAATACACACAAAGAAAAAGTAGGGGGAGGAAAAGTAGGAGATGAGGTGCCAACAATGCTAGGGTAGGCATCAAGAACTCTCAGATCTGACTGACTTTTTCAAGCTTGGGATTCGTATTCCTATCATTAAGATTCTTGCTTTACCTGTTATCTGGAAAATGTCCATATGTATGGATCCCATGAAGAACTACAGCTTAGGGGAAAGAAAAATGTCTCTCAGCCCTGTGTTAATAGAAATACAAACCTGACTTCATTTAAGAAAGATTCTCTGAATATCATGCCAAAGTTTCCTTTATATGTAAGCAGTTAATAAGTCCCGCATATGCCATCTCCATCTGCTTGCTCATGGAAGCTCATCCCAAAGATCTCATTGGGAATATGAGAGTGAAACCTTTGGGTTTTCCACACAGGTGAGTTCTTGTTTCAATCTCCTTGTTATCTTCATCTCCCTCACTCTTCCCTAACTTTGTGCAACTTCACTTCTCTTCTAACTAGTTTGTCTTTTGTTGGGCATGGCTACTTTGTGGAAAAGACTCGGTGCTTAGTCTTTCTAGACATTCTGATCTCAAATACAGAGTGATTGCTTGCTCTGGGAAATATATATATAGAGAAATGTGTTGAATTTTCGTTCCCTGCATACAAAGCTTTCAAAACATTTTAACTAGGGAAAGAATTAGCAAAAACCCGAGGGCTGCTCTTTGTCATGCTGAGGCCCTTGCCTATATCGTTCCTCTTCTTTCTCATTTGATCTGGCTGTATATGAGTTTTGATCCAGGCAAAATCATAACAAAGATATTGTTCAGTTTCAAAACTCCAGCTACATATCCACTGAGGGCAAAGCTGGAATTGTCGTTAGGCAACAATGATGCTTTGAAATCCTGGCTGTAGAATTTTGTGGAGCATGGTCTCCTTCCGCTTTATGTGAATAAAATCCTTTATGACAGTTCTGATTCATGATGCCTCCCTGTCTCCCCAACACAGCCTTGCTTTGTGAGTCCCTTCTGGCTGCTAAAGAAAGAGAGGACAAGAATGGTAAGTGACTCACCCAGCTATTCATGTGAATTAAAACTACTGAAAAAAAAAAAGAAGCCATCTCTGCAGTCCCATTTTCTTCCTTAGTGATGTTAAAAGCAACCACCACCTGGATAACTTACCCTCTGTCTCAGCTCCTACATATTCCAGTCCCATGGCTTCTTGGGAGGGAGGCTGAGGACCACTTTCACAGCCCCTCCCCCAAATTTCTCACATGGACCTCTCTGACCTTTTCTCGCTAGATGTCTCATTTTTCTCGACCAGAAGCTGAGAACTGAACACAAGGCCTTGTGCTTCTATGTTTGTGTGCCATGTGTGCCTGGTGACCACAGAAGTCAAAGAGGTCCTTAGATCATCTGGAATTGTAGTTATGTGGAAGAGTGGCGAGGCTTCTAACTGCTGAGATATTCCTTCAGGCCCTCAGATTTCTACTCTTTCCATAATAATCATGCCTTTTGGGCTTTTACAAACCATAACCCTTTTATTGGAGAGACCATTGCAAGAATACGTGTGATTGTGGACCATGATTGTAGTACATGTGATTTAGTAGTTGTCACTAGAAAGTGGTTAAAACATCAATTAAAGTCAGGGAATTATCTCAGGCTTGGAATGCAGAAAAGTGGTAGAGAATCTGCCTACCATCTGCAAGGCCCTGGATTTGATTTCCATTACTGCAAAAACACAAAAGTAAAGAGTAAAAAGAAATTCTTGCTGGCATCCCTTTCCTGTGAATCTCTAACGTGTGTTAGGAAGACTGTAAAGAGGGATAGCACTATCTCATTTTATTAAAGAGCAAAGACTTGTGGGTTAGAAATATAATTTTAATATCTTGAAGAAATTGAGAAATTGGTTCATTTTCATTTTATTTCAAATTTTGCCTTGATTTTCTATCAGAATATGGGGCAATCCTCTTCTCTTTCTGGGCCCTTAGTTGTGCCTCTCACCTGGACTCACTGAATAAGTGAGGATGGTCTTTCCAGCATGCTTGGAGGGCTCTTAGTGTCCCTGTATGGGACCATCTTTAGGTATGACTAACTAGCGCTCCCACACCTCATGTTTGCCTTCTCCAATGCCCCCTATCCATGTACTAGGAATCAAAGGATAGTGCAAATCTGACCATGGGATTCTCATCTCATCACACAGCTCTTGAAGTCTGTTGGGGAAGTTCTCAACTTTCAGCACAGTGTAGGAGGCTCTTTTGCATTCTGAACTCTCCATCCCAGGCTTTGCACTCTGGACTCTTTATTGCAGGATTGTCCCCTCTTCAGCTCTTGGCTTATGGCTGGATTGTCCTCCCCAGAGTCCTATACCTTCCCGGATGCTACTTCAAATCCCTGAGAAATCTGCTTGCACACAGATCCCCTTTATTGCTTTTCTGATCCTTTCCTGGAGCCTCCCTCCCTCTCCACAGGGTCTGAAGCCGGTGTGCACTTTACTCATTGGACTCCTGTCTTGCCTTTGTCTGTTGCTCAAGGCCATCTGTCTCACTGAGGCTGTCTACTGTGCTATGCTCATTCATGCTTAGCATTTAGGAGAAACTCAACAAATACTTTCAAAGAAATGAACTTATGAATAAAGAGTCTGTGCTCTTCTGCATTTTATGGCAGTGAAAACACACACAAAAGAGATATGAGGACATTATTATAAGCCTAGACAGGAAAGAGAAGTTGGTGCTTTGAGACAAAATGGGAGCTAGGCAAAAATGCAAAGCAGGCATATCTTCTGCCATATTGGCCAGTTTTTTGGTGGTATGGAGAATTACGGAAGTAACAGACTTTGTGGGGTGGTGGCACCAGTATATTGAACTGCTGAGATAGCTGTATTTGAATGCTTCTCCAAAGATTACTTGAAGTAACGGATGCTCCAAGAGACACTAATGAACTGGCAAAGAGGCTAGAAATTTATGAAACTCTGTAGTGATTTGGGTGACGGCACAGCCAGACTATTTAAATTTAGAGGCAATTGCCATTTTAGTGAATAGTTCTTTTCTCCTCATGCCAAAATTTGTGAATAATTATATCTACTTCAGAACATTTAGATAGGAGCAGACGCCAGGTCCAAGAAATCTCAGGAAATTTTGCAAAAAGCCAGAAGACAGCAAGTAACAACCCATCTGCCACTTAATTTACAGTATATTTTTAAAAGAAAGATTTCTCTCTTTCTGTGTCCACCTCTTGTCTGGAAATGGCACAGCAACCTGCCCTGATGGATGATGGACAAATGTCACTCGTTCTTTTCCTGATCTCCTGCTTAACCGAAGTAAGAGCAGAGCCACAAAAAGATGTCATTACCTGTTTAACTTTGGTGATGTGTTGATGGCTACATGGAGACTTTCTAAAAAAAGTAGCCATCTGAAAAATCAGTGAATCTATGGTGCTTATACGTCTTAGTGTTTTTGATTACCAAATGTTGAAATGAGGAGCAGCGGGGCTGCGTCCCCGGCACCCGGCCGCCCGCATGGCTAGCTTATGCCCCGAAATAATTACACGGAAACTGTATTCTATTAAACACTGCCTGGCCCTGCTAGTTCCAGCTTCTTATTGGCTAGCTCTTACATATTGTTCTAACCCATTTCTAATAGTCTATGTAGCCCACGAGCTGGCTTACCAGGGAGGATCTTAACCTGCGTCTGTCTGGAGCGGGAGAATCATGGCGACCCCTGACTCAGCTTCTTTTTCCCAGCATTCTCTTCTGTTTACTCCACCTACCTAATTTTTTGTCCTATGAGGGCCGAGGCAGTTTCTTTATTAATAAGAAATCACTCCCACATCAACCAAAGACTGTTTATTCAGGAAAGCTCTTCTGCCAACAGCAGGAGAACCCTGGTTTCCAGTGCGTCTGGCCCAGGTTTTAACCTGCAGGCAGTCATTGCTGATGCTGCTTTCAGACACTCACTGTTGGCTTCTATTCTGTTGTAATGCCTCCAGAAGCTTGGAAATAGATTGTGGCATCATCTATACAAAATGGATTGTCTTCTACTTCATGTCCATTTTCTTTCTACTTGAAATTCCCCCAAAGATAGCGGGTTACAAAATAAATAATTAATTGCTTATGATTGAATTGCAGGTTGATTGTTCCATGATCCATTTAAGTGTGACAGTTGCCTAACTCTGTACGTGGAGGTCAGCCCATATGAGTACTGGCAAGTAATGACATATAATCCCTTTCCCTAGTTCATGCAACATCATTAATTAATATGTGTTAGTTCTGAGACAGTCTCCTTTATAGCCCAAGCTGGACCTGAACTCAGGTCCTCCAGCCTTCACCTCCCAAGTGCTGAGATTACAAATGTACACCACCACACCTAGTTCAAGTTCATTTATCTTAAAGATTAAGTAAACCATACATGCTTCGTGAGTCTTCACCATCCATTATTTGTGGTTATCATGATGGGCTGCAGAATACCTAATTGTGTGAGATTCCTGTGGTAATGTGGTTAGGGATTTTTCTCTACATGGAAACTTCACATCCATATCGATTTCAGTTGTTAAATATTATAGAAAACTAAATTCTGGCAAGAGTCATGAATCACTTTTCTGCTCATTGACAGATTGTCTACGCTAACCTCACATCCTTTATTTTTAATGAAAGTCTCACATATCCACCCTACTGAGGCTGTGAATGAATCAAAGATGTGAGACCAACAGACCTGTCCTCTACTAAACATGTGCCAAGAGAAAGAGGGGAAATTTTGAAGGCATTTATATTCAATTTTTGCACCATTGACTGATATAAATGAAAAACTTAAATTGAAAGGAACATCCCTGAAAGCGACTCTCAGATATAGAAACCAATGCAGCCTTTATTCTAGAACATTAACATCTTTATTTGAAAGGCATTTAAAGTATCCCTTAGTTTCCCCTAGGATATACATGTTTAAAAAACAACAAATAATTTATGATAGAAATAAACCATAGCTATGATTCACCACCACCCAAACAGTGAGGATATCTACCCTCAATCTCCTTGACTTGGGAGTGAAATACAGTGATGAATGTTACCCAGCTGTCTGTCATAAATACATTTCTGGATTAAATACTCAGAACTGAAATCCAGAGAAAACTATGGAAATGTTGACAACAGAAGGGTAGGCCTCTAAAGAACATGCTACAAATGCATTCTTACTAGACACATGCAGTATGTCCACAGAGAAGCAAGGAAGTGAAAGGGGATTTGAGTTAGTTTACTGAGTGACCAGGTGGGAACACTTCTCAACTCTTGACACCTTCATTCCATGAAAGGACACCATTGTTTTCTTTGAGGTCTCCGGTAGTCGGGATGTGTGCGAAATCTTGAGTCAATTATGATTTACATGATGACCAAGGAGTGAGTGACGAGCAGGATGTATTGAATTTATGGTGCCTGCTGAGGATGAGTAGAAAGCACTAAGCATCAGCTCTCACCAGGAGACAGGAAAATCATAGACAAGCAGTATGAGGAGGAGGAAATTTCATGGAGTTTAGGAGCGTGAAAGCTCATCAGTAGACTACAGCACACAGATGAGAAAAGCAATACTTTGCTGGGCACCTAGCTTAGTGGTAAAACAATTTTACTAAGCACTTTCATATAGGAAAGTCCTTGGGCTCAGTTAACAGTAACACACACACACACGCACACGCACACACACACGCACACACGCACACACACACACACAAAGATGATTTTTAATTTCGAGGTGGCCCTTGACATATCTCCTTTGTCCTACAAGCTACCTACCTATGAACTTCTTGTAAAACAATCAGTATAAGGCATCATTTAAAACGAAGCCACTGTTAGTTATGTGTTTTCAGTTGCAACTAAGAGTGTTCTGTCATCAAAATCATCTAATCTAGACTTTTTGTTTTGTTTTATTTAGCATCATCTAAAACATTCTCCTGCAGTTTTGCATGTTTCAATTATTTTGTGCTTTGACCAAGTTAGAGCATATATTTACTAATGCAATACAAATTTATTGAACTATTTTCTATGAGACAGGCCCCAAGCTAGGCTCTGGGCTCTATAGACTAATAAGACATCCTACCCTCCTCAGAGCTCACAGACTTGTAGCTAAGGTTTGGAGGAGAAACATAAAAACAAATTTAAACGAGTTGCACTACATTGTGGTAGTAACATCAGTGTGGTCATGACTTATGATAGTTATATGTGGTTATTAAAGTAAAAAAGAAGGAAAAGTTGTCTGGAAGGAAGATAGAAATCATGGTCTTCCTAGAGAAAGTTTCTATAGGTTACTTTAGGGAGTCCTATTAGGACTTTAGGGTGTACACTCTATATGATAAGATGGAACCACAATTCGACCCCATGTTTTCCTATTGTCTAGAAATTATGCTTCATGCAGGGATGCAAAAGTGATCCCTGTCCCACAACAAAAATAAAATCTCCACCAAGAAATTAAAGAGTCTGAAATGAACTGTTTTCAATTTTGAATTTCTCAGTTTTGGTCTTTTCATCATTCTCTTTCTTGCCTTTCCTCTTTCCTCTCCTCTTTTCTTCTTTCCTCTTCTCCTCCTTCCTCCTTTTCCTCCCCTGCTCCACTCTTTCTGCTGAAGATGGTACACCCAGGACCTCACACAAGCAGGGATACCACTAAGTTATATCCCTGGCTTGTACTGGATTAAATCAATAGACTCTTGTGATCTTTCCATACCAGAACTCTCTCATTTCTATAATGAAAATTCTGAAGCTAACATTTTGGGTACAGTTGTGAGGCTAGCCTGAAAGGATGGAGGTCGTGCCAGAGTGAATGGTCTCAGTATCAGAAGAATGACATTTAGGGGTGAGCATGAGCCATGGGATTGGGGAAAGCAGAGAAAGAGAGATGTATCAAATAAAATAATAGAGGGAAAAGCCTACAAAGTTTGTCCTGTGTCACGTATTTACATAAGTGCTTCATCTGAATTAGTCTTTCTGATAGTCCTTTGGGATAGACGCCATAATATCTTCCTATAATAATGAGTAAACTGAACTCAGAACCCAGGAATGTTAAGTGTCTTGTCCCTAGCCATACAATGAACGTTCATGTCTAGTACTTCTGAATCCTCACTAATACCATGTAGGAATTAAAATAGCAAGACGGATGGCAATCTCATTGGTGAAATTAAAGAAAATTGGTGTCAAAATCTTAATTGTGATGTACTTGTCCATAGTCGTGGGCTGCATTTATAAAGCTTGGCTATGAAAAGCAACATAACAAGGAGATCAAAACAAGGATGAAGATCAAAGTTAAGTGACCACACAGACACTGAGCACATTTACACTGATGGACATAATTTAGATATGTAAAAAAAAGAAACGACTGTTGCTCAGTTTTGATTATACCATGAGCGTCAAGGTGATAGGTTAAATGGTAACACACTACAAATAAAGAAGATGGTGTCTTGTATTATGTTGTTGCCTTGGGAGAGCAAATGGTGAATGACTTTGAGCAAATGAAGAAAAGGAAAGAGGATATATTAGTCAAGGTTCTCTAGAGTAGCAGAACTTACAAAATCTCTCTCTCTCTCTCTCTCTCTCTCTGTGTGTGTGTGTGTGTGTGTGTGTGTGTGTGTGTGTGTTATTTTTGGCAAATTGGGTACTATTCAGGAATAGAGTTATATAGAGGATTTATTAGAATGATTTATAGGCTACGGTCCAACTAATCCCACAATGACTGCCTATGAATGGAAAATCCAAGAACCCAGAAGTTGCTTAGTCCATGAGTTTGGCTGTCTCAGCTGGTCTATAGTATACTCTAGAATCCCAAAGAAGTAAACTCTAATGCCAGTAAAGGAATGGACTCGTTAGCAAGGTGAGAACCAGCAGGCAGAGAGCAAAGTGCTTTCTTCTTCCATGTGCTTATATGGCTCCCAGAACACGTGACCCAGATTAAAGGTGTGTCTCCCTGCCTCAAGATCCCAAGATTTGGATCAAAGGTGCGTGTCTTCCCACTTAATATTCTTCACTGATGTGCCCTCCATTTTTTTAATCTTCCTTTATTCCAGACATAGTCAAGTTGACAACCAAGAATAGTCATCACAGAGGGATTGGTCTCTGCTTGGGTGGGAGGATGGTGGAAGCATTTACAGATAGTCAGGGTAACTACTCAAGCTTTCTACTTCAGATAACTGGGTAGATGGTTTTACCATTTGTAGGTGAAAAAACCTGAATGCCACATATTTGTGGAGTAAAGTTTCAGTTTGGGTATGTTGAGCTTGAGGTGTTTCTAGGATGTTCCAATGGAGTGTTCACTGCAAGGTACATGCTAGTTCTGGGATTCAAGGGATAGATCTGGATACAACAACAAATGTACATAAAAAGATGATCATGGACATACTCCTATTCACAATAGCCTCAAAGAAAATAAAATATCTATGAATAAACCTAACCATGAAAGTGATAGACCACTATAAAGAAATTTTTTAACCTCCAAAGAAATGATAGAGAGAGAAATAATGGGAGGGGAAAGGGAAGAGAGAGAGAGAGAGAGAGAGAGAGAGAGAGAGAGAGAGAGAGAGAGAGACTAAAGGCCAAAAACCTCCACCCTGTTCTCATGGATTGGTATAATTAATACATACCCAAACTGAAACTTCCCACAGAATATGACATTGGAGATAAGCAAAAATTTCAAATGTTTTTTTTTAAAGGGATATAGTATCAAGTCATAGTAATAAGAACAGCATGGTGCTAATATAAAAACAGAAATGAAATGTAGATCAATGGAACAAAACTGAAGACTGAACTAGGAGTACACATTGCTTCAGCCATTTAATGTTTGAATAAGATGCCCCTCCTCCAAAAATAGTCAGAGGAAAAAAAAGCATATTCAATAAATGATACTGGAAAAACTGGGTGTCAACATGCAGTTGAACGAAATTATACTGTATTCATCACTTTGCACAAAAAAAAAAACTAACTCAAAATGGACGAATGAGATGACATGAAGCACTGAAACTACCAGAAGAAAACATAGGCAGTATTCTACATGATGCAGGTATAGGAAAGGGCTTCCTAAATAGGACCTAATTTCCCCAAGGAGAAGGCCAACAATTGAAAAGTGGGACTTCATAATACTAAAAACCTTATGCAAAATCAACTGGGTGAAGATAGCGCACAGAAAAAATATTTACCAGCTATACATCTGAAATAAGATTAATATTCAAATATATAAAAAACTAGAAAACCAAAAGAAGAAAGTCAAAAAATACACAAACCATTCAAAAAATGGTCACGAGCAGAGTGTTGTCAAAAGAAAAAAATGTCTAAGAAATACCTCAAAAAATGTTTATCATTCTTAACAATTAGGGAAGTGCCAATCAAAACAATTTGACATTTAATTTTATCCCAGTTATAATGCCAAAGATCTACAAAACTAACAGCATCAAATGTGGGGAGGAGGTCCATTCACTGTTGGTGGGATTGCGAACTGGCGCAGCCACTATAGAAATCAAGAGGAGAGTTCTCAAATGGCTAAAAACAAATCTCCATTGTGGTTCAGCTATACCACTCCTTAGCATATACCCGAAGGCCCCACCGTTCTTTTCCACGGATACTTGCTCAGCCACGTGTATTGTTTCTCTATTCATGATAGCTAGGGAATAACAAACCTAAGTTTCTTGCAAATGAATAATTAAAGTGTGATACACATATACTATGAAACACTATTTAGATTTGAAGAAAATGAAATCATGAACTTTGCAGGCCAATGGACAGAATTAAAAAGGATCATATTAAGTGAGGTGACTCAGATGCATAAAGTCAAATGTTGCAAGTTCTCGCTCATTGGAAATTCCCAGCTTCAGTCTTCAGATGTGAGTACATATCCTGGAGTTACTTCAGAAACCAGGAAATTAAAACAATCATTGCCAGGGTACAGGGTTTGAGGGAACAACAGAAAGGCGAGCATAGCATTCAAGTAATCTGATCAAAGAAATGGGAAATAGGGACCTCTAATAAAGGAGTGGGAAGGAGATTAAATGCAAAAGAGGAGAATAAAATCACAGTAAGAATTTTTGCGTCGATATTCATGAGTGAGATAGGCCTGTAATTCTCTTTCTTGGTTCGGTCTTTGTGCAGTTTCGTGGATGCTCACCTTACTAGACCTGGATGGAGGTGGGTGGTCCTTGGACTTCCCACAGGACAGAGAACCCTGATTGCTTTTTAGGCTGATGAGGGAGGGGGACTTGATTGGGGGAGGGGGAGGGAAAGGGGAGGCGGCGGTGGGGAAGAGACAGAAATCTTTAATAAATAAATAAATAAATTTAAAAAAAATCACAGTAAGGTTGCCTGAAAAAGTCATAAGGAGTCTACAAACTCTTTCCTAAAAAAACACCTATAATACACATTAGCATCGTATAAATGTACATGTAATAGTTTAAAGTCAATTATTATCATAGGGGCCAAAAATGCTCCCTCCAAAATCAAAAGGCCACCAATAAGACTCCTAACATTAGGCATGAAAATTCCTCCCTCTGAGTTATCAGTTTTGTCCAAGAAACTCCTAAAGCATTCACGTGATTGCTATTGTCCTTGGTTGCCCCACAGAGGTGGCTGGCAAACTGCTATAGCTGAAGACACCATACACAAGTATGCTGTTGTGGGAATTCCATTCTGCCAATAGATTTGGGTACCGGCCTTAGGGTGTAGCTTTTTGTCTGCGGACCTGATCTCTTTTAAGAAAAGAGGGAGGTGGTCACTCCCAGGCTCTAGTGGATTCTCCCTACACCATGGGAGAGATTCAAAAGAACTTATTTAGATGGGGTTAAACACTCACTGATACAGGACGGTTTGGTGCCGCCACAGCTGTTCTGCCCAAAGAGAAAGAGCACCAACAGCAAGCTGCCTGCTCTGCTCCTACCATTCAAGCCAGCAAGAGAGCAAGAGAAAGAGAGAGAGAGAGAGCAGCCACCTCCCTCTTTCTTATAAGATGCCTCATCCACAGTGGAGAAGCCACACCCTAAAGCCAGTACCCCAAATCTATTGGCAGAATAAATTCCCACAACAGTATGCTGCTTTCTCAAAACCCACAACATGGAGAAAGAGGGCCCAGACTCTCCTGATTTGGAACTGACTTAAACGCCACCTATGTGAGGGCTCTGGTACCATGCAAACTTTCAAGGGAGGGAAAAAAACCAAGCCGGTTGTGAAATTAGTAGTATGCATATTTTGGTGGTAACCAAAAATCTAAAATTGTGTTTAAGATTCACTCAAAAGATGGAAACCATGCCCTGGTGCTTGGAGACCTAGGACCAGTGAAGTCATGGATCATGAAGGAGAACCTACAATCGCCACTTTATGAATGTGGCATAGTCCCTAACTACATTCTGAGTATTTGTCCTTATACTCACAGATATATGTAGTCCTCATCCTCACCAAGGAAACTTTTCTTTCCAACAATGAAGACCATTACAGAAGCTTCAGACAATCAAAATTCAGAGTTGAGGTTGTCAATCCCAAAGGATAAATCCAAAACAACTCTGGGACCTAAGGCTCCAGGAACATTGCAGAAGAGGGAGTGGGAAGATTTCAAGAGCCAGGGACCAACAAGTTTGCTCTGAGACTGTCTCCTAGAAATGTTAGAAGCTTTATCCATATAGTCTCACTGTTTTGGAATATTAGTTTATGATCTGTTACATTCATTTATGCTGTGGAATATTTATTTAATGATGCAAAGATGTGCTGCATTCTTTTATACTGCATTTGCTTAACTCTGTAAAGCTGTGTTACTTTGCCTGTCTAAAACACATGATTGGTCTAATAAGGAGCTAAATGGCAAATAACTAGGCAGGAGAAGAATAGGTAGAGCTTCCAGGCAAAGAGAATAAATAAGAGGAGAAATGTAAGCTCGAAGGAAGAAGAGAAGAAGAAAAAGAGCAAGAAAAGGAAAAAAGAGAGGAGAATACCAGCGGCTAGGCCCCAACCACACAACCAGCCACAGAGTAAAAAGGGAAGAAAAATATATAGAATAAATAGAGGTATAAAGCACAGAGGCAAAACATAGTTAAAGAGAAATGGAATAATTTAAGTTAGAAAGGCTGGCTTGAAACAAGACAAGCTAAGGCCTGGAATTCACCAGTAAAAATAAGTCTCTGTGTATTTATTTTGGAGCTGGGTGGCAGGCCCCCAAAGCCTAGGAAAAAAAAACAGGAGGCCTTAGTCACACATACACACACATACACACACACACACATACAAACCTATAGAGAACTAAGGAATGCTGAGAGTGGCAGAAACAGTCCTTCCCAGAGAAGAGGACACAAATTGGTTACACAATAAAAATCAATGAAAAAGAAGCCATGAATCTGAAAGAGAGTACAAAAGGGTATGGCAGGGTTTGGAGAGAGGGAGGGAAGAAAGGGAGAAATACCCAATTACATTAAAAATCTTAGACATACATGAAAAATTTAAATACATTTGCCAAAGAGAAAAGATGTGCTTGGTCTTGTTTCACACAGCTATGATGCAAGGAGAAATGTGTGACCATCACTGCTACTGCAGACTCTATATGGGATTCTTGGTGAAACAGCCACAACATACACACTATGCTGCTTTCCAAAAACTTGAAAGATGTGGAAACCGGAAATTCGTATGGTTCTGGTGGATCGGAACAAGGGCAGATCGTGGTGGTGTTACAGAGCTAAATGGCAAATATCTGTGTCAGCACTCAGCTTAAGGAGGTACTAGCAAAGCTGAGGGAACCCTGCAGGTACCCCTCTTGGTTCACATCCCAGGATTTGATGAGCAAGAATAAATATCAATCCCACCAGGTGTGGTGTAAAGAATAGGAAGATTGTTTTAACCACAGCTCTCCTTCCCCTGAATTCATCTCTCCTCTTTGAAACAGTGAGCTACAGAACACTGCCCATCCTAATTTGGGAAAAGAAATCACATTACAACAGGAGAACTGACCAAAACACCTGTGTTCTGAAGATTATGAGCCTCCTCAGGCAGTGAAGCCACTGAGCAACTGCAGGAGGAGAGAAACTGTGGACACGGCAGGGGTCATCAAAACGCTGTAACCACTGCCTTCAGCGATGAGAGGGATGAGGTGGACTAGGTCCCAGATGGGCAGAGAAGCAGCTTGAAGCAGTGCTCAGGCTCTGGCCTGTATTCCAAAACAGTGACAGAGTACCAAGTTAGGACTCGGGGGAAATACACCTCCATGGGTAAAAGCACTGGCAGCTCTTCCAGAGGACACAGGCTTGACTCCCAGCATACACACGTGGCAGCTCACAACAGTCTGTAACTTCAGTTCCAGAGCATCTGACTTCATCTTATGAATGTCACAGGTGCATAGCACACATGAGGTACACATACACCCATGCAGGCAAAACACTCATACACAAAAGATAAAACATATTTAAGATACTTGTTTAGTTTTCAGTTCTGTCATCTGTGTGGTACAGAACTGTTGCTTCCCTGCCCACTGCTGAAGGTGAGATCAGACGCATTTGCTCAGCTTTGTGAGCCTCTCTTTGTCTGTGAATTGAGGATTGACAATACTGGGGCTTTTAAAAAAGGATGATTCTTAGTAATTCGTGAAAATAAATTACACCACTATTAATTATGGCCACTCTTCTGTACAATAGATGTCTTGGACACATTCTGTCAAGGTGGAAATTTGATCCTTTTTCCAGTGTCACCCCCCCATTGCCTCTTCCAACCATCATAACTAATGCTCATCTTCTAACTCGGCCTTCCTCCTCCCATACTATAGGCCAAGCCAGTTTTCTTTATTCATTAACCAATAAAATCAACACATAGACAGAAGGCCCTCCCACACCATTGCTTGAGAGAGAGAAGAAAAAGAGTACAGAGAGTTATATTAAATAATTTTTTAAGTAAAACAAAGTCTTTAAAGACACAGTATAGACAGTCATAGATTAAAAGGAGTAAGGAAAAACAAGCCATGTAAAGTCTGGATTGTGTAAATTATTGCAGTTTTTTTTTAATTTTTTGACTGTGAAGAAGCTAAGTACAGAGAGACATTTCATTGTATGGACTGCTAAATTCAACCAACATAAAGGTATCTTTAGAATTTTTCATGACAATGAGACACATCTACTCCTGGCAACACCAATTACTTAAAGAGGATGATGGGCATTGAAAAGGCTACCTATGGAGTTGATTAGCCATTTGGCCAAGAAACTGCTCTTGCCTGGACTGCTTGATGAACTGAACATGCAGGAACAACAGAGAAATGACTGCTGAACTTGCCTAAAGGTGAGGCAATCCTTCGGGGTTCCTGCTTCATGAAAGAATCTGCTAGACATTCTTCAGGACACAGAAGTAAGTGGCTGACAAACTGACAATATAGGTGGAATGGTCTTTGAAATTTCCTGCCTCTTAGAAAAGTCTGCTGGGTATTATGGGCTTATTGGCTGAAGATGTATGCCCCAATGATACAGAAGAACTTTGGGTGACTGTCCAGGCAGCAAGATGCCTCAGTCATTTCTAGAATTTTGGAAGTTACTTACACTTCCTGTTTGCTTAGTTACTATTATATCCTTCTGTATATAATAAGACTTTGATGGAGTTGAAGAACTTTTAGTGATAGTTATAATTTTCCTTAGTTATGATAAAAGACAAAATTGATATAAATATGGTAACTGTAATTCTTCCTTGTACTTCTTTTGTTATATGTAATTTTACTATGTTAAAGCTTTCTTTTTCATTTAAACAGAAAAGGGGAAATAGTGTGGGAGGTTTCTGTCTGTGTGTTGCTTTTATTGTTTAATGAATAAAGAACTTCTTTTAGCCTAGGACAGGGAAGAACAAAACTAGATGGGGAAAGCTAGTTTGTATGAGGGGAGGAAGAAGGGAAGAGTCAGAGAGAAATCATGGAAATGCCAGAGACAGATGCTTGGAACTTTACCCAGTAAGCCACAGCCACATGGTGATATACAGATTAATAGAAATGAATTAAATTAGTATAAGAGTTAGCCAATAAGAAGCTAGAGCTAATGGCCAAGCAGTGATTTAATTAATACAGTTTCTGTGTGATTATTGTGGGTCTAAGCTAGCCAGGTGGCCGGGAACCATCAAGTCCCTCTCCTCCAACAGTCCACTCTGAACCTCTGCATGCCATTAATGATTTGGTTTTGTTTGCTTTCTTTCTCTTGTATTGTATGTGTGTGTCGTGCATTTTTAACAATACCCATTTTTTCAGGATTCAGTTTGCAAATATTTTCTTCCATTTTGCAAATTGCCTTTACCTCTCTCCACTGTTTTCTTTGCTGTGCAAAACCATTTAGTTTAAAGTATCTCATTTGTCATGACGTTTGTGAAAGGAAGAGTCACATACACTTCTCCCATCTGTGCATATGAGTTCTCTTTCTCAGGCACTCCCAGCTCAGCACCACCCAACACTGAGTATGTTCTTCACTCAAGTCCCCATGATACCAAGTACCTAGAAGTGATTTGCAACTTTTTAAATTCTTTTTCATGTTTTTCTGTGAAAATTGGCCTTATTTCCTCTGTGAACCTGCACTCTTTTCCCAGTTAAGGAAGATATGGTATACAAAGGACTCTTTGAGTTCTTTGCCCTTCCAAAGAACAGAGCAAAACAAACTTGGTCAGATAGCCTACAGAAGAACATACACTTTATCTGCCTTATTTTCCAACAAGGAAATATGAATTAAATATAAAGTAATGTTTAAAGAAGAGACATGGTGAAAAAATAGGAAGTGGTAAAAATGTTGAGAAAATAAATTTTGCTACATTTATTATCTATTGTATATATTAGAATTAAACTATAATATGAAGTCTATGTGGTAAAAACTCACAAATGAAGACATTTGATGTACAAAGCCCTTTCATATACAATATCTCAATAACATAGAAAAGGTACTCAAAGGAGCATTGAGCAAGTGACTGATGATAAAAGAATGAATTACAACTTCATTCTAGTCAGCACAGGGAGACTCTGGAGGTGATTTTATATTAAAATGAAAGTTTACGTAGTGAAAATTACATCATTTTGTTTTGTCTATGAAATCTATGAAGAGTAGCTTCTCTCCTAAGAGAATAAATAGGATTTTGAAGATGGTAAGAGACAATGGGAAACATGACAAGGACTTCTACAAGACAAGTAAGTAAAAGTGTTTCCTCTATTACTGCTCTCTGAAATCTTGAAGATGATTATATGATTTTTAGCGAATAGTTACATTTGGTGCCTTAGAGACTATTACGGAACATGCTAGCAATGGTCAAATCAATTGTCTTTCTCTCTTTCCGTACACAACATCTTGGTGAGTAACAAAAATAGGTAATAACCTATGTTCCCCCTCATACAAGAGCTTCTGGGCACAGAATCTGAAAGCCTACCTAGGGTAATCACTGGCAATAGCCAAAGAGCAAATCAGGGAGAGAAAGCTGAAAACTGGATAAATCACAGGTCTGTTACTATGGCAATATTTTAAATTAATATATCATGTTCATAGTATCTCTTATACCACAAAAAATAGGAATTGTCTCTTGTTCAAAGTCTAATAAAAATCAGGCAGTAGGTTTCCTGTACATGAAATATGCTCTATTGCGATCTCTGTGTTTTTAATTCTATTTTAGTGAGCTTCTGTGGCTGAGGGAAATGTGGCTGAAGGAACAATGAGCTTTGTGTTCCAACTGTAGGCTGATATATGCTCAAGGAAGCACAGAGATGGAGTGGACATTCAGAATCAACTCTCCCAAACCTCTTGCTTCATATAACTGGGAAACCATGACTCCCAATGGTGTTGACGGCACGGCAACACATATACATGGCACACAGTGGATCATCTAAAAAGGATGCTTGAAACTATGGGAACCATGTACTTATCTTCAACTCTTCTTGGTCATCAAGCCAATATCAGGCACATCTACCAACTGATATTACCATACTATGTCAAGAGTTTATTGGGGAGCAGTTATGATCTACGATGTCAGTATAATTGGAGATTTACAGGGGAAAGAGAAGTGACATTTGAATGTCTAACCTTTAAAAAGCACTATCTTGAAGTGCTTTTGTCATTAAAGGAATGAGTTAGAAAGAAGTAGAATAGTCCAGAGCAGGGGAGGATTTACAGGTGAAAACAGTGGTTGCTTAGGAGAGTTCCACTGGTCTTATACAAAATGCTTAAAGCCTTCATGTTTTACATTCTTGTAAAACACTTAGTCTCAGAGAGTGGCAAATGTAAATCTGGAAGGAAGATTAGCTGAGATGGTTTTCTCTGAAATGACAGCAGTCCACATGACCACAAGCCAGGTACGTGGCATCAGCCTTTTCCTTCCTGAACACCAATAGTCAGCTCGGCAACATATTCATGATAACTATCTTTTGTCTTGTCTTTGGAATGGTATTGATATAAATAAGATAGGTCAAGAATTTTAAATTCTTGAATTAGTGTGTAAAACCTTAGACAGTTACTTCATTCAATTATTTTTCATAAAATTTCTCAGAACTTTGATTAAAAGAAAAAACAAAAGGAAAATGTTATTGTGAATATATGCAATTAAGCCTATAGATCATGCACACACACATTAAGAAATAATAAATAATAATTAATGTTACAAGTCTCCTGTTATAATTTTTAATTGCATTTAACTATTATTTTTTTTGAATGGCTATGCAGAAAATTGGTGATCAGTACTGTCAGAACATGGTGAGAAGAATGACTCACTATGAACTGTGCCTTGGGGAACTGTGAGACAGGCTCCAGGACAAGGCAGAGCCTTTACCTCAGGTGCACTTCTTCCATGGATTGTTCCCAGATATGATTGTGTGCCTCTTGTGACAAACACTTGCATTCAACCCATAAGACATGCTTATTCTTGTTGGATGTCAGATCATAACTGTAGAACTGAATCTGGTGAAAGAATGTGCTAAGTGCTGTTCTCAGTGTACCCTGAATCTGGATATGGTCTTCTGCCTTGCTTTCACGTTTTCCCAGAATCCATTGTACGTGCCAGGCAATTGTGTTGAAATTTGTCTGTCCTGGAGAAAGTTCTGGGAAAGAGCTGCTCTGTTAATATTTACCATGTGCTTACTATTTACATGCTTATCTGTTTATGGTTTTTTTTTTTTTGAACTCTAACAACCTTCCTTGGATCATTGCTTTTTTTGTGTGACATTTGTGTATAAAAGTACACTGAAATTGAAGTAAAATTTTCTACAGCATTAGACTGTAGTCTGCCCCATTCTTTCAGGTTGTCAAACCCAAGATCTGGTAGACTAGCTCTGCTCAGATCAGCTGAAAAGTGAACAAGAAGTCTTGCCTAGAGTATCTCAGAAACCTTGACAACAATCTAAACAATCTATATACTTTGTGCTTCATCATATTAATGCTTATGTGAACAGTATTTAATTTTATATACTTCCATGGCAGATTCAAAATTGGAAATACCAAAGTAGCAACAGAGTACTGGTGTTAAAAATATTCTACCAAGCTCCCTCTCCAACAAATGGCTTCCACATTGAGTTCTCTTCCGAAGCTGAACTCTGTGGAGTTGTGGGTGTCTTCTGGTTTCTTTGTATACTGCATACTTAAAGAGTTGACAAGATCTTTCTCATTGCACTAAAAAGAAGAGTTACATTAGTAAATTTGAGGTTGCAAACCAAATGAATACAGAATGCCTTGTCAAAAAAAAAAGAAAAAAAGGAAAAAGAAAGAAAAAGACATTCGAAGCCTTTTTTTAAGTAACTCCTCTTGCACTGAGCAAAGAAATCCTTGCCTTTTCATCTCATTTGACTGCTTTTTAATCTCGATTTTTACGAGGACACTAATGACCCTCCCAGATTGTTGCCCTCCGGTGAAAGAACAGAGCATTCACAGTGGCAGGACTCCAGTTGAAAGAGTTCTGAGCTCATTGTAAATCTTCCTGTTTTGTTGTTCTTCAAACAACAGGCCTTGCCATCTGCCTTATGAATTCAATTTTTTTTTTTTGCAGTATTTCACATGACCAAAAATACGGTTATTGCCATGCATATACTGGGGTTCCTGGAGAGTATTAATTAAGTCCAAAATATTGCACCAATGTGCACAGTGAAATATAACCCAAAGGCCATGGTGTGCTCATCATTACCCCCCTCTCTGCATTCCACAATGACTGCTCTCCCCAAACTGGAGACAATTGGATTGTAGCAGCTAACAGAGTTAAACCTGAAGGCTTAAATTCAGGTGAATGAGATAAATTGAAACAGATCTTATTGCTCCCAAACTCTCTCTTGGAAATAATAGCATCTTGACATTTTATCAGTCACTCAAGCGGTCATTCCCTGAGGTATCAGCCAGAGCTTGAAGGATAGAGCCGTAAAGAAAAGACTGTCAGTCATAAACATCCCTCAAAACCATGAAAACCACAAATGAGCCCTTAAGTAACGGAGGACGCAATACCCTTGATATTTCCACAATTACTTGCAACAGCGGGCTTTGTTCAGGACCTCGGTCATTTTTACACCAGCCTGACTTGTCAGACCAGAGTGGGGTAGCAAGAGGGATGCAGAGAAAGAAAAGGGGACAAAGAAGAAAAAGGAGGAAAGGAAGAAAATCTGATCTGATGACACAGAGTTGAGAGTAAAGACATAGCTACGTATTTAGAAAAGCTTCTAGGAACTTCCCAAGGACAGAGCCGGTGAAGACTGATCGAAGGGCATTAATATTATTACGCTGGAAGAGGAGATTTGGGTTCATTAGAGAGATATTTATAACACTTAGCTGTTTCCTCTGTGGCCATCCCTGATGACAGTTTACAACGGAGAAAAATAGCGGGAACACACTGCAAGGAAGAGGAAATTGGGATGGATAAGAACGCCAGTGGAGGATGGTGAAATGAATTTAACTTCGTTATGCTTCAAGAACTTATCACCATGTCGTGGAAAGAGAAATACCTGTTTTAAATGAACTTTGGTGCCGTTTTCTTAGCAACAGAGACTCAAGTAAATGAAACGCAGCTGAGTATACATAGCAACCAAGACATCCACACGCAAGAGACAACAAACACAGAAAGGTTAAATGTTCCAGAAATCTTATTTGTGGACTTTCATCATGCAGAGATTAATGAATGGTTCCTCAAAGCAAAGGATAAATACTTGCCTATGAACATTATCAAGAAAAACACAACAGTCTCCACTTTCTTGGTCTTACCAGATCAGTTTTATCTTGGGCTTTTCTAACATTTAACGAGGAACAAATTGCTTTTTTTCCCTTTTCTCTTCCTTCTACTCAGGTTGACTTTTTGATATTACCTAAGGAAAAAACAATTAAAATAAACGAGTCTGAGACAGAGTGTTAATTTGGTTGTCTCTGAAGCACTTGGAAAGATTCACTTTATGAGTGTTTCCTCTTGTTCATCCTAAGAGTTTAGATTGTACAGAGGACTTTGGATGAGAAAGATGTTTAATGGTCATTGGCCTCTTTCTTCAGTCTTCATTGTGCCCACCTGAACAGGCTTAACTTAACATGAATCCACTTTCTTCCCAGTAGCTTCCAATCTACATCAATCAGACTCAAACTGCCAGTCAGATCTAGCTCAGTGAAGCACCAATAAGTAAAAGCAAATACAGTATACACAGTACCCATGACATAAAGTACGAGTCACTGTCCCCAAGGACCTTAGCATTGAGCAAACCTGGGACACAGTCCATTTTTAAATTCTATGGAAAATGGGGAGAAAATGCAATTATTTTACCCACAGTTTCTTGACCATAAATATTATGAGTATTGAAGCCCAATGTTTTCTGATCAGGCATTAATGAATCACAAAGGGACACAACAGAGCAATGCTTAAGAACTCTACTGATGTCAGCCTTACCCTTGGGGTGCTTTTTTGGTCTGTCCCTTTCTTCACCTTAGTCCCATTTTATGACTTGGTTTCCCACCAACTATGGAACCTGCTTGACAGTTTTCAAGAACATGCTCACTTCTTTTTATAAGACTACATATGCTCCTTAACTTTTTAGAGAGTTTAAAAAAAAAAACTCTTTTCTTTCTTAGGTCTGTAGTTATATTTCCAAATTCAGTTAGAAATTTGGAATATCTAAAGTTTTCAATGGGCAGCAAACAAAGCAACACAAATATTCACTTAAAGTGGTCCAAGTTTGAAAGAAACAAGAGATTTTTTTTTGCCTCTTTAAATGAACCATGCATTTTGCTTCCATGAAAGGGATAACTTATTTCTATCCGATGGTGGTCTCTTGTAATCCGGCATCAATACAGTAATGTTTGGGTACTCTGGTTTGGCTGACCTGTAAAACAATTTATCGTGACCCCAATATTTTCCTTTGTGGACAATAAAGTACAAAATAGCTTAATTCCACCCATATAGAAGCTGCCTGCAATATCACAACAAACAAAACAGCACTGTGGAAGACATATAGCTTTTCCTACACAAGGGCTGCTCATTGATTTAAAACTGAGTACATCCACAGTCTGAAAACACAGGTCACAAACAAAGGACGCTTTGAGGAGACCATTTCATGGCAACAAAAGGCACATTCCCTTTGGTGCTCATAAGAAAGAAAGAAGGCATGTCATCTCTTGCTATCAAATAAATGGCACATTTTGGATCTTAGCAATAGTGACAGGGTTGCCGAGATGAATAAGGACTTTCTATTCTATCCCCTCTCTGTGTGTGCCTCCCCGCCCCTCTCTCTCACACACACATACACACACAAATATACACACACAAATCTGGGTCTAGAGATTTGTGATGTTTTGACAATTGGTATGTATAAAATTTTGCTAAAAAAAGTTAAAAAGGGAAAAGACCTTATAGAGTCTTTAATGCAGCTTTATTTCGGCAAACTTTAAGAAAGATTATATCCTTTAGAATCAAGAGTCACCAGTCTATTCTAGCCTTTACTCTTTCAGCTGAAAACATATGCTTACTCCCTTTGGCCTGCAATAACAACAAAGAAACACACAAAAGCAACAGAAATCAAAGAAGGCACTAGAAAATGCCTGGCATCTAGAAGTTCCCACCCCTTTTGAGTGAGGCTGTCTGCTCATCACCTTGCTTATTCACTTGCAGAATTCCCACTCCATAACGTGACTTAAAACCACATTGTACTGGTGACTTTTCCTCATCATTAGGGCAAAAGCACCTGACTAACACAGGTTACCGTGAGGAAAGATTTATTTCGAATCTTGATTTTGGAAGATTTGGTCCCAAGGCAAGGAAGCATAAGTAGCATGGTTCACAGTGTGACAGCCTAGAGGAAAATCATGAAATAATGACCAGGATACAGAATGGATCGAGACAGAAAAATACAGAAACTCTGCAAGACACGCTCCAGCCATCTGCCTTCTCTCACTCTCGCCAGTTGTGCCGTCACAAGCATGGATTCATGCAGGGTGTCGACCACTCCCTAAGCTCAGAGATCTCTAATTCAAATAACCATTAATTTTCATCTTTTGCCAGCACAAACATGGCCAGAAATGCACTTTACTAACACCTTGGACTTTTAAAATCCAATTAAAATGACCATCACACACACACACAAACACACACACACACACACCTCTAATACACTTGTCCAGTTAATCCTCTGGCCTCCCAGACTGTATCTCAGGTTTCTGTTTTTCCATAGCTCTTTTATTGTGCTTGGACTCTTTTGTTATATACCAGTTTCCAACTTTGGGGAATGTCACCCACAATCTGGTTCTGGAGTCTATTTACCTCCCAGAGGAGGGTATGTTCACTGAGCTGTGAGATCAATTAGTCAAAACAGCACCAAACAATAAAAGAGAAGGAAAATAAAATGATTAAATGGGAAAAGGGAAAGAAGCCAACAGAAGAAATAGGAGGGAAGAAGAATTTGGAGGCAGAGAGGAGAAATAATTAGGCCCCTGGCTATCAGCTGTCATTCAAACCCCACAGTCACTATTAGGCAGAGCCTCCAGGGGTACCAGACTTTCAGGCACAACTGAGTAATAGGAGAGGTGATGGGATCATGTTTATTTTGTCTATTTCTTTTTCCCCAGTTCATGTTTATATGTATTCTTCTTACTAGCCTATCTATTCAGGCAAAAAGTATGAGTGAGTCAACTCCTATGTTACATTTATTTATAGCCCATGCTACCATGATGGCAGAGAAGAAAGAGAACTCTGACCCAATTCTTAAGGGAACTTACCTGGAAACTGAAATAGGAGAGTCGTATGCATATAAACAAGTGCTTGGAAAAGAACTTGTTCTGGAAGTGGTTGAAGTGTAAGAAGTGATTGGCTGTACACAGAAAGACCAAGCCTATGATAAGAGCTAGGAAGGAAAGAACACTGTGATTCTGTGCAGAAGAAAGTGGGGTTATGTTTTGTCAAGATGAAAATAAAGACTAGAAGAGGATGGAGAAAAGAGAGAATGCTGCAATACAGGAAAGTCCTGAGGCTTTAGGAGAAATGAGGCTAATATTTCATTATTATGTTTTATTGTGTTTTGTTTTGTTTTGTTCGGGACAGACACTTTTTTCCAAACTTTCAGTATAGACTCCAAAATCCTAATCAAAGAGATTGATGGAGAATCAATTCTGGACACGGCCATAGCAAAGATAACCAGGAAAAAGTATAGAAGGGGTCTAGATTTCAAGGGACAAGGCATGGAGCCTGACGTGGACTATAACAGCAGAACTAGGGTTGAATTTACCCATGCAAGGGCACAGGAGTCCAGGCTGTGCTACATTTTAAGAAGAGAAGCAATTGGACCTGGCAAGGAGGTAACGAGCTATAGAATACAATGTCATCCATGTACAAAAAAAAATGCTCAAGAAGAAAGAGAAATTAGATCAGGCAGAATCAGGATCCTGAGGAGGCATTATCAGAGAAAGTAGAAGTCAAAGCCCCAACCTCACCCTGCTCTCATGAGTTCAAGGGAAACATGGAAACTGATAACAACATGAATCAATAACTTGAAAGCTGTGTCTTGGTCTTGGAGGCTTTGGAAAGCCATTCAAAGCCCAGAGCGCTTAGTAAGCAGGCAACACATCACAGTCCTGGGGTAGATAAAACTGCATTGAAGCATCATCACAAGGAGGCTCTAGCATCTTTGACCTTTTCAACCAGGCAAGCAACTATCAGGATACATATTGTTCCGTATCATCAATGCTAGAGTCCCTCCTGTGAGTGCCCTGTCTGTGTAGGAGACAGAGTGCACAGCCTTGGTGCTGCCCAACTCCTATCTGAAGGAGCTGCCCAGAGGCTCACGTCTGGTGCTAAAAGCAATGTAATGCTGGAAATTGAGGCAATGAAATTTTCATCAGGAAAAGAAGTCAAGGTGGAGGCATAGAGGATCAGGATCAGATATTAAAATGCAACCGGTATTAAAATGTGTCAGAAGGAGAGAGTGAGAGATAGCCATTCATGTAGAAGCAACTTTGGGAGAGAGGTGAGTCAGGGGACTCTGTCACTAAGAGGTGATGAGCACTCTAAGTGAATCAACAATGAAAATACAAACAAGCACCTTTTTTTTCATTTTAGCTCCTCAAAAATCCAGTCTACACGGAGAAACTAGTACAGTCAATCCCACCTGCTGCCGTCACCTTGCCTGAGTGATTACCATCATTTGGCCCTCATCACCTCCACTCACAAGGTCTCTGTTTCAGTGCTGAACTAATAGGCAGAGTGGCACCAGTGAGAGCCCTGGTGAGTGAGTCTTCTGTGCCTGAAGTGGTCAGTAGCTGAGCTTACTCAGAATTCGGTAGTGACCCAGATGCTGACGGAACTTAGTATGATTGTGAGCTCCTGGAGAGCAAGGCAACAACCATTAATCAGAACCAATAAGCTTGAGCAGCCTTCTTTGCATGTTTTTATTTATCTTAAAGGCCCCAGAATAAAATTCCCTCCAATCAAGGACAGTCCTGAACCACCCTCACTTCTTAGATATTTTATCCATCTCTGGCCCTCTGCACGAAGTTCTGTGGTCAGTACCAGGCACATACAGAACTGAGTATGTCAGACCACATCCCTGTTTAGTTCTTAATAGTCATCTGTAGTTCTTCTTAGTATTTGGTTTTGCAGGAAATAACATGGCTAACAAGCAACTGCTTCTCAAAACTCCCTTCCATCTCATGTTGTCATGTGTCACACAGCACTGTTTATAGCTCGAGCGGATCTTGTGCACTTGGTTTGAGGGGCAGCCCGTTTTTATCCTGGAATGTTATTTTTGTATTTGGCTCAATACGTTATGATCACTCAACAGTTAACTCCCAAATAGTATGGTTCTCTCTTGTCCCCCACCTCTCACCTGCCCTTTGTTCTTCCTCCCTTTTTTTCTTTTTCTTTTTCTTCTTCCTCTTTTCTTTTTTCCATCTTTTCTTTCTGTTTTTATTTCTGCCTTTTTTCTTTCTTTTTTCTTCTTTATTTTGGTGTGGGATTCCTTGAAGCCACCAATTATTAATAGCTTCTCTGAGCTAAGACTTCATTAACTCCTTCCCTAACACAGGGTATGGGTTGGCTTGGTCTTGTTCAAGTCTTGGGCATGTAGTATCAACTATTGTGAGTTTGTGTTTGCAAGTGTGCTGTTGTGATTGACTGACTGCCTCTGGACTGCACAATCTTTAGGCCATCTCTTCCATAATGACTTCTAAGCCTTGATGGAAGAGCGTGTGATATGAATGTCACATTTAGAACTGCGCACTCTACAGTCTCTTCTTCTCTATATGTTGACTAAATGTTTGTTTCTGTACTAATCACATCTACTATAAGACACACACACACACACACACACACAGAGAGAGAGAGAGAGAGAGAGAGAGAGAGAGAGAGAGAGAGAGAAACGAGAAGCTTCTCTGAAGAAGGCTAAGTGATGTAGTGATTTGTAAGTATAAGAATAAGAACTTAGGTGCGGTTTATTCCATTACCCATTTCATAGAATGGTTCTCCTCTAAGGCCTATGGCTTAGACAGCCACAACTTTTCTACTCACTTAACAGTACCAGGGATGGAGTCCATCCTGTGGAGTGGGCTTCAAGTTCAATCAGAAAGTGGTTGATTGCTCCCATAGCATTTCTGCCCTGTTGTACCAGGACTTTTGTACCATTGTAACTCACAGAGTTCAGAGTTAGGAAATACTGATGATGACCTTTTTTCCTTGGTAGGGTTCATAGACCCTTGCAGGACTCTGAAAGCTAGCCAGTAGAAATAAAGATTCCAAGTCAGTACCAGTTTAATTTCTAAGTGTCCTATGAGTTAACTGTGTGGTTTCTTCAACAATGTATTTTTATCCCATCATGTTCTGGAAGATAACCAAGAGCAATGACAATGGAAATGAACCGTAATGTTTGGGGGGGTCTATAGTACCCCACTGATCAACAGCTCAAAAAGAGGTAACCAATATTTGGCACTGGGACTTTAATTTGATAGCCAATGGTGCCTGTGAGAGATATTGTCACATTTTATGAGGCAACTCCATTTAAATCCCTTTTTATATGTATATAAGTATATGTTTAGGAAGCTTTTACCATGGTAGCTTTCCACACATTGCTTCCAAAGGTCTTAGCATTAATTATCATTCTCCATACTCTCTACTCTCTCTTGTCCTCCCACCCTTCACCTTCACCTTATTCATCCCTTTCTGTTCCATTATTTATTCTCCTTTCTCCATCCTTACTACCTGTGTTCTACCTCCTTTCCCTGAAGTCCCCACCAGTCCCTTACTAGTTCCTTGCCTTCTGTAGGTACTCCATTTTAAATACACATACCTAAAGATTTGAAGCTATCACATAACAGGTCCTTTAATTAACATATAAACCTGTAGTATCTATATTAGTTAAACTCCAGCTTCTTCCTCCTCATCTGCCACTCTTGGGGATTAGAATGCAAGCTGAGCAAAATGGGGAGGACTCTTTAGAATGTCCTAAAAAAATTACGTTGAATTATGGTCCCTGGAGCCCACAGGTCACACAAGAGTTTATCAGCCTTGATGCTATAAACATTTTAAGGCTGGAAATTGTTTCCTGTGTCAGATTTTTCTGTGCCTTTGGAGAATTTATATCAATATCAATGACTTCTATGCACTAGATTTCAGTGAAAACCGCCAAATGTATCTGAGATATAGCAACATACCCCTGGCTGGCAAGGCTATTCCTTCTGAGAACACATAAGCAAGTAGCTAGAGAGAGCTCCCACAATTGTTTGGAAACAAAAAAAGTGAAGAAAAATAAATGAACTTGGTTTTCTCTTTCCTCTGAGCTCCCCTAGTCATCCAGCTTTGCTTCATAATGCGATTTACCCAGGCGAGTCCGGCTCACATCGGTTGCTGGACATTTAAACAGACCACGGAAAGCAGACCCCAGCCATGAACGAGTTAACTAATATTCCACAGAAACTTATAGACAATTTCCCCCAAGAAATTAATTCCTCTACAAAAGTACCCTGAGGACTCTAACACAAATCACTCTTCTTACTTGAGACGATTTATCATTTTTTAGAGCTTATAAATTATACACACCAAGCAGCAATTTTATACACCAACAAGCATAGTGATGCAGTCGGGAGCAGCGCAGTTGAAGGGTACTCTCTTCCAGCAAAGGTGGGAGGGGGAAGTGTACTCTGCTTTAGAAGTCTTTCCAGGGACACGGCTTTGCTTTGTGTCTGCGCTGTCTTAATAGATTTCATCTTCCTCTAAAAGACAAGTCCCAATCCTTCCCTGAAGACAGACTTTATCATTAAGATGCTTCACTGGGGGCAGAGGGGCAACATCATTCAGTGTGTGACAGGACACGCTGACCATGTGTGACACTTTCCTTCAGGGCCAGTGTTTTGGAGAATAGAGGAGCTAAGGTAGAACTCGCAGAGGTTAGTTGGTCCCTCCTCCTGCCTCTGGGGAAAACTGAAGTCGAACACCATTTATGAAGGTCAGTCATCGCTTCCCCCTATTTTTACACTTCCAAAATGGAGTCCCATGTGCTTGTCTTTTATTGCACAGAAATTAAAAGAATGGGCAGTCCTACCACAGTCACTGTGCTCACCTCTGCTATGCCAACCTGAGCATCACTCATAATGATCAAGAATTCAGTATTCAATACCCATCCATTCAGTTCATGTAGACACGTCATCCCTGCCTTCTCATGTTACAGGGGGAAGGGACTCACTCAGATGAAGGACACAAGCCACCATGACTGCCTTCATTGTAGTGTTTTCTATTTTCCTGATATTTTAAGTAGCAACCTCTGCATTATAATTAAGCTGTACACTATAGATCCAGATTAAAAAAAATAATGTAATGACAGTATTTAGAACCAGAAGTCACCTTGAGATGTCTTTATAGCCAAAGTAATTTACACAAAGGAAAGCTGCACGAATCAGTTCTGAAGTCCTAATGCACAGTGTGGTGACAATTGGCTCTAATACTTGGCACACACTGAGAGAGATAACTCCTGAGCATTCTTTAAACATGCACACACGAGAGAATACCCACATGCGTGCATACTCATGGACCTATGTGCACACACATATGCACACACATTCATATAGACACATACACACATGTAAACATGCAAATGAAAACCCACAGATGCCCTCGTGAGCATATACACACAGACACATATGACCACACATGCACACAGCACACATGTGTTTATTGTACCTAAGAGAGTTTGTGAACATGTTACCTAATATGATTATTTATACAGTTTTCTATTGCAGCAAATATCAGGTCATTAAGTTGTAGAACTGAAGAGAGCAAAATAAGAATGGAAAAGGAGATGACCCAAGGTCATTCAGCTTCTCAGCAACCTGTGACAGCCAGGGCTGCTGGTGGCTGACTCAGTCCAATGATTCATTGATGGAAACCATGCTGCTTCTCAGGAGCAACATCTAAAACTCAGCTCCAATGTCACCAGAAACAACCAGGAAGAGTGGGGTCTTGAACTCGGGTCAGAAGGAGCATTTGTATTGTGTTCTCTTTTGAAGCTGTCAAGTATCGATCCTTCCCCGCCCCCCACTCCCAGTAGCATGTCAAATCCCTCATCACCAGGTTCCTCCATCTCAACTGTGCTGCTCAAGTATATTTGCGCTCCAGGCATTCTTCTCTGGATTCAAGTGGTGCTGCATTCTGTGTGAGCACTTCAAGGTCGATTAGTCTATCAGGTTGCTTTTCTCCTCCTGAGCAGGAATAAGATGCCTAGGAAGGTTGGGAAATGTCTGGCATGATTGCAACCGGCAACCCCAAACACCCACTGTTATCATTATTTGGAAATATTTCTATTTTACCATTCTAATAATCAGAAGGACCCCCAACCTAAAGGCACAAGATGTCCTCTCACAGGTCACAAAACAACAACCGCAGGTCAGGTCTCCAGCTTGCTGTCTCAACGTCCTCCTAATTCAACCATGAACCAACAAAACACTCCTAAAATTCCAGCAAACAAGAGAGCATTATGGGGACTGTGGAGATGGCTTACCTGGTAAAAGTGTTTGCTGTCAAGATAGATAACCTGGGTTGAATCCCAGGTACCCACATCATAGAAGGAACAAGCTCCATAAAATTGTCCCCTAATATCCACATGCATGCCATGGCATGTGTACAAAATGCCCCCTCTCCCACATACATATGCCCTCACATAAGATAAATAAACTAAAATGTGATTTTAAAAAATACTTTTTTAAAAGATAGAATGATTTTTCATGAGGGGTTCTGGGTAACTCACTAAGTTTGATTGAAACCTGTCTTCTGAAGATGTAAGACCCCCATCTTTTTAACAAGCTTTGAGTTTATACAACTCTACACAGTAGCAGAAAGAAAAGGGGCCTGCTTTATACCTCTAATAATTATACATAATAATGATCATGCCTAAAAATCATAAATGTCACATTATACTAACATTTTTTAGCCTTTCAAAACACAATATAGAGTGCCAAAAGCATTTTTAGCATTTTATGATAAAGAAAATTAAGTTACAGATTCAAGATGACAATAGAAGGTTACACAGAGAGGGCCTGCTAGAACACGTGGCATAGAGTTAAGACATACTTGTTTCATAAGGTGTATAGAGGGGTTATCCTTCATCCATTTTTTCTTAATATGATTCCAATTATATAATATTTCCCTTAAAATTTCATATGATGTCCATAATTAAAGACCTTTCGTGGCCAGAGGACTCAGTATGGCAGTTTCCATAATTATCAGCTTGTGAAAACACACAGATGTGAAATACCAAGAGGATACTGTGACAATGGAAACTAAAAAATGACATACTACTTTAGTGTTGTTCTTAATTTTTATTGGTATTAGTTGATGAGACATCTACTTGAGTCATCTGAAATCCAAGGAAACTCTTTTTTTTTTTTTTTTTTTTTTTTTGATTTTCGAGACAGGGTTTCTCCGTAGCTTTTGGTTCCTGTCCTGGAACTAGCTCTTGTAGACCAGGCTGGCCTCAAACTCACAGAGATTTGCCTGCCTCTGCCTCCCAAGTGCTGGGATTAAAGGCATGCGCCACCACCACCCAGCCTACCAAGGAAATTCTTGAGCTTTAAAGTTCACATCATTTCTTCCCACTAAAGAATATTATACACATTAGACCATACTGAAATTGGTGTATGATAGATTGCTTTCAGGTGTTTAGTTCACACAAATTGCTTCTGTTTGTGCAAACCCAGCTCTCATCTAAGAGCAGGAAGGTTGACCATTTAGCTGCAGTTTTATTCAGAGAAGTGAGTTTCCCTTTTCCCCCATTATTTTCTGGGGGGGGGAACCAGTTTTGGATGCCATCTAAGCTTCAAATATGGTCGCAAACGTGCTGTCTCAGACATTGCCTTGGAACAAAGAAGAGATGGGAGGAGGGTCAGGAGAAAGTCTTGGAGAAGGCTAGGTAATCTCCTGCCAGTGATCTCTCCTTAAAACCACCTTCTCCACGTGTACCTGTTTAACATGTTGTGCTTTGCTTAGGATTTAATTTCTAAGATCTGGCTCAGTATACATAGCCTAGAAGAACTGGAAATTGTGAGACAAACCAATAAAAGTGAGGCAGAGCCTGACTTCTCATCTTGAGGCATCATTGTCCAATAGACCTGTGCATGTGCAGTACCTCGTTCTCCAAACCACCTGTCTCTGATCTAACTTAATCATTTCAGCATCTGAGCAAAGAAGATGTCATCAGCATCATTTTAAGGAAGCCAAAACAAAATTCCAGAGTTCAGAGGATCTTGGGTAAAACTGGAATACATAGCTAACTGACTAAAAATGTCCTTTACATCCTATTACACTGAGGGAAGAAAGAATAGCATATTTTAAAAATATGAATTGATTGCCTTTCTATTTTAACTTGAATTGTCTTCTTTAGACACAACTTTGCCTCTCCTGAAATGTTATCTGTTCACTCGGTTAGAGTCTGTTTCTTCTCTATTGGTATCTAGTGCCCTTCATAGACGACCTCTGCTTGGCACAAAATACCAACCAACAGGCCAATTGTCACACCTCATCTCTTCCCTTTTGTAAAAGAGACCAAAGACTATCTTTTAGACCTCTTTGGAAGTATTTTCATGCTAATCCAAGACTTACTGTTGTGTTTGTTTCCTGGCTGGTGCCATACGAAACCATTCATGGGGCCTCACGGACCTCGTCTAGTCACATTCCAGTCCATTCTTGGAACATTTGCGAGAAATGCATCATTGCTCCGCTGGTGGGAGACAAGTCTGTGTCCCTGCCCGAGGCTGACAGCCAATGAATCTCTGTCCTTGATCGCCCATGAAAACATCTCCTGCCATCTCTGCCAGGCAGCCCAACACTCACTCACAGACAGGGGAGGGTAACAGAAATTAACCCATGAGTACTCACAGGAAGGGGCAAAATCAGAATTAAATGAGCACCAAGACAGACCAAGACCAGAGAGGAAACAACAACCTCATCTTAAATGAGTATTTTTCTAAAAAGAGTGGGAGAGTGAGCTGAGTCCACTAGCCAGCATTGTGAGAACATTCAACCTTCACATAAACCCCTGGGTTGTACTGGTGTAACAGAAAGAGGCACAAGAGTGGCCGTGTGGAACTAATTGCTATCCTGCTACTAACTAGCAGTAAGATTTGAGGTGACTTGGAGAAGGTATCCACTATGTATTAAAACGAAACACCTGATACCACAACTTAACGAGGGAGAATCACGCAGTCCACATCTTCAGAGGGAGCCTCCCAGGGTAGCTTGTCCTGTGCATTTCAGGACACCTCAGTACTGGAAGCCTGCTGCAAAAAGGTGTCTTCACCCTGTGGGGTTCAGGAAACAAAAGAGCATACAGTCCTGGCTTGAGTTTTCTGTTTCCCCTTTTTTGATTACATCGACGCTCACGTGCAATGCTGTTGTTCACATTCAGGGTGGATCCCCCCCCCCCCATCGCAAGTCAATCACCTCTGGGAATAGCCTTCCAGACTCACCCAGAGGTGTGACTTCCTAATCCCTTCTGAAGGCTGTTTAATCAAGTTGACAGTCCAGATCAATCGTTATGTGTTAGAGACCTCCTGCTCCCAACACCAGGGGGCCTGGGTAAAGTTAGAGGGGCCACTGTTCACTGGTGCACTTGACAAACAGCACAAACCAAGCAGCCACTGCTCTGGGTCAGAACGCTTTATCATCACAGCAGCAGACAGGTAACTGCAACAAACGGCTTCTGTTTGGGCATTGTCACACATATGCCTCTGCTCAGATGCCCTCTCTTGTCCCTCTTGACCCGCCATGCACTGTCTCCCTTCCTCCACCAGACAGTCCAAAGTGTGGATTCTGGTTTTAAGTTTTTAATTTGTTTGTTGATAATTTCATACATGTATTCAATGTCTTTCATTCATATCCATTCCAACTAACTCCTCCCTCCCTCTCCCCTAGGCTCTCCCCGACTATCCTCATGATGATAGATAGATAGATAGATAGATAGATAGATAGATAGATAGATAGATAGATAGATGATAGATAGATAGATACATATACATATGTATACTCACTAAGTCTACTTAGTGTTGACTTGTATGCACATGGGTGTGAGGATACAAGTGTGTATAATTCAGATTCAATTCACTTTTGGCCTGTGATCGACTCTACATGTCAGAAACAACATAAAACCTGAGTAACCTGATGTTCCTGAACTTAAACTGTGCTATGTGTTGACAAACCAAGTTATGAGTTGAAAATAATGTAAGTTGGAAATACAACTAATATATCTAACATGTGTACTATCATAATGAGCCAATCCTGTCTTAACTGTACTCTAAACACTTAAATACCCCACAGTTGAGCTAAATTGTCTAATGCAAAGCTTGATTCACAATAAAGAGTTGAGGATGTGGGAGAGATCGCTGAATGAATAAGAGTGCTTGCTGTGTAAGCTTGAGTTAGGATCCCAGAGAGCAAATAAAAAGCTAATGATAATGGCTGTCCGCTCAGTGTAACCCCAGCTCTATGAGGGCCAGGCAGTAGGATCATTGGAGTTTGTTGGCTACCAGCCATGCTGTGGATTAAGTGAGACTCTACCTCAAATGACTAAGACAAAGAGTGACAAAGAAGGATGCATGATGTCCTCCTCTGGCTTCTTCTCACGTGTAAAGTGTGCACAGCTACATGCACGTGTATGCATATACCACACAAACATATACTCACATACTTAGATAGAAGATAAAGATAGAAAGATTATCAATAAGAAATAGAACTGGAAGGAAGGAAGGACGGAGGGAGGGAAGGAAGGAAGGAAGGAAGGAAGGAAGGAAGGAAGGAAGGAAGGAAGGAAGAAAATCTTGAATTGTTGACTGAAATCCATAATTTATGGCAACGAAATTCACTATGGATTATAGATGACTCACCCTTATGCTCCAGTGCCTGACACACGTTGCATTCACATCCCCACCCAGTGTCAAAGAGAGAGTATCAATCAAATGCCACAGGAAAATCAATGTTCAAAGTTTGAATTCCAGTTTCTATTGAATTCGCAGGCTGTAACTTAAAAGCGTAAGTAGAAGACTCACATCAGGATGGTCTATAAATTGTTTTCCTATCATAATTTGTTTCCCTTCTCTTTGGACTATCTGGGGTCTATGGAGTCAGACTTCACTCAGCTGCCCAAGGTGTCAGTCAAGGCTCATATAAATAACAAAGTCCATAGCAGGTGCCTTGGGTCCTCACAAACCAAAGACAGATGTTCCTGAGGGGATTTCCTGTCCCTGACAGTCCTACAGGTAGCTGAAGAGAGACTCTGGCTATCCCACCCTCTCAATTGTTATTCAGCATCCCCATAAATAAACCCTACAAGATGCTCGCTTGTAGGAACCCAATGCACAAACAGCAAACTGTGCCTCTTCTCAATATTAGATTTTTGTAATATTGCTGGTCTGGCTAAAGTTAATTCCTTCTGGCTTTATTTCTAAGAGATGGCTCCAACTAGTAATGAGCCTTTTCCTTATACCCCTATTCCCAAGCAGCCCTAAAAACGGGTCCCAAGCACCAGACTTGGGATTTAAAATAAATAAATAAGTAAACACCCAGGTTTCCTGTCTCCTTTCATGCTGGAAAGGGAATCTGTAAATTGTCAACTTAATTTTTCCTCTGGACTCACACCTATTTGCTGTAATAAGAATTTCCTCCTGGGTTTCACTGTGGTGTGTGGCAGGAAAGGGGACCTGGGGATTGGTGTTGTCATCCTCATTGGAGCACATTTTCCTTCAGCAAGTCTGCCATCAATTCTGTTAGCTGAAATAGCATTTTAATGTGTTACCTGCCGGTCAAGAATGTTCCGTTCAGTCGACTTCCGCCTCTGCTGCGTCTCCGATGCTATTTACCACCCATTTTCCTCCTGTCTTAACCACACGTTTTATTTTTAATACGAATGTGCATTGTGCTTTTTCAATTGTGTCTCCAGTTCTACAAAACATTAGTCTAAGATAATAAAAAGACAGAGCTGGGGAAAATAAGAAAATGGCCTTCCCTTCCCAGAAAGACCATTTTAATGAGTTTTATTCTACAGTTGGGGAGATGCTCTTGACCTCCATGGCCTGCTAGGATGTGATTTCTTGACACTTAGAAAACCGCAAATGCATTTTCATCAGAGCTGTCTAAGGTGGCCGGGCAGGGGATTTCTTCAGCGTTTAACAGAGCTGTTGATTTGCAACACAGAGTGGGGTTTTGTTTACCCTTCTCCTTTGTCCGGAGGATGGTATTATTCCAGAGGCATTTCAGCTTCTGCACACACTGTCCGTGACCAGAGTACTTTCCAGCGTGTTTAGGATCATAATTGGAAAAGGAAAAAAGTATGCTGCTGGTGGAAGACAGCTAAAGGTCAGGTGTGACCCCGGAGGGCCCTTTCTGCGGTTTGCATAACACGGATACCTAAGCACCTTGTCAAGTCTCCCAGGTTCCCTGGCCCTCCTCTGCCTTCTGCGGAGTCTTTCCTCCCTGCCAGAGAGCCTCTGCTCCAGAAACCAGCCTGGCCAAAATGTCACTGAGCATTCAGGGTGTGTCCTTCCTCTCTGTGCTCATGGTTAAGATGAGGTCCAACATTGTGAAGATGGACACTGGGGACTGCTCCTTCTGTTACACCAGAGCCCTGAGAAGAGAATAGTGTGTTTTCTGCCAAGGAAAAGAACAGCATTAATTTTAGAGACATTGTGCAAAAGGTATTCACAGGTCAAGACTCAGGGCTGGAGGCCATTCCACATCAGGGGAATCATCTGTGCACTCTGACTTGTACAACTGGGCATGTGCACTAGCTAGCCACCCTGCTGGCTGCATGTAGGCATGGACTGAGGTTACCAACCACCTCAGTGTGCCCCTACCTTTTCTCCTGCATCCTGCCTGCTCTCCCTGTCCTGCCACTTACTCCTGCAAACTAGAAACCAGTGGTGTTGCATCCGGCTCTCATCCACCAAATTCCAATCCGGCTTCCATGTTATCACAGACCCTCCTAGAACATACCCACAAAACAGAGAGAACAGAAGAAGTCGAAGATTGTGGGTGAGGGTTAGCCTTCCACATATGATACGGGTTCATCCAAGTGTGTGCCCTAAGTAGTTGAGAAATAATAAATTACCATTCATTGGTATTCGGTTTACTGTTCTTCCATGTGAGCACTCTTACATATAGGAGTCAGTGCATTTTTATATGTGTGTTTACATGCATATAGAGGCCAAACCTCAGGTGTGGACCTTCGAAAGCTAGTCACCTTACCATTGACCTGGAGTTTGCCACATGGGCTAGGCTATCTGGCCAGTGAGCTCCAGAGATCTGCATGTCTCCAATCCCCCAGCACTGGGATTCCATGAATATACCACCACGCTAGGCAGTTTTATCTGGGTTCTAGAAATGAGCCTGGCATCATTATGCTAATGGGCAAGCGTTTGATAAACTGAGCCACCTTTTGCACCAAGTTTACTGATCTTCACAAGGGAATAATGACATTTACCTTGAAGCATGGCTGTGAGATCAAGTGAAGCCACAGGTCAATGTGTGCTCCATAGCGAACACACAAGTCAGATGATGTTTCTCATTGCTCTTGAGAGAATCCCAGCTGGTGACTCTAGCAGGAAGTTGCTAAGTAACTTCTGCCAAGTCATTCAGATTTTCTGCGAGTTCATCTACAAAACAAGAAAAACAAAATCTCCCATCCTCCCTTCCCTGAAGGATTACTGTAAGGATTAAATGAGATGTTCACGAAAACAGGAATTTTGCAATGCAAAGAAAGCCAGTGTTGCCAAGAAGTAAAGTGTCATTATGCTTATGCTTGCTCTTCGTAACTTTGAATTCTAGAAATCGTGCCTTTTAAGATATCATCTTCATAACTAAGCCTATCTGAAAATGTAATTGTACCTTTTAATCACATGCAGACACCAGTCACAATGCTCTGGTTCTGGAAAAGCTGGTGCTGTGCTGTATCTTGAGTAAGTTTGCTTTCACTCCTAAAACAAAAAGAGATCTCAGAGCCTTAGGCTATATAAACTGGTTGGAAATATAATTGTGTTGCCATCAGTCCAAGCCTTGGGTAAACCCCGGGACTATGTTTCAGTTGCTCACTGAATCTCTGAAAACATCCCAAGTTTTCAGATTTGTTATTTCTAATACTCATGGTGTATCGTGCAACCTTGTTCCTAAGTCTTCCTACCGCTGACCTCTTGACCAACAGCACACACTCTGTTGAATTCGAGCTGCCAGTGCCAGCTGGAATGGAAAGTAGCAACAGTTAAGCATTTCCATTTGCTAGCCCAAGTCTAGCTTCCTTCTCTGGGCATAAGCTCTCAGGTTCCTGCTTAAGAGTTTGCTCCTTCGTGTTCAGAGAATCCGGTTTCATCCCATGCTTATTCAGTCCCAGTCCCGCTGGCCTTGATAAGCTCCTAATAGATCAGATCCACTGTCACAGCGGGTGGGTGCATCCCTCGTGGACCTGACTTCCTTGCTCATGTTCTCCCTCCTTCTGTTCCTCATTTGGGTTTTAAGAGCTTAGTCCGGTGGTGCTCCAATTTGGGTCTCTGTCTCTATCTCGATCCATCGCCAGATGAAGGTTCCTATCCAGGCGGGTGACTATGTGTTTTCCTTTGGCTTCACCTTCTTATTTAGCTTCTCTAGGATCACAAATTATATGCTGAACATGGCGGACAACGAAGGCTGATGAGAAGCCAAGGACAATGGCACTAGGTTTCAATCCTAATACATGAACTGGCTGTGTGGGAGCCTAGCCTGTTTGGATGCTCACCTTCCTGGTCCTGGATAGAAGTGGGAGGACCTTGGACTTCCCGCAGGGCAGGGAACCTGGACTGCTCATCATTCTCGAGAGGGAGGGGGAATGGAGTGG
>NW_026067904.1:5482973-5488420 GCF_014885135.2 Alexandromys fortis | reverse complement strand
TTTAAGAACTGCTTGGCCCATGAACTCTAGCCCTTACAGGCTAATTCTCGCACCTGGACTAGCCCATTTCTAATGATGTGTGTAAGCACCCCAAGGTGCGCTTACCGGGAAGATTCTAGCCTATGTCCATCCTGTGTTGGAGTTGCCTGGGAGAGCTGAGCATGGCGTCTCTGCTCCCGAGCTGTCGGCTCTCTCCCCGGAAGCAGAGCAGAGTCTGACCTCACTTCCTCTTCCACCCAGCATCCTATCCTGTTTATTCCGCCCACCTATCTTTTAACCTATCAGGGCCAGCAGTTTCTTTATTGCTCAGCCAATGAAATCAACAGATTGATATATGACACTCCCACATCACTCGTCTAGACTTTCACTGTCATACTCAGCCCTGTTCTTAGTTCTAGAGACACTTGTCATTGCTTATGAGAGTCTGCATCCTTTCTCTGGGGATTTTTCTCAATTCCCCACCTGACGTCAAATCTATCAGACTTTGAAGTTACTCTTTGTGGCGACAAATGGCGACAGTCAAATCAGTCTGTCTCATTCTATCTTGTGGGATTTAAGAGAGGGACTAGAAGACAGAGTCCAAGGTTTGAGTTGGGTGTGATCCTGCCTGTGCCTCTGTCTTAGCATTCCTCTCCGTACCTCCCTCTCTACCTCCTCAGGACATATTGCTGCTGACAGCTATAGAGAAGGAAGTCCCTAGACCCAGACACCTACAGAGAATAAATCCACTCACGAGCCAATGGCAGATTCCATGTGACATCTTAGCACATGTGGCCTCCACTGAGTAACAATAAGAAAGGAGTAAGGTATTGTTGACAAAATTTGAAGAACTGTGAGGCATTCTGAGTTGGAGAGTCTGGAGGCATTGCTGCACATAACTGTATGGATTCCAGCATTGCCTTCCTTACTATCGGAGGTCTCTTGGTGTATTTGTACCATAGAGTCCCCCACAGCCTTTCGGTACCCTCAGTCTGGGCTGCTGGCTACAGATAAGAACATCATCGCTGATGATGCTGAACACATCTCTCTATCAGCCTGCACAGGCCAGTGCTATTACTTAGGTTATACATCCCGACGTATCCCAGAAGACATTGCTGCTTTCCTGGGTTCCATGGCTTCAGGAGGCTCCCAGGATGCTTCAGCTATACTCCATCACATGATCTACAACATTCCTCTCGGTCGAGCACTGTGGTGATGTGGAGGGAGGGACGGTCTTTGCACTATCTACAGAGCATCTTGATTGAGGACGTCACAGTGTCTGTGGCTGTCCTTCCATTTTCTGTACTTCTCACCAGGTACTTTCATTGGCTCAGTAGATAAAAGTGACAAAATATTTGGGGTGACAAAGAGAAGCATCTGAGACAGAAAGAAGCCTTGCATTTCTCTTCTTTTCTCTGTCCAGGTCTAACTATGAGGTTTCAAACCTAGGATTCTCATGGCTTCTTTATTCAGAGATCTGAGAGTAACCAACTTTTCTGTTTTGGGGACATCAGCCCAACCACATGGTTTTGTCTCCAGCTTAAAGTTATTGTGCTTGGTTCTTCTGGACTTTATGATCTTTTTCTCCAGGAGATGACTATCCCATTTATGGAAATTGACCTTGTCACACCGATAGACCTTAGGATGGGTAGGCAGAGCTGCAGGAACCTCATTTCTGGTTGGGATCTTGCCACACAATCAGAATTAAAGATCGATAACTAGATTAGACATTACACAAAATTTTAAATTAAGCTGGGTTTCCCTCTCATGATAAAATGATCAAAATCATTACTCTTTGGCAAACTTATTAAACAGCCAACAGGGATTACATTTTAAGACTCTTTTCTCACAAAGAAGAGGCTAACCTTCTTTAGTAGATCTGTCAGACATTTGAGTAGTTTGAAACTGGGTTTGTTTCCAGTGCCAACCGCATACAGAAATGATTGGCTCATTGATGATGCCAGGTTGATGAGGCTTTGACAAGGAAGCAGGGAAGGGCTGAAGTCAGAGCACCACAGAGGAATTCTGTGAAATGTTGGTATTGCTAAAGGAAGGCATTGTCCTAAGCTGTTTCTCCCAGAATCATCTAGAAGAACTGACAACTGTCTGGCCTTTACAAAATGAAATTGGCATTTGCAGGCTGAGACTCAACAGAAACTGATGGGAGGGGTAGAGATGCTGTAGGCAAAGCCAGGGCCTAATTCCCTGCATCCAGAAAAGTAGGGCCATAATTTTGTGAGTAATGGGTCAATATCCAATATCTCCAAATCAAATGCTGAAGGCTTCTTGAGGCAGCAGAGCTAGAGCCTCCTTCGGGGGATAAGAATCCAGCACCAGCCCTTCTGAAGAGAGGGAATTACCAGTAGTCTTTAATCTATGGAAACCAGAGGCACCCCAAACATGACATATAACTTCTCCTCCATTAATTAGCACCCTCACATTTAAAGGGTTATTTAAAAAAAAAAAAAACAATACCCTTGGGGAAAGATGCTGTAGTTCAAATTCTGCCCTTTTGGACTCAGAGGCAAAATTTATTATCCTAGGTCAGGTGGGAAGGGGCTCTCAGAAGCAAGCCACCATTGAGCACTTTCCACACTGACACTGGTCAGACACTCGTCAGTGTGTCTGGGTCCTACCTTTCCTCAGGCTCTGCAGATCTTGTCCGAACTAAGAGTCAGAGTGTCTGGGTACTGTGCCTCCTACTTTCTTATTTTTACAGCTATGAGCCTGCTAGAGATACAGATAAAGCAACTCAGCTTTAAAATGAATTTTTAATAAGTGACTGATTATCTAATTAAGAGAAATTAGCTAATATTTATATTTTTACAGGTTAGAAATAAAATGTAAGCTAGTAAGGGAAAAAATAAAATTCAAGTACATGTGGTACTGTGTTATACTTTATGTGACATTAAATTGAAGCTATAGAAAACAATTTTAATATTTCTATTTCTTAAGTTATTCATACAATATATTTTGATTTCACTCTTTCCCCCTTTCAACTCTGCTCATGTCCCCCCACCCAACTTCATTCTCCTTTCTCTGAAAAGGAAAAGCACAAAACTAACTTTCAAAACTGAACTGAGGATATATAGATCAGATTGACAATTGTCATTCCCTCAGGTCATGAGGATGAAGGATAAGAACCACAGCTAAAATAAGCTTTATCTAACATATTGAAAATTCATAACACATTTGTGTAATTGCAAAGAGAAAATAATGATATAGCCTTCTTCTTGTAACCATTCTTAAACCCTAAGAGAGAGATAAAAAGTTGATTTTAGGACATTATTATTCCTTTACACTTCTAAAACATTTTATAACATTTATTTATTTTGTGAGTGTGTGTGTGTCTCTGTGTGTGTATGTGTGCACGAGCAGATGTATGTGCACACACATGCCATAATGTGGCATGTAGAGGTCAAAAAAATCAGTTCTTTCCTTTTCTCACCTTCACCCATGTGAATCTCTGTGGACCAAGGGATTCGAACTCTAGCAATCTGGTTTGGCTGCAATCACCCTACCTGAGCCATCTCTCCAGCCCAGTATATATTTGTCTTGTTATGGTTGATGTTTGAATTGTGGGACTCTTATTTTTTAAATGCAGAGAGTTGAACCTAAGTCCTCTCATGAGTGCCAGGTAAGAGCTTTACCACCAAGCTATACCTGCAACTCTACTTTGTGTTGAAAAGTGGCATTTCTAACTCTATTCTTAGGAAACACCTTTATTGCCAAATGGAAGAACATCTCTACATGTGTGTCCTATAGAAGTGGGGCCAAGTTTGATCATGGTTTGTCTGACTGAGCCAAAGCAGCAGAAGGTGGGCTTCTTCATAAGAACAAATGCTCTTCTAGTCCTCAGTCAAAAAGCACCTCGCCTGAATTCACCCAACAGGTATACTTTTCTTTTATTACATACTTTTCACTGACCTTGATGTCATGGTTTCAGGAAATTACTTTAATATGTTTTTGCATGTTTAACTCAAAACTATATATCATTCTCCACTTACCAAGAAGTTTTAACAGCATTGTGTTTCATTTTATTTTATAAACACTTAGTTTATTTATTACTATTTACTTCAGAAGGTTCTATGGCTGGTGTTACTTTATGCATTTGCAAAAGAAAAATAACTGAGGCCCCAAAGATTAAATAAATTCTAAACCACAGCAAGATGGAAGGACTAAGGGTAGAGTTTGGGCCTGTCTGTTCTGAGTTATCTATCCGTCTGTTCATGTTCTCAATGAACAAATACTAAGCACCTATCACAGCTGTGGGGTATTCTGGATTGTTTTGTGCCTCTGGTAACCATGCTTCTATAACTCTTGTCCTGTCTATATAAGCCATGGTTCTAGACTGATTTACCCATCAATGCCTTATTCCTCACTTGACTTGCTCAATTAATGGCAAAGTTTTTGTGAAGTTCCAGAATCCTAAGAAACATTTTTTTTTCAAATTCCAAAAGCATATTTAAGAAAAGTAAGTTTTTTTATTTGATCAGTTTCTGATAAAAGCCTAAATAGAAAATATTATCCCATAATAACAAAGAGTTAAAAGTACACACCGTTTATGTTCTCTGTGTCTGCAGACTAAGAGCAGACATTGAAGCCCCAGGACTGAGGGGAAGCTTCAAGAGCATCCGTAATGCCTGACTTAGACTACAGCTGCTCTACACTTCGGAGTTTGATCCCTACTTAGAACTTATTATGTACTACCAAAGCACGCACTTAAAAGGTCTCTGCTTTGTCGGACACAGAATTGTCACCTGCCAGTTGTTATGGTACTGCTACATGCAATGTATTGGATATTACAGATAAGCAAAGTAGAGCTTGTAGACATCCTCCTCCTCCATGCAAGTTGCACTTTACAGGTTGCATGCCATCTCATCTGTGACTCATAGGCTAGCATGACAATCACACACCTGAATTCTAAATAAAACATTCTAAATTTGAATCCTGGCTCCAGCATTTTCCAGCTGTGTGGCGACAGGGAATTAGCTCAGCCTCACAAGCCTGGATATGTCCCTCTGTACAACAGTGATCATAGGGTTCTAGAAAGTCTAAAAGATAATTTGTGTAAAGCATCTATCAATGTCTGGCATACACACACACACACACACACACACAGAGAGAGAGAGAGAGAGAGAGAGAGAGAGAGAGAGAGAGAGAGAGAGAGACTCCTCCTACAAATGCCAGGTGTTCCTGTAGTCACATTTGTAACTCCCTGTGAGATAGATAAGACCTTTGCTATTTATTCATTAAAGAAAAGAAGAGAGACAGCTGAAAGAAACTGTTGTTTGTAAATGGTGGTAGACCTAGTAAGGACATTAATTAAAGTAGTTCTTACCTGCCCAGTAACAGCCCCATATCATACCATTCATCCATCCATTCATCCATCCATCCATCCATCAATCCATCAATCCATCATGGAAACAAGAATCTCAGAAACAAAACAAAAAAAAAAAAAAAAAAAC
>NW_026067904.1:5474639-5480819 GCF_014885135.2 Alexandromys fortis | reverse complement strand
AGAAGGAGAGAGAGCACGAGCAAGGAACTCAGGACCGCGAGGGGTGCACCCACACACTGAGACAATGGGGATGTTCTATCGGGAACTCACTAAGGCCAGCTGACCTGGGTCTGAAAAAGCCTGGGATAAAACCGGTCTTGCTGAACATAGTGGACAATGAGGACTACTGAGACCTCAAGAAAAATGGCACTGGGTTTTTGATCCTACTGCACGATTGGCTTTGTGGGAGCCTAGGCAGTCTGGATGCTCACCTTACTAGACCTGGATGGAGGTGGGTGGTCCTTGGACTTCCCACAGGGCAGGGAACCCTGATTGCTCTTTGGGCTGACAAGGGAGGGGGACTTGATTGGGGGAGGGGGAGGGAAATGGGAGGCGGCGGTGGGGAAGAGACAGAAATCTTTAATAAATAAATAAATTAAATAAATAAAATTCTTTCCAATTAAGTTTAGTTTTTATTCTAGGCTAGTTTCACACGACTTATGATTATGCATTCTTATTTGCAGGCAATACAATTCTATGAATAGGAGACCCTAAAGACTATATCAGAAAATGCTTAAAACTGATAAACACTTGCAGTGAAGCTGGAGGGTACAAATAAACATACAAATTAGTGGCCTCCAATATACCAGAAGCAAATGTCCTGAGAAAGACAGGAAAATTTTCTCATTCACAACAACTCAAAAGAATTATTTAAGGAGAATTTCTTTAAATGGTAGAATTATGTTATCACAGACATGAGAAGGGTAAACTGCAGAAAAGGGTAAAACTGCAATAATTACAAGTATTTAAATTTTGAAACTGTTAAGGCAAGAAACGCATATTAGATGCATTAGAATTAGATAACAGACATTCAACAGGAAAACACCTTTGGATAATCCTAACTAAGCAAGTGGAAGACATCTATAGTGAAAATGTTGAGACACTGAAGACAGAAGAAATTAAAGAAGGCAATAGAAGGGAGAAGGACTTCCCACACTCATGGACTGGAAGAATTAATATTCTCAGATCCAGTGTCATTGCCATCACAATTCTAATGGCATTCTTCACATTTCTTCACATAGAAAAAAAAATTCTAAAATTCATATGAATTTAGCACAAAAAGGCACCAGATAGATAGTGTCTGGATGGAAGAAAACAACTAAGGAGGTATCCTCAGAACTGAGTCCATGGCATAGTAGAGAGCCACTGAACCAAAAACAAACACAATGTCAACAAACTGAACAGCAGAACCAGACATAAGCACACACAGCTACAGTCCCTAATCTTTTAAAAAGTTGTACAAAACATAAGTAGAAGAAACAAGAGCCTTTATAACAAATGTTGAGAAGACTAGCTATCAGCAGCCAAAAGAATAAAATTCTATTCCTGTCTCTCAATCTCTTACAAACATCAGTTCAAAATGGATCAAAACTATTAGTGTAAGACCTGAAACTTTTTTATTGCTTTTGTTGAGCTGTATATTTTTCTTCTCTCCCCTCCCTTCGTTTCCCCTTCCATTCTCCCCTCACCCATGGTCCCCATACTCCTAATCTACTCAGGAGATCTTGTCTTTTTTCTACTTCCCCTGTAGATTAGATTCATGTATGTCTCTCTTAGGATCCTCCCTGCTATCCAGGTTCTTTGGGATTGTGAATTGTAGGCTGGCTTTCTTTGTTTTATGTCTAAAAACCACTTATAAGTGAATACATATGATATTTGTCTTTCTGGGTCTGGGTTACCTCACACAACATGATGTTTTCTAGATCCATCCATTTGCCTGCAAATTTCAAGAAGTCATTATTTTTTCTGCTGTGTAGTACTCCATTGTGTAAATGCACCACAATTTCCTTATCCATTCTTCAGTCGAGGGGCATTTGGGTTGTTTCTAAGTTCTGGCTATGACAAACAATGCTGCTGTGAACATAGTTGAGCACATGTCCTTGTGGCACGATTGAGCATCCTTTGGGTATATACCCCAAAGTGGTATTACTGGGTCTTGAGGAAGGTTGTTTCCTAATTTTCTGAGAAATCACCACACTAACATCCAGAGGGGTTGTACCAGCTTGCACTCCCACCAGCAATGCAGAAGTGTTCCCTTCTCCCCACAACCTCTCATGCATAAGTTGTCATCGGTGTTATTGATCTTGGCCATTCTTACAGGTATAAATGGAATCTCAGAGTTGTTTTGATTTTCATTTCTCTGATGGCTAAGGATGTTGAGCATTTCCTTAAGTGTCTTTCAGCCATTTTAGATTCCTCTGTTGAGAGTTCTCTGTTTAAAAGGCTATGACAAACAATGCTGCTGTGAACATAGTTGAGCACATGTCCTTGTGGCACGATTGAGCATCCTTTGGGTATATACCCCAAAGTGGTATTACTGGGTCTTGAGGAAGGTTGTTTCCTAATTTTCTGAGAAATCACCACACTAACATCCAGAGGGGTTGTACCAGCTTGCACTCCCACCAGCAATGCAGAAGTGTTCCCTTCTCCCCACAACCTCTCATGCATAAGTTGTCATCGGTGTTATTGATCTTGGCCATTCTTACAGGTATAAATGGAATCTCAGAGTTGTTTTGATTTTCATTTCTCTGATGGCTAAGGATGTTGAGCATTTCCTTAAGTGTCTTTCAGCCATTTTAGATTCCTCTGTTGAGAGTTCTCTGTTTAAAAACCTGAAACTTTTAAACTATTTGAGGAAAAGTAGGCCCAGTCTTTGGGCTGGAGAGATGGCTCAGCAGTTAAGAGCACTTCCTGATCTTCTTAAGGTCCTGAGTTCAATTCCCAGCAACCACATGGTAGCTCACAACTATCTGTAATGAGGTCTGGTGCCCTCTTGAGGAAGAGACCAGGTTAGTCCTCATCATCTCAGACTATGAAACCCAATTTGGACAAGTTCAACAGAACACCATATATGGGCTGTCCAGGTATGCTTCAGAATAGCCAGGGCAAGCATTTCATTCATTTCAGGAACAGACATAGACAAGGACTTTCTGAAAAGAACTCAAATATCTTAGGAAATAAGATTAACAATTAATAAATGAGATTATATGAAATTAACATGCACAGCAAAGGACAGTAAAGAAACATACTGCAGAATGGGATAAATTCTTTGCTAACTACGTATCTAAGAGAGGACTAATATCAAGAATATATAAAGGACTCTAAAAAACTAAATTCCAAGAAATCAAACAACCCAATTATTAAATGGGCTAATGAGAAAGATGAAATACAAATGGGCAATAAAGGCTGGGGTTGGTGGCACACACCTTTAATCCCAGCATTCAGAAGGCAGAGGCAGGCAGATCTCTGAGTTTGAGGCCAGCCTGGTCTACAAGAGCTAGTTCCAGGACAGGTTCCAAAGCAACTGAGAAACCCTTTCTGTCTCAAAAAAATGAGCAATAAACATTTTTTTAAAATTATCTACCTCACTGGCCATCGGAGAAATGCAAATTAAAACTACCCTGAGATTCCATCTCATGCCAGTCAGAATGAACATCACTGAACAACAAATTCTGGGAAGAACATGGAGAAAGGGAACCAACCCTTATACACTTCTAGTGGGAAATTCAAGTAAACCAGACACCGTGGAAACCAGAAGGAAGGTTTATCAAGTAAAATTAGAATCATGAAGTATCCAAGCTATCCCATCCTGAGCACACACTTGAAGGTATATGATGATATCTGTCAGTAGAGGATTGGATGAAGAAAATGCAGTACATAATTGATATTTATTCAGCCATAAAGAAGCTATATCAGTTGAAGAAAAATGGATGCAGCTGGAGATTGTCATATTAAGCAAATTAATTCAGATATTTTCTCTCATTTGTAAATCCTAGATCACACACACACACACACACACACACACATTAGTCAGGGTTCTCTAGAGAAACAGAACTTATAAAATAAATCTTTATGTATATAGAAAAGGGATTTATTAGGATGATTTACAGGCTTTAATCCAGCTAATCCAACAACCACTACCTATGAACAGAAGGTCCAAGAATCCAGTTCAGTCCACACGGCTGAATGTCTCAGCTGGTCTTCAGTATACACCAGAATCCCCAAAAGTAAGCTGTAATACCAGCGAAGAAATGGACAAGCTAGAAACGGGAGCACAAGCGGGCAGAGGGAAGCTTTCTTCTTTCATGCAGTTATATAGGCTTTGAGCAAAAGGGGTGGCCCAGATTAGAGATGGATCTTCCCATCCCAAATTCCAGATTAGGAGTGGATCTTCCCACCTCAAAGTAAGCAAAAATCCCTCACAGGTGTGCCCCTCCACTTTTGAGCTTCAATTAATTCCAGATGTAGTCAAGTTGATAACAAGAACAGCCATCACAAGTCTACCCCTTACCATCTTGACGCAGTCTTATCTCCTAATGTTGTGATTAGTTTCCAAATGGAAAAAATAACCAGATCATAATTATACCTAAACATACCGTAACTCTCCTTTGTATGACTGAATCAAAGTGTGTGTGTGTGTGTGTGTGTGTGTGAGAGAGAGAGAGAGAGAGAGAGAGAGAGAGAGAGAGAGGAAATTAGAAAAACAGAATGAAGAGAATGAGGAATGATAAGGCAAAAGAAAGAGAAACCTACCCTGAGGGGGAGGTCAATGTACATAATATACTTATACAAAAATGTCCTATGAAGCCCATTCCTGTGTACAATGAACACAGGTCGACAGAAATAATCCTGGGCTTTTAAACACCATCCTGTGCTGTTTATTTCTGTATATAGCTGAGGCTGGTCTTCAACCCACCAGCATCAACCCTCTTACCTCCATTTCAGGCATGTGCCATCATGTCTGACCACAGACATATAATCAAGGTATAAACATTATTCATTAACGTACTGAGAGGAATCATGATTTAAGCCAAATATATGGCCTGGCCCATGACAATAATTTAGGTCTTACTACCACAGTTCATTCAGCATCAGAATAAAAAATATTACGATCATCTCACAGATTGCATCTGAGGCCATTCTCAGTGATTTGTACATGGTTACTGCTTCACCTGGCTTATAGGTATCCAGCTATGGCTTCTTCACCTGGTTTAAAGAACACACGCTGCCTATAGTTATCCAGCTATGGCGTACACTGTCAGCGACATACAATGGCAGCATTCATTTGATCCTGGACTTACTGTTACTCAGAAACAAGAGGTATGAGGTCAGAGATATGAGGCCATCCAGATTTGAAAGACCTGTGATGACAGTTAATATGTGACAAGAGCACTGTCCCTATAGGAATTTCCCAAGACAGGAACAAAGGACACTGGACAAGAAAAGCTGAGATACACAGGATAATCCAGGAAGTTAGAGATGTCAAAATTGTCCATCCATTTCCAAGTTCAGTTTCAGGTAATTACTAAAGCCAGTTCAGGGGAGAAACCACATGAACTTATGTAAGTGGTCAGGGCATGACAGTGGAAACCCAGAGGATCTCATATCATAATCTTGTGCCCTGGATATCAGACATGAAGCTTTAAGATTTAATGTTTTCCCTGATGCATTTTTCTAGAATTGTTCTAATCCTTCTTTTCTTTTCCTGTTCTTCCCTCTTGTAATGAAAATGGTTAGTTGGTGACATTGTATGTAAGAACGATGTCATATATTAATTTCTGAGTTTACAAAGGCTCATGGCTAAGAGTTTCGGGAAAGTTTGAACTTGGACTTTTGAAGGATGTTGACATTTTGGGGACTCTCTGAGGTAGGCTAAATGCATTTTTCAATATGAAATGTTAATGAGTCTTTCAGTGGGGCAGGGAGTAGGATCCAACGACTTGAACATAAAATGACTTATATACTGATGGTTGGCTGTGAGCTGATAGATTTTTAGAAGGTAATTAGATCCAGAGAGCATTAGTCTAGTCAATCAATATATTAATTCGTTAGTGGACTTAAAACATGACACCATTTTCAGGAGGTAACAAAACATAAGAGGTCAGGGTTTGTTTGGAGAAAGTAGGCTACAAGGGATTTAACTTCCTCTTCCTCCTTCTTCCCCCACTCAAACCCGCTATTACCACACTCTTTTAGTACCATGATATTCTCCCCTTTAATAGCACCAGAAACACAGAATCAACACACCGTGGACTGACTCCTCTAAACCTGTGAGCCAAAGGGATTTATTGCTTTTCTCTTTAAGAATATATATATATATATATATATATATATATATATATATATATATATATATATTTT
>NW_026067904.1:5404838-5473608 GCF_014885135.2 Alexandromys fortis | reverse complement strand
GGGGAGGGAAATGGGAGGCGGGGAGGAGGCGGAAATCTTTTTTTTTCAATAAAAAAAATTATATTTAAAAGGGGAGGAGGCGGAAATCTTTTTTTTTCAATAAAAAAAATTATATTTAAAAAAAATCCTCTTTCATTTTAATTCCTTCCTTCCACAGCTACTACAGCTTGTACAAAAGCACTTCATTCAGGGGACTATAATCTCTTAATTAGTGCCCAGACCCGCTCCTTTTTCAGTCTACAGAACTCTAATCCCAATCGATATCTTGTCATTTCAAGCTAATATAAAATTTTCATTTTGTTTTGTATCTTATTTTATTTATTTAAAACCTATCGACCATTCATTCAGCACTTAGTAGGTATCAGAAAATAACCCTGACACCGGCTTCTCAATGAGCAAATATGGTGGTAATCAGTGAATGAGTATTTAGCAAACGGAAGGTATATTTCCCTCTCCAGTCTCCACATTCACCCCCGCCCCGCACATGTCCAGGACTAGCATTTTCACCAGCGGCTGAAGGGAGTGATAACAAAATGATTCCTCAGGAAACATGTGAGCTTACCTCAAAGAACATCTACACAGTTCTCCTCTGCACCAAAGGAAGAAGAGGGCCCCTCCACTCGACAACTGCACCTTCTTGGTCTCACAGACAAACAGCGCTTTGTTATATCACATTCCTTGTTTTTTGCTTCTTCTTTTTTTTTTTTTAAATGTCTGGCCTGAAAATGCTATAATCAGTGTTAGAGAATACTCTCCCAGAACTAAGAAACTAGTGGCAGGTTATTTGTTTGTTTGTTTGGTTGATTGGTTTTTTTATTACTTGGACATTTACAGATGTGGATCTAGATATGAAGAAGCAAAAAGGCAATGTATAGAGACATTTCCAAGTTTGAGATGCCTGTATATCTCATTCTTAGTTCTATAATTAGCAGCTTTGAGAGTATTCCATTAGAAATTTATTTATAAGCATACAAAAAAAGAAGGTGAAATACTTGTCAGTAAAATTATTCTCCAACTGGGACAAACCAAGAAAAGCTGAAAGGCAGGAAATAATTGCCATCAAATAAATTAAAAGCTATTTCTGGAAAATTCTAAAAACATCAAACACTCTAAGTCTCATATTGAAAATAAATTTCTGAGTTACAAGATTTTGGGGGAAAAAAAACCCACAAGCTTTCTTTTTATTCCTTTACATGTTATACCAACTAGTAGAAATATTAATGCCAAAGACTCTTAGAAACCCGCCAATAGTAGTGTGAACGGGAGGACAGTTCTTCAGGGTTACAGAACCTGCTTGCTAGATGCACAGACTCCTAACTGCCATCTCTTCTGCCTTTCGGAGCACTCAACCCAGAACAAAAGCTTTCTGTTCCCATGAAGGATTTAAAAATGAAAATTTCATCGTCTATGGTCAAAGTGGCTCCAAGGAAGCTCCTATATACAGGTTCTTATTTTTAAATAAATGAACCACTAAGTTTAAGCTTTGATAGGTGCTTGTAGTTAGTGTGCAGCTGATTAAAACTTTAAAACATGGCTTTATATTTTGACATATCCCTGAAATATGGCCATCACATTCTCACCCATAGAAAAAAAAATATTTCCAAAGCACTAAAATTTAAATCATTGTGTTCAGGAGCACCCACGCTAATGTTTCTACTTGGAAGGCTACCATGTGGTTCATACAATAGTCACTGATACATTTGCACAGCAAGAGTCTAAAATAGTGAAGAGATGCAGAAACCATTTATGGAATGCAGAATCTAAAGACTGTGTGTGTCCCCTGAAAGAAAAATATAAAGAGTCATGAAGATGGTGCCTAATAAAGTCAGGTTACAACTGAGGAGGTTGTACAGCTTAGCAACATAAAAGAAATGAAAAAACTACCTATTTCATTATTTAAATTATGATTTTCTTGGGTGGGCTCCAAAGAAAGCACAGGTTAACAAACTTAGTGACTCATTCAGAAATTATCAGATATTTTCCCCGTAGGTGGCGTTAATTCTGTAAGAGTTATAAAAGCTATGTGTTATGTATGAAGAATTCTTGGCACTCTCAAGGACTAAGGCAGAAGATGACTTGGGTACACAAATAGCACTAGGAAGATGGCAGGTAATATCTCACTGGATGCACTGGATAAGCAAAATCTTAGTCTTAAAGACATGAATTTAAGAGACAGAGGTGTGGTGCTATCACTACTGAAAGTCTTCACTGTGAAGATGGCACTGACTAAATCAGAACCCACCTTGAAAGAAAGATTGGGTTCAAGATCTCTAAACCAGATAGCATATGCAGTACAAGGACAAAGGACAGATACAATGTTTGTTTGTTATGCAAACAGTCCCATTAACTTTGATAAAGAAAAAGGGGTGAAAACTCATGAGGTTGTACTTAAGTTTTGACCAGTGGCCTTAGAGCTTATCTTCCATCCAGTTTTGAGGCACCAAAGACTATGAGAAAAATCTTTTTTATTGTATCCTCTTTTTTTTCCGTTTTTTTATTTATTAAAGATTTCTGTCTCTTCCCCGCCACCACCTCCCATTTCCCTCCCCCTCCCCCAGTCAAGTCCCCCTCCCTTGTCAGCCCAGAGAGCAATCAGGGTTCCCTGCCCTGTGGGAAGTCCAAGGACCACCCACCTCCATCCAGGTCTAGTAAGGTGAGCATCCAAAATGCCTAGGCTCCCACAAAGCCAGTACGTGCAGTAGGATCAAAAACCCATTGCCATTTTTCTTGAGTTCTCAGTAGTCCTCATTGTTCGCTATATTCAGCGAGTCCGGTTTTATCCTAGGCTTTTTCAGACCCAGGCCAGCTGGCCTTGGTGAGTTCCCGATAGAACATCCCCATTGTCTCAGTGTGTGGGTGCACCCCTCGCGGTCCTGAGTTCCTTGCTCATGTTCTCTCTCCTTCTGCTCCTGATTTGGACCTTGAGATTTCAGTCCGGTGCTCCAGTATGGGTCTCTGTCTCTGTCTCCTTTTATCGCCTGATGAAGGTTAATATTCAGGAGGATGCCTATATGTTTTTCTTTGGGTTCTCCTTATTTAGCTTCTCTGGGATCACTAATTATAGGCTCAATGTATGAGAAAAATCTTAAAGGGACCATTGCACAAAAGTTGCAGAAGGAGTAAAGTCCAGATTGAAGGCTTTAATGGCATCATGTTCTGGGAATAGCTTCAGCCAATCCAGTGGTGAGCTGGTTTCTACACCTATAAAATGGAAGAATTTTTACTACTAGCTTATTGCTCATTAAGGTTATAGTAGCTAAATGAAATTTTTTAAAAAAAATCTTATACATATCCGCACAAATATTAGTTATCATAATCATTATGGGATGATTTCACCTGCCTGGTAGATGGCATCCAATATCAGAGTAGAACACAGACTCACAGATTTTTTTTTAATAGAGTTTATATACTGGAAAAAATAGAGATCGTCCTAAAATAGAAACCAAGATACTATACATCTGTGAAGTGTGCCTGGCTCTAAAACACCCATATCCACTGTATCACTCTTCTAGTAATGGAAAAGTAGTTCAAGCATTGAGAGGGGCAACTAGGCTTCCTGGAGGATAGAACAACACAACACATTCAGGCAGACAAAGTGTTAAAAATGCTTTCAGAAACTCAAACCAAAAACATTCTGGGACTGGAGAGATGGTTCATCAGAGAGGAGTACTTGTTCCTTTTTCAGGGGACATTTCAGCTCCCAGACTTATCTCAGGCAGTTCACAATATCCTGGAGCTCCAGTTCCAGGGGAGTAGACAACATCTTCTGGTCTCTGAAGGCATATACACACCTGTTTGCACACACAGAGTCAGACACAAGAACCTACACAATAAAAAGAAACAGTTCTTAAATATTACTAAAAAACATTTGTACAGCATAAAAACATTGTTTAATGCTTTATAGCTTCCTTTAACATGATTTGAGGGTCTTACATGCAGCTCCCAAAATCTTTATAAGAAATCAATGACAACCTAAATTTGTAATAGATGCACTGAATATTGATAACTGAGACAACGTCAAACTAATCACAAAATATTCCACAGGTTAGGATTGACACTATTTTCAGTCTTGATGTGAATGTCTCACTCGCCTTAGTTTGCTTCTGCCCAGCTCTCCCTAATGAAGACAGTTACATGTAGACTTCTCAACCATCTTCACAACCAATGAGAGGCTAGAATCACAGTTAAGTCCGGTTTCAGGGGACACTGCAATAAATATGTCACAGAGAGTCTCCGTGCTTCATTTAATGCTCTTCTTTGAACATATGTTTTGTGCATCTTTCCCATGAGATAATATTCCCATGAGAACATATTCACGAATCTAGGAGATAAAGAAAGGAAAAGAAAAGCTTTACCTTACAAGAGCACGTTTTGACAAAATACCTAGAGGCAGACACACAAGCATAAAAAAATATTCAAACAAAAACAATTTTTGAAATCTTATTAAAGAAACATTTTCTGCATAGTTGCTAAGAATTTCCTTGTTGGGGTTTAAGCAGCATATACAGGAATATGGCTGACCCGGCAAGTAATGCTCCCTCAGTCCCATGGGATCTTGTTCTCCACCTACTCTGCTAGAGCTGGATAATTTGCCGCAGCATAGTCCAGGCTTTATCATCTTCTGGATATGTTGCAGTTTAGGCATGAACTCATCCTGTAGGGTGCATGAGCACAGTTAACTTTCCGTGTCAGTCTGTAATAACAAGGAATCCTACAGAGACCCATCCTGACCTGCTTTCCAGAGTAACTCTCGGAATTAAAAGCCAAAGAAATATTAGGTAACACATAGAAATTAAAACTATAAAAAAAGAGCTAAATTATGATTCCCAAATATCCAGTTGGTATTACCTAGTTTCTGTCATGGGAATGGCTATATTTGAATTTCTGTTTCATTTTCAGTACCTCTGGTACCTCCTGGGTTGGGTGAAATGAACACAGGGACACAAACATATACACATGCCTAATAACAACAAACACATTTGTTACACTCATGGTCCAAGGCTATTGATGTTCTGTTTGGAAGGAAGTCAGACAATACATAAAAGGTTTAGGGAAAAGTTTCTTTGCATAACAAAGGAGCTAATGCATCAAGTTATGGTTTGTTAATGGCATTCAATTAACACATAACGGTTGTTAGTTGATTAAAAATTAACTGTGAATAACCATTTAGCATTTAGCACTTACAAATGTTCCTTGATTTATTAAAATGTAGGAGCAGAGAAGTCTGGGGAGAAGTGAGAGATATTTGGCTAGATTTTTAATGGAAACTGCAGACACATTGTAAAATATTTCTTCCTGGTAAATATACACTTGGAAATCCATCTTCATGGTTTAACCACTCATGAAGAATTTTGCAGATCTCTTTGTTTTAAAAGCACTTGAGAAATAAGTATCTGCCAGGGAGAGAATTCCCATCAGTCTTCTTGCTCCTCTTCTGCAGATGGCAACCACACTGTGACATCTACTATTCTTCGACTGCTCCATCCTACACACACCCCAAGGAGCCACAGCATCATAGAAACTAAGATGTAATAGACTAAATAGGTCATCTATTCCAATAGAAATTTTTGCCAGATTTATATAAGACTTCTTGAATTTACAATACAACCCACTTCCAAGGGGGTCCAAATGCTGCACAGAAAATTGGCTTTTTCCCCAGCTATCCTTTAGAGTAATACATTATGTTCCGCTATTAATCACACTCTTCTCCTGCGAAGATAATACACCCGCAGAATGTACACAGTGAATTGCTTTTTCAACGAAAGGATTAGACTTGCAGTGATCCATTTCCAGACACTCACCAGCATGCCCAACTCGATGACTACATTTGTAAACCACCAACAGATGTCTCGGGAATAATCCACAGTCTTTGGAAGATAACGTTCAACACTTTGACCTCTTTAAGATAATAGTTTGGCTGGGGTGATAGTTCAGTCAGTAAAGTGTTTCCCTTGCAAGAATGAGGACCTGAGATTGATCCCTAGAACTCACACACAAAAAAAGCAGGCTGTGTGATACCCTCTTGTAATCTTAGCACTGTGAAGGTGGAGTTAGGGAGATCTCTAGGAGTCCCCCAGACAAAAGGCTAATTCCAGATCAATATAAGACTGCATCTTTAAAATCAAGGTGAATAGCACCCCAGGAATAAGAGCTGAGATTGTCTTCTGCCTTCATACATAACTACCTAGATGTTTGCATATTCACATGGACATAAACATGTATGTGCATGCAAAATAGAATAAAGCTGTATCTAAACCAACCACAATAGCCAACTACAGATGCATTCCCAGATTATTCTAAAGTATTTCAACTTATTTTTGAATGCCAACAATGTGTCAGGAATAGTCAAGAAAGCAACGCAATTTGAGGCAGAATCTGAAGCATGGAGGGTATGCATTCTTATGTAAAGGGGAAAACATTAAATTCATGAGAACATAGTCTGTTAGGCATTGTTACTGTCCCCTTTTGTCACCTGACTGCTATCATTTTCTTGTTCCTACAGGCAATATTCTCTCTCTAATATGTATGGAAATGGCTTCACAGTAACTCCTGTACTTAAACATAGCAGTTGGTCCAGAAATGATCAAATGACTAGGTTAGATAAATTAGGGTGTTCTCAGGATTTTCATGCTGGACATTTTTAAAAGGACACATTCTGTCACCAGGAAGCACTAATCAGAAAGAATAAGACAACCTGCCCAACACTAGGAGAAAGTCTGTGAGGAAAAGGATGGAGCGAGAAAAACAGACAGCATCATTAAACCATGAAACAGCTGCTCCCAAAGCTGTGTCCATATTTTTAATGTATCTATTCTGTAACTTTTGCAACTTGAGCTATGATCCCACCAACTATAACTGCAAGAGACCTAACTAATATGTAGCTGCACCTACCCAGGGATGGACACAGACGTTAAGAGCTGGGATCACATGAGGTCAAAATTCATGACAATATTTTCCAAGAAGGTTGGAACTTGAGCTATGATATTAAGAATTTGGGGGGACAGAAAGAGAGAAAATTCCCAGTTAAGTGGCTTCAAAAAAAGGTTGAAAAGCTTTAGCTAATTGAGTATGCTGCAAAAGGTCAGCTCAGAATGAAGCTGAGTCTTTACATAGGATAGGAAGTAAGAAAGAAGGCACAAAGGCAAGACTATTCTTAGTGCACGTGGAACATGATTGATAGTAGAAGGAGAAGTAATGGTTTTTAATGAGCTTGGGAAGAAGAGGTGTGGGCAACTGGAGAGACGTTTGCACCAGGCTTGACAGAGTCACACGATGGAAGGAGAGAATCCATTCTCACAGTTGTCCCCGGACACCTACACACACGGTAACACACACACAGAGATAAACACATACCTACATACACACAATTATGACTAAACAGATACATGCACAGAGACACATAAATACATACCTGCAATCATGTATACGCAGACACATATGCACGCATACACACACACTCAGTGAGTGAAGTGCTAACCACTCCCCATTGTCGTTACCTCCGAGCAACAATACAAATGAGTTCCACTCGTAAAAGTTTCACCATGGCCTCTCATTCCCCCAAAGAGCATCTTAGGTCCAAACAGGAAGAAAGCATTCCAGTAGCACAAGCATTGTGTGGGTACCTGATCCTGGATAGACTCCAGCATCCACGGCACCTACTACACATTTTTCATGGTGACATAATCCTGTTAGAAAGACCAATAGAATCGACTTTACTTATAGATTGCAATTTTTCTCCTCTCTTACTCTCTTATCTCTGGAAAATAATTCAATTAGATGCTCTTTTTTCTTCTCCCTTACACCATTTTTTGTCTATATCTTCCCATCCATGCCCTAATTTTATCTTGACCTAATATGCTGTTAAAAGAATGGCACAGAAAAAAAAAAACCAATAGTTTCTCACACTGTATCTGAATAGTTTCGTAGTCCTCATATAAAGGGTGGAAAACACATGTAAAATGTTGAGGGAATTACCTACTCATTCTTAGTCTTTGGAAGTCTTGGTAAGATACTTGTAGCACATTATGAGGCCAGATATTCCAAGCCATGCTGACAGGAGGAGACTGACCTCCAAGGATACAGATTTGCATGCACATATGGCTGTAAGGATTCAGGTGTGGGTGTTGGTGAAGGCAGAATTAGATAGACTGTCTTCAGTCTGAGCTCATCGAGGCCCTTTGTTCTGCTTCATTTATTTTTTTTTACCCATGGCATCTGCTCAAACCACACTCCTTTTTGTTTTGTAAGAACTGAAAAAATAATTTTTCTTTCATTAGACTGAAATTCTGCATGAACGTGGAACACTCGCGTTGGACAACTGTAGGTCAACCTCAGAAGATAAAGCCATTTGAACCATTTCTTAATGTAAGTAGAAATATGCAAAGGTTCTGTTGCATCTGACAGGAAGAAAGACAATGTGAAACAGCTTTCTATGGGTGTCATTTTTATCTGCTCATTTGGACTTCATAGTAGACATGTATTACATGGGCCTGCAAAAGGAGCCATAGTCCTGTAGCAGAAGCGGTGCTTCAGCTGGGGGATGGAAGCCAGGTTTTACCTTTTCTGAACAGGTGGGATTTATTAATTTGATTAATTTAAACCGGTTTGAGTATTCTGTGCATAATGACATGTTTTATGTATCTAGAGCTAGATCGTGAGCTGATGAAAGAGGAATTGTGTCTTTCCTTTTTTATATAGCGGAACCCAAACCAATGAAAGAAATATTGTTGGTAGCCCAAAGAAAAACATATAGGCATCCTCCTGAATATTAACCTTCATCAGGCGATAAAAGGAGACAGAGACAGAGACCCATACTGGAGCACCGGACTGAAATCTCAAGGTCCAAATCAGGAGCAGAAGGAGAGAGAACATGAGCAAGGAACTCAGGACCGCGAGGGGTGCACCCACACACTGAGACAATGGGGATGTTCTATCGGGAACTCATCAAGGCCAGCTGGCCTGGGTCTGAAAAAGCCTAGGATAAAACCGGACTCGCTGAATATAGCGGACAATGAGGACTGCTGATAACTCAAGAACAATGGCAATGGGTTTTTGCTCCTGCTGCACTTACTGGCTCTGTGGGAGCGTAGGCAGTTTGGATGCTCACCTTACTAGACCTGGATGGAGGTGGGTGGTCCTTGGACTTCCCACAGGGCAGGGAACCCTGATTGCTCTTTGGACTGACGAGAAAGGGGGACTTGATCAGGGGAGGGGGAGGGAAATGGGAGGCGGTGGTAAGGAGGAGGCAGAAATCTTTAATAAATAAAAATAAATAGATAGATAGATGATAGATAGATAGATAGATAGATAGATAGATAGATAGATAGATAGATAGATAGATAGATAGAGTTGGCTTGGAAGTCATAACCCCCAAAACAAGCTAAATGCTATTCTTTGATTGTGATTACAGGTTCCCCATCAAGGACCCCACATTCACTTTTCATGGTTTTGAAAAGCGCTGGAGTTAAGATCACAAAGCAATGTTGGATTCTTGCTTCATGATCTTATCTACAATTTACATTCTCTGCTGCCTTCTTTTTTGTTCAGTGAAGGCTGAGTGAGCTCCTGCAGTGTAAAGCATGTCCACATGAGGAGCGTAACCAATATGTCATCTCCAGAAAAGCACAAAAAGCAGGCGGTTGCATAAATAAGTCTGGCCCCACACTGAGGCATATGTCCCAGGTCACTCCCGTTGCTGTCACAGCCCAAGGTCGTGATCAACAGTGCTGTTTATAGGAAACTGATGAATTTGGTCATTTGTCCTCAGTCATATTCACAGTAAGCTTAAATATTTATGAGTGATAAAATCAGATGAACCTTAAAATCTACTGGGTTGAACCTGAGATGTTCTTTCACATCCTGCCAGTAATGCTACAGCAAGGCAGGAGGAGAAATCAGAAGGCAGTAGGGTACAACCTAAATGGGAAATCAAGGAAACTTGACTGTCACCAAAAGGAAAGAAGCAAGGTGGCTTCTGACTACCAAGTGTTTGTTCTGAAGTTATGTATGGAAATGTGTGTGTGTGTGTGTGTGTGTGTGTGTGTGTGTGTGTGTACATATCACATGTCCATTTGTTTGCAAATGTTTATACAGGTATACATTCTTGTGTGTGCCAGAGAACAATATAAAATGTCTTTCTTTGGGTATTCAGGTACCATCTATCTTTGTTTCTGTTGTTGTTTGCTTGGTTTTGAGACAAGGTATTTCACTGCCCTGATAAAGAAGGCTAGCCCTACGGATCCTCTTATCTCTGCTTTCCCACCACTGGCATTACAAACATTCCTCAACATGCCTGGCTTTTTAAAACATGGATTCTGGGGATCGGATTCATGTTCAGTGCTTGCAAAGTCCTAAATAAGTAGTTGTGGAAGGGCAGTCACCACTTGCATGAACTTGAGGGTTGGTGGGGGGATTTTTCATGACAGTGAAAGAGTGTTGATCTGGAGCAATTGATGAGACCACTCACCATGTAGCAGAGGACAAACATTCACAGTACTGTCAGGGGCATGGTAACTTTGACAGAATCCGTATTTCTATGAAGAACTCCATTTAACCATTTTTTTTTAAAAAAAAAAAATCCTAATCCATGCAACTATTCCCTAAATGATGCCCTCTTATTGCTTAGCCCATTTTGTTCTATGCATAAATCACATCACGTAGGTGTTTCTGGACATTGAATTGGATCATATGTGGGCAAATGGATAAGAATAATCTGAAATACCACTCTCTGATTCAAAACCATCCATCCATTAAAAGGTCATTTTCCTTTGCCTGGCCTCAACCTAGCTCTTCATTTTCTCCTACCTCTTTGATAATTAACTTCCTGCCCCAAATAGGCCTGGAGGGTCACAGCCAACACTATTCCTGTCTCCTTGCATTCATTCTTGCCTGGCAGTCACACCTCCATCTCAGGTGACCTTTGTTTCTTTCTGCCTATTAAAATCTTTTAAGTTCTTCCAAGCTCAGCCTGGCTTTAACAATGGGAAGTGATATCTTTGTCCTTCTCCTGTCCCATTTACATCCATTTGTAGTTTCATGGGTGAATTACTTTTAAAAAATACCATCAGTCTTCTTAGACCCTAGTAGGAAAGCAATCCATATCTTCTACTTTTTTTTTAACTAACATGGCACCCAACTACCACCTTAGTAATAGCCCATAAATAAGTGACGGGAAAATGTGTGAATTAATTATTTACTTGTCTTTTATTTTTGTGTCTTGTGTGTTTGTGTGTAAGACTGTATGCTTGCATATGTGTACATGTGCAAGAATGGTCTTCCTCCCTCACTCTTCACCTGATTTTTTTGAAACATGGTCTTTTACTGAACCTTGAGCTCACTGATTCAACTAGACTAGCTGGGTAGCAGGCCCCAGGGATCCTTCTGTTTCTGCCTTCCCAGACCCGGAATTACAGATAAGGGTCACCATATCTGTATTTTTATGTGGGTGGTAGAGATCAGAACTCAAGTCCGTGTGTGTCTGCATGATGACCTTTTGATAGACTGAGCCATCTTCCTAATGCCTAGAAACACCTGTGGGTTTTGTTTTATTATTATTATCATTATTATTATTATTATTATTATTATTAGAATGTAGGTGACCCTAACAATAGAATACAGCACACAGATAAGGTCTTCAGATGTCTATTGGAAGGGGACAGAAATTTAGTGGCCTATAGAAGGCCTGGCAGTGGGAAGGCAGGAGCAACTCTACCTGAAGGAGAGGGTGGGGAGGTACACACTCTCCGCCAAGTTGGGAGGGTGTCTCCAGCGTCACTCACCAGAGAGTACGCAGCTCTTCTGGCAAGCTCCCATTATCCCATCACTTTCTCAGATGGTGGGCAGTGGAATCGATATTCCCAAGGCTTTAAAAAGCTTCCAAATGTGCTGCCATTCACTCAACAACAGGGGAAGAAATAAGAGAGGGGGGAGAAAACTGATGCTGGCTTCTGATTTTGCTTATGTTGTTAAAAGCCGCTCCAATGCTGCGGTTCTGGAACCGGTCCCCTCTTTCTTTGAAAGCATGCTGTGTGATAGACTGTCATTTGTCCCCTGCTTCCAGAAGAGCCAGCTGGCAGCTAAGTGCTAAAGCCAGTGACTTGCATGTGTTTTTCTGACATTTAACAAATGGGAACAGCTTGCAAATCTGCATTAACTCACTCTGTCTCACAAATAATCAGGGCCTACGCAGTGTAGACGCTGGGAACATTAGCTCCGACACAAAAGAGTGAGAGGCTGGGGGAAGGCAGAAAACAAGTCAGCAAATAACGAATGTTTTAATGAAGGGATGAATGTAGCATTCTGGTTCAGAGGGAAGAGTTTTGAAGTCGTTTTAGTTTTTCAACAAGCTCCTGCTAATGGCACTAAATCCATCTGTCAAGGCTGAGCTCCGCAGCTTTCAGCCCTCATGCCTGCACCTCACGGAGGCAGAACTGCTTGTTGCTTCCACCTTACAAGTACGAGTTCAAATTCTTCATGCAGCAAAGCCAAGGATCTTTCAAGGGGCAGTGTTTGACCCCCAGAGGACATTTATCAGACACCATGGTGGTCCGATTGCTGTCCATACGATGATGTGAAATGAGAGTGTGCTGTGGTACTTCCTCACATAAACACAGCCCCGGACATCGGACGGAGTACAGGTCTAACTGGTGTCAGCATGAACCTGAGGTAATAATGCAAGTGCCTGCTTCTTCCAGCCCAGAAGACAGATACTATCATCAGCCACAACTGTTTCTTTCTTCCATGAGACAGTTATCTTATGGCTCTGCCACTAGGCCTGAATTGCTAAAGAAAATGGGTTCCTAGAACTAAAAATTAACAATAATGTACCAAGAAAATAAGTACTGTGAAATATATTTGGCCGAGGGCTTAGAAATTCTGACTTCTAGAGAATAAAAATGATTTTTACTTTCCTTGAACTTTCAGAACAGCTTACAGTGGACTCAGATAATCCCCATTATTCCGTAGAAGTTTGTGGGACACTGAGGCAGACCCCCCAGACATTCTATAGAAAGCAACAAACAGGACATGTTTGCTTGCCATCAGGTTACTAGACTTCACAGAATACAAAAGATTCAAATGTTCCACTCACAGGTTTGAATGTCAGAAAGGCAGACAGATGGCCTCACTGCCATGTGGCCTCACAGCCACGTTACCTGGGCCATAGTCAAAACTTTCGAAGCAATGTGTCTCTGCTCTACCCAAAATCAAAAGACCCAATACTGGTGACACTGCTTTTTAGAAGACTTTAAGCTGAAGGTGGTCGTTGTTGTCTAAACCTTCCCATTCCAGCGTTATTCCTCCCTTGTTTAATACAGTGTCAAAATGGCCGTACAAATCCTCTGCTTAGAAGTATGTGTTCACTAAAACTATACAATGGAAAAAAGAGAGCATCTTCAACAAATTGTGCTGGCAAAACTGGATTTCAATCTGTAGAGGAATGAAAAGAGATCCATGTCTGTCACCATGCACAAAACTCAAGTCCAAGTGGATTAAAGACCTCAATATCAGTCTGAACACACTGAACCTGATAGGAGAGAAAGTGGGAACTACACTACAACAAGTGGGCACAGGAGACCGCTTCCTACGTATAACATCAGCAGCACAGACAGTAAGGGCCTCATTGAATAAATGGGACCTCATGAGACTGAGAAGCTTCTGTAAAGCAAAGGACACTGTCGCTAAGACAGAAAGGCAACCCACTGACTGGGAGAAGATCTTCACCAACCCCGCAACTGACAAAGGTCTGATCTCCAAAATATATAAAGAACTTAAGAAACTAGACTGTAAAAGGCTAATCAACCCAATTATAAAATGGGGCACTGAGCTGAACAGAGATCTCTCAACAGAAGAAGTTCAAATGGCCAAAAGACACCTAAGGTCATGCTCAACTTCCTTAGCGATCAGGGAAATGCAAATCAAGACAACTTTAAGATACCATCTTACACCTGTCAGAATGGCGAAAATCAAAAACACCAATGATAGCCTATGCTGGAGAGGTTGTGGAGAAAGGGGTACACTTATCCATTGCTGGTGGGAATGCAAACTTGTACGACCACTCTGGAAAGCAGTGTGGCGGTTTCTCAGAAAATTTGGGATCAACCTACCCATGGACCCAGCAATACCACTCTTGGGAATATACCCAAGAGAGGCCTTATCATGCAACAAAAATATATGCTCTACTATGTTCATAGCAGCATTGTTTGTAATAGCCAGAACCTGGAAACAACCTAGATGCCCCTCAATTGAAGAATGGATGAAGAAAGTATGGAATATATACATATTAGAGTACTACTCAGCAGTAAAAAACAAGGACTTCTTGAAGTTTGCAGGCAAATGGATGGAAATAGAAAACACTATCCTGAGTGAGGTAAGCCAGACCCAAAGAGAGGAACATGGGATGTTCTCACTCATATTTGGTTTCTAGCCATAAATAAAGGACATTGAGCCTACAATTCGGGTTCTTAGAGAAGCTAAATAAGAAGGAGAACCCAAAGAAAAACATATAGGCATCCTCCTGAATATTAACCTTCATCAGGCGATGAAAGGAGACAGAGACAGAGACCCACATTGGAGCATCGGACTGAAATCTCAAGGTCCAAATCAGGAGCAGAAGGAGAGCGAACATGAGCAAGGAACTCAGGACCGCGAGGGGTGCACCCACACACTGAGACAATGGAGATGCTCTATCGGGAACTCACCAAGGCCAGCTGACCTGGGTCTGAAAAAGCCTGGGTTAAAACCGGTCTCACTGAACATAGCGGACAATGAGGACTACTGAGACATCAAGAACAATGGCAATGGGTCTTTGATCCTACTGCATGTAGTGGCTTTGTGGGAGCCTAGGCAGTATGGATGCTCACCTTACGAGACCTGGATGGAGGTGGGTTTTCCTTGGACTTCCCACTGGTCTGAGTGTTTTTTTTGTTTTTTTTTTTGTCTTTTGAGGGTGTTTGTATTGTTTGTGGGTGTGGGATTGTTTTGGTTGTTGTTGGTTTGTTATTGATTTATTTATTTAATAAATAAATAAATAAATAAATAAATAAATAAATAAATAAATAAAGGGAAAAAAAAAGAAGTATGTGTTCATGAAACACATACTCTGGAAACCCAGATCTCCTGTCTAGAGGTACCACCTCCCCATAGATGCTCTATGGAGAGGCCTTAAACTTCAAAGAAATCATACCAGTAAATGTCAGTCAACTCTTCCCTGTCTTTAACGTATATATGCATGGGGGAGGGGCACTGGAATGTGTGCCTATGGAGTCCAGATCCAGGAGGTGCCAAACCACTTAGAGCTGGAGTTACAGGTGGCTATGTGCTATTCAGTGCGGGTGCTAGGGACCAAACTCGGGTCCTCAGCGAAAGCAGTACATATTTTTAACTGCTGCGCCATTTCTTCAGCCCTAGCACTTCAGTATTAGCATGAGGAAGAGATGCATTTCCTTCACTGATGTCATGTGTTTGTGAATCTGAGTTTTGAACAATGGCTGTGATGAGAAAGCCACATAGACCACACAACGATCACTATAGAAGGGAAACCATCCAGTATGACTCCAGAGTCTGACGAAGGATTGCAGCTGCTCAACAGTTCAATACGAACTTTTCTTTCCTGTCTACGTGCTTTTCTCTTTTAAAGAAATTCCTGTGTGCTGTGATTGTTAGATCCTAAGCTATTTGTGTCTAAGCAGCAGATAACAAACAGAGCTTTTAGGTTTATCTTTGGACCTAAGGCCATGAACGAACCATGAATAGTGAAGAGCATGTGCTTGCTTCTCAAGTCTGAAAATCCTGAGCATAATTTATAAGATCTGCCTGGTATTCTGCTGCAGCTCCTCATCTTCCCTTAATGTGATCTCCAGGCCTTTTCCTTCCCCCAACACCCTATATGTTGGTCTTCAGGACTGGACCTTTGATAGTCTCTTCTCTGAGTCCACAAGTGTCTCCCCTTTTTCTTCTATTGTCCTAGGTTGTGCCCATAAACATAAACTTCCTAAGTTATACTAGTTCAGCCAGGGGATATACTCATGGTCAGTCTGTCGGCCACCTATCCCCCAGGAGTATCTTGGTGGGGCAGGTAGGGTATCTCAGTACTGAAGATAACGAGTTACAACACTAGCTCCCAGATACGCCAGTTTTATGTTCTGGTATCCTACTATATTTCCCTGCAAAAGAAGTTTGCACAATAAACAGTCTAATAAAGTAGCTAGTCTTACAAATCCTGGAGTAAGCCTGCCAAGTTCAAACATTCAATTTAACTGCTGGCCAAGTTCCTGAACCACTGCGTGTGTGCTCAGAGAGAAAGTGGAGTTACTTACTGTGTCATTTTCTCAGAGTGCTTATGTGATTAGGTATATACACACATGCATCATTTGGAAAAGCACGTGCAGTAAACGCTTTCTCCTCCTGTCCACCCTAGAGAACTCCACGTAGGAAGAAACCACGCGTTCTTTGTTCTTTGTTAATGGCTGCACCACTGTTGCACAATATCGGGCACCTGACCCCTACAGTAAATATTTGTGAAGGTAAGAAAGGAGCGTGAGGGCTAGAAAGATGGCTCCGTAGGTAAGAACACTGGCTGCTCTTGGAAAAGACCTCATTTTGATTCCTAGCACTCACGTGGTGGTCCACAACCCCATTTACAGTGGATCTGATTCCCTCTCTGGCTTCTGTGGGCTTGCACAGAGCCATTGCCTCCACTGAGCTGATATTGCTAAGTCACAATGAACTCAGCATTAAGACAGCACAACTCTGGAAAGTGGGAAACAGGAGAACCCGGCTGTTACTCTTGCTTATCTTCTCTCCCCTTATCTTAGTAGACCCTTTCTCAAGTGGCTCAAGAGGCATCAGAGTAACAGCACAATTTTGCTTTTCATTCTTATCCATTGCTTTCTTCCACTTGTAACACTATAGTGCAAAGAAAGAAAATAAGTCGAGATCTCAAAGTGGGACACCAGGATTGAAGAGCTCTATCTGGGGGCTCTCCCAGAGTATCACAGATTGCGTTTCTAATACAGTATGTGCCAAAAGACATGAAGTCACAGTTTATGGGAGAAACACCAGATGATAACATTAGAAGGGACCCTGAGGGGACATCTTCAATTTATAGACAAGATCTACTAAAGGATGTGAAAATGCAGCCACCCTGTGGGAAGCCTAATTTTAAAACAATAACATTAAAAATTAATAAGACATTAACTTTTGAGCTTTGCTAATTGTACTCTGGTTATGTAAAATTTAACATTTGTAAAAGCTGTGAGAAGGGTATATGGCAATACTTTATTCTCGATTTTATACTCGATTCATTTGTAATTCTATACAAGTTTTTTTTTCATAAAACTTCAAAATAGTTGTAAAATATTTAACTCTAATGGTCACACAATAAGAGATGACCCATAAACAAACCACCCTCTGTGGTGACAGTGACAACAAGCCACTGGCAACATGTGACATCCTAGGACCTGCAAGAAAAGTGGAGCGCATATGTCTGGTAGGCAGTCATGAGGATGCTAGCTCTCAAGGGCCATTCCACAGTAATTCTGCTCTCCTATTCCTCTTTCCTAACATAACACAGAAAAAAGAGAGAGTAGGTGAGCACCCCTCAATAAGTCAAAGCTTTCTCACCTTACCAAAAGCACTGAGAGGGACTTTGGTTTCTGTCCCATTGTAATGCCTTTACCCAAGGTTTTCAACTGTTTGTTATCACTAATGCATCAACTTATGTGATCATCATGGTTGGTCCTTCTTTTTGCAAGTACCTCACAAAACTACCTTTAACATCATCCACATTGGGAAAGAATAGTTAAGTAAAATAATATCAACCTGAAGTTCTCCATCAACAAAAAAAAAAAACACACACACACAAACAAGGACATCACTTTCCTTGAAAGTCCAGATGACTAGGACCTTAAATAAAGAATGAAAGAAAAAAAAAAAGATTTAAATGTCAGCATTGCTTCTCACAAATGTGGTCATTCAAATTGTTATATAACATGTTTTCTGTGAAGAGTTAAGAATTATGTACCTCAGATACTATAGAGTAAAATTATGTCCGGTTTCTGGGTAAACAAGTGAGTATTACCTCAGATAAGCTTGATATATAAAATAAAGGGATGAAACTCAAAAAATTTCCCCCCATGCCTTTTGTCATGTACCTAAGTTCTATATCGTCTTTGTCTGTTCTGGCATCAACAGACAGAACAATAGGGTCAAGAGTAAGGGTGTAGTTAGTTGCCTGGACCCATATTTGAAATAAGCGAATAGAATTAGGACAATATGTTGATTCTGTCCAGGGTCTTGTTTCTGGGGCCCCAGCAATGCCCAGTTTGAGATTCTCCTCATTGGCACTCACCACGAGCAGACAATTCTTTTTGGCCATGTTTCTTGCTTCTATTACTTTCCTCTATCGTAGCATCACCTTTCTTGTACCTGAGCATCACTTCCTCCTTCTCAGCCTGGCCCCTCCTCCAAGACTGGCTATTGTGTCTAGTATCTCCCATCACCACGTGGTCCATCTTCTCTGAACCAAACACTGAAATCTTTACCTGATGGGAACTCTCACAATGGAGTACTACACAGCAGAAAAAATAATGACATCTTGAAATTTGCAGGCAAATGGATGGATCTAGAAAACATCATGTTGAGTGAGGTAACCCAGACCCAGGAAGACAAATATCACATGTTTATTTGTCATTTTTAGACATAAAGCAAAGAAAACTAGCCTACAATTCACAATCCCAGAGAACCTAGACAACAATGAGGACCCTAAGAGAGACATACATGGATCTAATCTACATGGGAAGTAGAAAAAGACAAGATCTCCTGAGTAAATTGAAAGCATGGGGATCATGGGAGAGGGTTGAAGGGAAGGGAAGAAAGGAAGGGAGCAGAGAAAAATGTATAGTTCAATAAAATAAAAAAAATCTCCTGTGATGTTTAATGTTATATACCAGCTTGGCTGGGTCATAGGAAGGAAAAATAGTCAAATATAATTCTGGGTGTTTGTATGAAGGTGATTTGGGTACAAGTCTCAATTAAATAAATAGATAAACCTAGAAATGTATATATATTATATATGTTGTATATGGTTATATACATGTATATATTATAAATATATGATTATGTACATTATGTATTATATCCAGGTGATCTTTTATTTAAATAGCATTGATGCATGCATATTTTATAGGTAAATATATGAATATTTATATATATATACAAACATTCACTTCTTTTTTTTTATAAAATCTGATTTTAACTCCCTATGGCCATTTGGGAATTAAAAATAACTTCTTTCCTCAAGAAAGAAACATGAAAACAATTAAGCCTAACATGTGTCCACTTGAGACCAAGGGCAAACAATAGGTACCCTTCCAATGAACATTCCTGACAGACTAGCCAGGGAAAATAGCAATGGTTCCAATGAACCATTGATGATTTGGTCATAAATACACAAAAACAAAACATAAGATCAAGACGTTTCACAAAGCACTTGAAATAAGGACTGTTGACCAGGGAACTGGCTGAGGAAGGGGATTATCTGTGCTACATGAGGAACAGAAGTGGAGGTAGGAAAAGGTAAGCTGATGCTTGTACGACTGCTAAAATCAATGTGCCCAAAGTGGCAGAGACAGAAATGGACTTGGGTCCCCATTAGTTGGATCAGCAGTGTCAAGCATACAATGAAGACAATAATAGCATCTACTTCAGAAAGGTTGTCATACGGATTAAATTGAAAGCATGGATGAAAAGCGCTTAGACAGAGTCAACTCTACATGCTAAGTGCTCAGTACTGTCGGCTGCTCTCATTATTAACTGTCTCTTCTGTGTAATGAAATGTAAAACCAGACAAATGCAAAATGCAAGAAAGTGGAACAGAATAAGACATAGACAGGTTAATGCAATGCAAATGACCCCCAGCTTGCAATGGTTCTGCTTGCTGGGTTTTGACTTCACGACTTCACAAAATGATATCAATAGAAAGTGTTCCAAATTCTGAATTTTGGTCTTTTCTTTGGCTAGGTATATGCAGTCAGTTGCTCTCTTGAAATCCTGAGCATCATCAGTGAACCACAGCCTTCCATCAGTATCATAGTCACAGACATAAACCTCCCCGCCACACACACACTTCACCATGTTCTGTGCATGCCCTGGTGTCTGTGGCTGAGGTACATTGTGATTTTGCTGCTTATACCATTTTCCACTTAATGTTGAGCTTATCAGGATGTAACTCCACTACAGTGTGTGGGGCGTCTGTTTTCATTCTGAGGGATATTAATTCATTAACAATCTCAGGCTCCATGAAGAATGCAGAGAAGTTGTCTGACTTCTCCCCTGAATCAGGCTGTCTGATTTAGTTCCATTAACAAACAAACGCAACTCTACAAAGGAACACTTAGGTGTCAGAAGAGAATTTCTAAAATGTTGTAGAATTTTGTGGAAGAGAAGAAAAAAACAGCCTAAGAGAAACCAAAGCAAGTGTAATGTGCTGGCCAGGACAGATGTGGAAGAGAGTAGTTTAGCAGAAAGAGTATGACACCTACCAGCAGTGAAAAGTATCCCAGAAAAGGTCAAGCAACCTTCCATAAATCTTGCAGCTAAGATGAAACTTGTTCCTAATTCAGATTCCTACTAGCAACACTTTGATTTTAAAAGAAAGAACCCCTTGGAACAGTATCATAAAGAATCATTAGAATCGCTACTGTGTTTCTAGCACTAAACACAACCTCCAACATCCAACCAGCATATACTTTAAAATGTACCCAAGAAAGGGTAATAAAATGTCCAAAACCGAAGGATATCTGTTAATAGATGGGAATTTGTTAACACATTCAATGAAATTTAATGAAAATATATAGAAGTGTTACTGACCAGCATCCAGAAATAACTAATACCCCATGATCAATTGCCAGAACTTTGGAAGCTCCCTGAAGAGAGCTCTGTGTACTGTGTTCCCGTCCTCCCCCCCCCTTGAATACAATTACAATAGCAGCTCCCTCCTCGGAGGTTTGCGTCCACCTCCTACACCTTCTATTCCTAGCCAAGTGTTTCCATCAAGTCCTAGTAATAGAGGCAATTTCAAAACTCTATTTGGAAAATCATGTACAGGGCATGTCACTAGTTTCCATCTGTACTTAGCCTAAGCTAAACCTATAATGAAGCCTCTGGCTGGCACTTGAGTCCAATTTGAGTCTTGAACGATAAGGTAAATTACGAGGATCTGAGACATAGTAGATGGCAGAACTGAACACAATCTCCTCCTTGGACTTCCTTCCTTGAACATTCCTTGCCTGGCCATTTCTGTCCAGGAAAGCAATTCCACCAACCAACAGTGGTTTATACCAGGCTGCATATAGAATCCATACATCATCACATGACTTTCTCTGACTGTAAATATCCACTCCTAGTACCAGCAAACATGTGTTTGCTCTGGGATTGCTTTCTGCTGTTTATTTAACTTAACATACTATTGAGCTGAAGAAATTAGCTTCCCATGTCTATTTGCCACTTCTCTAAGCATTTTCTTTAGTACTTGCCTGGCCCGCAAATGTATGTAACATGTATCACTGCTCTTCCAAATTGCTCACATGTGTTTTCAGCTAACAAATGTGCTGAGCAGCTGATAGGGGCCAGACACTGTGTCGGAAGGCAGTAAGATTTCCAGTGCTCCCTGGAAACAAATAACATAAAATCGTGAGTCAGGAAACCAAGTTTAAGGGGCAAGCCGCTATGTCTACCCAAAGGATGAGATTCTCAATTTAGATCTGTCTGTTAAAATTCTGTCTAACTTTTGTATAGAAAATTTTAGGAATCAAGACCAAATGACTCATGTTCCTTCCAACCTTAAAATTAAAAATTTAAAGTTCTAGTCAAGAGTTCCTAACCTGGTATATATTCTACCAGCACAAATATGTCTCCTCTGGCTGGGAAGTGATGGCACACACCTTTAATCCCAGCACTCAGGAGGCAGAGGCAAGCAGATCTCTAAGTTCAAGGCCAGACTGGTGTATAAGAGCTAGTTCCAGGTCAGGTTCCAAAGCTACAGAGAAACCCTGTTTTGAAAAAAAAAAAAAAAAAAAAAAAGTCTCCTCTAACTCTCGTACATAAGCTTGCAGGTTTAGGTACACCCTAATTTCCAGGCCAGTTCAAGCCCTATGTCCAGAAGTTATCCCCACATTCTCCTGCCCAAATGCATTGCCCTCTTCATTCTCTTGGCCTGAAATGCTTTCCCTAGTGTCTCCACATGTCCAAAAGCTACTCTTTTTTTTGTATGCTTCAAGAAGATTGATTTTTAATGCATAATCTTGTCCCACTTTCTTCAGTTGGCTTGAACTATTTTTTCAGCTTTAAGTTCCATGGCATATAGATCTCTACCTCCCCAGTATGCCCACTTGTTGTTGTGCACTGCCCTATACACATCACCTACATCAGCATTCCCACCTAACTCCTACTTTCTGCCCTCCAGTGATCTTGGTGAGGGATTGTGTAAGAGCACACGTAAGATTAGCACATATAAATCTAAAGTCTCACTGGACTGAAACCCATTCAAGTGTGTGTTCTACACAAATACTTTTGGCTCCTTATTTTTATATCAAATTTCTAAACCACCTCCTCTGTAGTTCCTATATATTTCATGATTTAAAATTTATGTATGTATGTATGTGTGACACCACACACATGTGGAGGTCAGAGGTCAGTTTGCACCGTGTGAACCCCAGGAATGGCACGCGGGTCATTAGACTTGGCTGCCAGTGCCTCTACTGACTGTATCATCTCAGCAGCCCCTCTGCAGTCACAGTCTCAAGGCTGTGTGGTCACTAGCATATGGCTCACAGCCTACCCCTTCCGTTACGTTCAAATTTTAAAGTGCTAAGAGGACTCTTAAGGAAACTTTCCTCTCCAAGCTCCCTGAAAAGTGAACATTACAAGGAACACGGGAAGAGGGGTCCCAGATTAGTGTAGTGACATAAAACCAGCTCTGGACTTCCTTCTGCCAACTGCTGGAGGAAGGGTGCTGCTTCTGCCTTCTCTAGGTAAGGGGGAAAGGCACTGGGCCTTGTGCAGTTGATCAGAAAGCAGAGGTCATCTTCTGAGCCCTGGGGTGGAAGTCACTCCATCTCCAAAAGCGCTGCTTTGCATGCCCATCTTTTCATCTGAGAGTGCTATGTGAAGTGATCTCCATAGAAACGGAATTTGGGATCAAGCTATGTACCTTATCTGAAGGAAGCAGAAAGAGGTACACCCATCAATCTGTGACAGGCTGCCATCGTATCCAAAGGGCAGCCCCTACTCTGATTGCCAGTTCTTTAGTCACGTAATGCTAAGTTTTGTCCAGATATAGCCTCTGATCTCAGTTTTCTCTTAACATTTTTGATACTATCACAATCTTCAACAGACAACTGGGAAATTTGTATATAATATAATAAAATATAAAGATTATATTTTGACTAATACAAGTAACTTCCTACTTTGTAATTTTTACTTATAGTCATTCAATCTCATACATTGTTTCCTGTTTTGTCTTCTTAGGTAGTAAAGGTACTGTGTAAGATGGAAGGATGCACCAAGTATGGCTGGTAAATCACACTATTACATCCACTATATGACTTACTGCTGCCTTCCTTAAAGAATTAAAGTACGGAGAGCCCAATACTTCCAAACTTCAAATACATGAAAAATACCATCATAAAATTTCTAATCAAAACACTTGCATTAACAAAACATAATCACACTGATCTCTCCCACCCCCATTCCTTTCTCTTACTGCACTGATTGTCTCACAGCTGGTATAGCATAACTGCAGAAGCAAGATTTCCGAGGAGACAGAAAAACACACGACTGACAGATAATGCAGTGTTTGAAGCTGTCCTCAGGCACCAGACTGAATCATCTTTCTGGCTCAGACAAGGTCAAGGCACCCTTGAGAAACCAGGACACATTGCTTGCTTGAGAAATCCAATCCTAGCAATAGGCTCGTTCCACCATTTCTGAAAGATCCTGATGTTTTTAAAACAAAATTATTCCTGAAAGTTCTGAAAAAATGACCTAAGTTCATACTGTCCGAGCAGAACTCCCCCTGCAGTCTCCCAGATTTGCACCCTACTTTGAGCTGCAGCCTTCAAGCAGTGGTCAACCCCTGGTTCCTGTATTATAGTTCGTACCTTTATTCAAATAGCCTTGTATTTCCTTGATGTACAACTTTTGCATTCCAATGACTTTAGAATGCATTTGCCTTCTTCAAATGTTCTAAAGAAACAAACAACTTTTTTTAAAGTCAAAAAATGACAAAAAGAAGAAAAGGGTGTCTTTTCTATATAAGGGTCTTAGGGTACCTGCTTCATATTTGGGGGAAGAGCCAGAAGGTGTTGGGAGGGTAATCTTGACTGTCAACTTGGCAGGTTCTGGAACTAACTAGGAGACAAACTCTAGGCATGCCTGTGAAGGAAGTTTTAAATTAGGTTAAGTGAGGTGGAGAAACTGACCATAAGAGAGGGTGTTACTTTATTCCTACTCATGTGTGGAGGCCACACTAGATGAGAAAGAATGAAAGGAAAGGAGGAAAAAAAGGAAGTAAAAAAGGGTTGAAGGAAGGAAGGAAGGAAGGGAGGGAGGGAGGGAGGGAGGGAGGGAGGGAGGAAGGAAGGAAGGAAGGAAGGAAGGAAGGAAGGAAGGAAGGAAGGAAGGAAGGAAGGAATTAAAGCAGCCGCGTTCATCAGCCCCTGCTTCCTAATCATGACGGACTGTGGTCAGCTGCCCACACTCCCACTGCCATGCCTTCCCCACCATTATGAACCACGCCTTCAAATGCTGGGTCAGAATCACCTCTTTCTTGTGTTGCTTTTCCTTTGTATTTTGTGACAACAATGAGAAAATATTTTAAGAAACTTGGGAGGGGTGTGTTAGCTATACAAATCCAAATGGTGAAGTGTAGAAATCAACTCCATGTGGTTGTATGTATCTTATTCGTGACATCACTTCACAGTCTCATGTATGAGGTATTGCTTGGCCTGGCCCTCGGAGAGGATGTCCATTCTTCCTAGTTGTCAGACATGGAAAGTGAGCAGAGGGGAAAATTAGGTGACATCCGCATACTTATCCAGAAAAATGTTGGTAGAGCCAAAGTTAGGGGACCTTGTAATTATTAAACCAATATACTTTCATTTCATTAAAAATTTTGTGATGTTGTAGGAGGCCAAATTTAGAGAGTGTAAAAACTAAAATCTGGGGGTTATAATTACTAAGTGAGTGGAGTTATCAGAGAGGTTTACTAAGTAGATAAATCCCAGTAAACAGAATGCCAGAAATAGAATCCCAGCTTTTTTCCTCAAGTGTGTCCCAAGGCAAAATTAATAAATAAAAATAAGTAAATAAAATAAAAAGATTTCATAAAAATATATCTAAGTCTTAATCAGGATATTTAGGGAATGTTCTCTGACTCGATCTATCCTTTTGTGACTTCCTGAAGGAAATTCTAGGTAGACAGAATATCTAACTTCTTGGTGTCAATAACCCTGACTTCTTCAGATCATCTAAAATCCTCCCAAAAATGAATAAAATGCTCTGCATTCAATAAAATCATTTTAATCCCTTATTTAGTGTTGGAAAAAAACATGAGGTATTTCAAGAGCTTTGCCAACAGCAACTGATCGTGGGAAACAGCAATTAAACTTGATCAAGAAAATTCAATGGCAAGCAGAAATCAAGAAAATAGACTCTGAGGAAAAATGAGAAACTGAGGCAATTTCTTAGTATAAAAATCACCCTTAAAGAACTCTCATCCCATAAATTTTTTATCAATCACTGATTTTTATCTTAAGCATTCCATTTGCTCATATCTATACTTCTGCAAGTTAGGAGGTGCTTTTCTATGTAGTAACTGGGCTTCATAAAAAGATTAACTTGTATGACTTAGAGGAACACAGTTAATAAGTTAATATTAAAAAGTTAAATCCAACCTCGAAACAAAAGAAAAGAGGCAAGCGGTGTTTGGGGGAAGTTATCATGTTTCAAATTGTGATTTTCAGAGCAATCATATTGACAATGGCTTTCTTTCAGTATTTTCTTTCAAGATAAGAATACTTTTAGACTCTCTGGGACTATTTTAAAAACAGTACTATAGTTGCTATAACAGTGTTTGATGAACTTACAACATAAGCTCTGAAAATCTGAGCCCCTAGTGTGTATGTACGTGTGTGTGTGCATGTGGTGTGTGTGTGTGCGCGCGCGCAGTGATGCAGATCCCCTAGCAGAAGCAAAATGCCTAACAGCAAGTCCTGGCCCTCCCAGGAACCTTCCCTGCTCATCATTCCCCACAATGCTTCCTGTCTCTAGGATCACACTTCTCAGAGCAGCACCCCTGAGCACCACAGCCTCAGCCCAGCACTGGCCTGTGGAGGCTCCTGTTAGCCTGGTCTGATCCCTGGCTATCCTGAAAAGGCCCTCAAGATCAGCTCCAATTACTTCTCCTTGTGCAAGAGCAGGTGCTTGACAAATATTTACTGATGAATGAGTTTGAGCTGGGGGATTGTAATACAATTTAATAACTGTTTGAGAATAAATATGGAAAAATCCATAGAAATGCCAAGAAAGAAAAATGATTTCTGACCAGAGGAGTCAGACTAGACATTATGAGCGACACCTGAAGAAGGATGTGTGGATGCTTCGGAATAAAGATGGTTGTAGTTAGGTAAGCAGAAACCTGATGGAACGTTGAGAATCTGCTGCCCACAGCCCCCTGTACTTTAATTTAGATTTTAAATTTTTCAATACATAGGAAGCCCAGATGCATTATTATAAAATTAATAAAATAGCAAGTTCTACATATCCCTTAGTGATACAATAGATCTCTACCCAGAACCCAGTTATGTTTTAATGGCACTTGATAGTGGCTATCTACTCCCAACCAGGATCAACCCAAGCCAATCTGGGATTTGGGACTGTCTTAGACTCCGAGGACTATTATAATAATTCTGAATATTGCTAATTAGACAACAGCATTTCCATAGGCTTGGTTAAGAGCTCTTGGGCCAGGAAAGCTCAAGGTACTTCTTCAAGTATGGATGTATTTTCTTTACCTTCTTAATCACACTTATTTTTTCATATCATGGTGAGTTCTACCAAACTGTCCATTCTGAGGAAAATTGAAAAATGAAAATCATCTTATAGAAAGAACAGGGACAGAGGTTGTGCCAATGTATTGTTTGATAACTCTAAGACTCACAGTGTTGAGATTTTGCTAGATTTGACTCCCTTCCATGACCTGTACGAAATCTATCAATTTATGCTTGTGTGTCAAAACTGCAAACAAAACTCTATCAGTGGGAGGTCTCAGCCCAGATGTTACTGTATTTTAGCACACATAAAATGATCAGGGGTTATATGAGCATCTCCAAAAGACTCAAACCCTTAAATATTCAAAAGAAATATTACATATTTACTTTTTGCTGCTTTTCTGAGATCCTTCAGATGTTGCCATGTTTACTCTTGTATCTCTAGTGTCAAAATAAGGTCCAGAATTTTGATGGGTACCAAGAAGAGATATACTGAATAAATAAATGAATGAATTGTACCAGTAGGATTTCTCTTACAGTGGGCATGGCATCCTACATCTCTGTCACTGTAAGTGAAGTACCCAAAATCAAACATAAAATCCCAGGTACTGTCCAACAAGAACCAAGGGCCAGAATGATGATTGCTCTCACAATAGAGTCTAAACTTAATGGATTCAACCAAGACTGACTTCGTTTTCAACAATTCTGTTACTGTGGATTCACATCAAGTTTATAGCCAGCTAAGACACCCCGGAGATTTTTTTTTCTCAGATCTAATGTTAAGCTACATCTCCCCCAATTGAATTTTCTGTCTGAAGTGCAAGACCTCACATTATTCCCTGTAAGTTTTGTATTATTGGATTTAGGCCATTACCCCAGCATCTAAAGACCTCTTTGGGCCTTGAGTGTGACCTCCATCATTAGATATTCAGCCATGCTTTGTGCCACTTATAAATTGGATCAACATTCATTGGCTGCCTTCACACAGGCCTACAGGAAGTAGACAGGGGGGAAAAAAGGTCTAGCTTGGAACCTGGAGACTTGCTTCAAGAGACTTTTGTCCAGATTAGTGGCCATTTATATTACAGTTGTATTATTGGGGGGAATCACTTGAGAAGCCACAAGAAAGTGAAATAATACATCAGAGCTCAGACAAGCATAACTCCAACTCATCACTTACTAATTGTGTACATCCTCATAAAAAGATGTGTGTTGAACCAGACTGAGAATAGGAAGGCGCTACCAGTAGAGGCAAAGAAGCAACAAAAGCAGGTGAATAGGAAGAGTAAGGTAGACACAGCAGCACAGCAGTGTGAAAATAAGATGCTTTGAGAAGACAGTAAACTACAGATGTGGCTTTTTCTTTTAGGTTTGTCCAGAGGTTGCATGACTTTTTATCTTCTGCTAGCTAAACCTCATTAATGAAGGAAAAAATCATCATTCTAAGTAACATCAAACAATTTATCTTCTAGCAAGTATGTACATGCAACTTACTATATCTAAAGAAGATTGAGAATTCTATTTTTTTCTAAATATGCCTTGCAAGACTGGTTCAAGTATTTAATTAGCCTCTAGGGTCTTCTCTTTCACAAAATAAGAAGTCGGACTAAGGTCCCTGCCACGTCTACTATGTAGGTAAGCAGGGTGGGGATAAAAGAAGTCTGTAGAACTTGACAAGCACTTCAGGCTGATACCCGATTTCTCTTCTTTTCCTCATGCTAGCTGAGCTTAAACTCCAAGAACTATATTTCTTCCCTTATACTTTTGATCTTTGTTAGAAGAAAACAGAAGACATTACTGAACCTCATTCCCTAGCAATCATCACAACATTTAAGAAAAAAGCCCAGGGGCTGGTGAGAAACATACTCACTAAATTCCTTCATTAAAAAGTGTCAAATTGCTGAAAATGCTATTTCAGCCGGTCCTAAATATTACCCTTTCTGGGAAAGCTGATACTTATGCTTCAAGTCATGAAATGATAATAAATTGAGAAATTACATATTGTATTATGGTTTTCTCTTCTTGAAAAGATATCAACTGCTATCTCTACTAAACTCTGCGGACAACTTGTACTTGAGATGAAATGTGCAGTAGCATCACAAATACGACAGTGAACAGTTGCACTTCTTCAGTGTATTGGTTAAGATCCTTGTTTTGCAGTGATGGAAAACCTGTAGAAAATTAAGTAAGTTGACAAAGAAATGAATGTAGACATTCACAGTGAGACTCAGCATACCGAGCTGTTTGCCGTTTCTCCTTCTGCTCAGTTCACATGTCTACATATTGCTCCTATCTGACTCATTCTGCATGAAAAAGGAAGAAAGAGCAAGGGGTGTCCCAAACCCCAGGTTTTTATCATCCCTATTGAACTATTTTAAAGAAAAGAGCATCACTATTATGTGTATAAAATCCAAAAGAACGCTGGCTTCTGTTGTATACCAGAAACTGTGGTTGATGAGGGTTGATAACATGCTTGACTTGAACCATTAAATTTAGAGACTGTCAAACCCAAAGGAATAATGGGGGAGAGGATTCATGGATTCACAAAAGGAAATAGTACGTTTCTACGGGAAGAGAGTGAAAAGTGGGTTGGGTAGCAAAAGGGAAATAAGCCCCGTGTAGAAGAGGAGGGTGTGGCTGTTGGCCATTTCTTACAAATGACCCCTATGTGGCTGCTCACTTAGAAACTTTGTGCTCATCTCTCTTTCAGACAATGGCACAAAGGATAGTCTATTGCTATGATCTGAAGAGTTTATTGCTATGAAGATACACATTTTGTATCTTCCAATATTTATACAGTCCTCCCTGGCTGGAGGGAGTGTAGAGGACTCAGTTCCATTCCCAGAACCTTCACGGTGCCATACACCAACGTGTAATGCCAGTCCCTAGAAATCTGATGCCATCTTCTGAACTTCGGAGGCACCGGGCATGCATGTGGCGCACATATATCCTTGTAGGCAAAACATACACTTAAAATAAATACAAGAAATCCTTACAAAAAGTCTCCAGTGGGAGGTAATCAGAGATTAGGATGTGAGTGGGTCACGAAAGCTGAGAATGGAATTAGTGAATTAGTATCTCTGTAAAAGGAGCCCAAGAGAGATCCCTCCTGTTCTTTGGCCCCATGAAGGTATACAAGAAGCTAACTATGGACCAGGAGATAAGCCACCACCAGACACCAACCTGCAAGCACCTTCATTTCAAACATCTTAAACCTTCAAAAGAGTGATAAATAAATTGTTATTGTTTAAAAGTTGCCCAATCCATGATGCCCTGTTATAGTCCAATGGACCGAGATAGGCTGGTACTCAAAAGTGGAAGGACTGCTGAGGAAATACCTAACAATGCAGAAGCAGCTTAGAGACCAGGCAACAGTGAGAGGATGGAAGAATTTTGAGATAAAGAATAGAGAAAGCTGACATTTCTGTAAAGAAACTGCTGTGGTTAGACCTGGGTTCATTTAAAAAAAAAAAAAAGAGGGAATAGGAGAGAATCCTTAACTTCCTGGGAAAGAATGTGGGTAGAAATGTGGGCAGTGATGTCAGGGCACCCTGATGAAATGGACGTCAATGTTAGCTATCCTTTTACAAAGTAGGATAGCGAAGAACTCAATTCCCTTGTGTTTGTGCCCCCAGCGTTACGTGGTAGAAAGAATTTACATGCAATGCAGTTTCCTGTTTGGCTGACGAAACATCTAAGCAAGGAGTTGGCAGAATGTCTAGATTCCTGCTGACACTTTATATCAAAATAGGAAAAGAGACAAACAAGTTAACGATGAGGTTGTTCATCAGAAAGGGGGCAGAACCTGAAGACTTGTAAAGTTTTATTCCTAAGCACATTTGAAAGAACCGGGAAGCCTGTTCAGGATAGGATGATACAAAGGTGTGGTTGAAGAGCACTTGACGAGTGAGCTACATAAACAAAAGCTGTGAGCTGTTGCCCAAGACAACAGAAGACAGATCCCGAAGGCAGCTGAGAAGCAGGAGCTGTGCCTCTCAGTACCAGCCCCTAAGTCACAGTAAGCATAGGACGACCAGAGAGCCCTCTTGAAGACACAAAGAGCAAGGATGTGACTCGTGTTAGGAGAGCTATGCATACATGACATGTAAAGCATCCACAAAGGCAAAGCTGGACCCAGCACCACAATGTCGCTAACATTACCCAGTGGCTCTAAGGCACCGTATGGTTAAAAAAAAAAAAAAAAAAGAGCTCACTGTTGGTCACCTAGAGCATTCAGACCTGCTCTGGGCCTGCTTCTCTGTCTCCGTTTTCAGTCTTTCCTTTAGAAATGACAGTGTCTGCTCTGTCTGTCCACTCCTAATATTGAGGAAGCACATGTATGGTTTCACAGGTATGCAGAGAAAGGGTAGTGTACCCAAGAAAAACATCCCTTGGGGTTCACTGATGTCTGGTTTAGATGGTACTTTGAACATTGATTTCTTGCTTCAGGGTGAATTGAGATCCCAGCCTCCTAGACTGGAATGAAAACATTTTGCACTAAAATGTAGTATTTTGGGAGGAGCCAGGAAGAATGTTGTCCTCAGAAAGCTTCATTCTCCAAAATTCCTATGTTGAAATTTAATTAACAGTGTAAGAGTGACCAAAGATGGGCGTGTAACATGTAAGTCTTGGAAGCTGTGTTTTCATAAATCATAACAGTATATATNATATAAAGAAGTCCCTGGCTCTATATTCTTCTCATATATCTGAGCAGAGTTTGTGGCTCTTTTAATGCATTGGATCCCTGCACCCCTGCATAGATGGAAAGAGGCCATCTATGAACTAATGAGGAGGCAGACCATAACCAGACACCAATCTTGTCAATAACTTAATCCTCAATCTTCTAGTCTGTAGATGTGTGAGAAATAAATGTCTGCTAATTATAAACGGCCCTACACCCATGGCATGGTGTCACAGCCACAGAAACGGTCTGAGCTGTAGGAACATCCACATCCTTTTCCTAGCAATGAATAAAAGCCTGACTGAGAAATACCTTCCTGGAGGTCAAAGGTCCTGCCTCCCCAGCACCCACACCTCTATTTCTTCTTTCCTTCACCCCCATTACACCACCTGATCTTTCTCTTTAACCAGTTTTTGGATTCCCTGACCTCACCCTAGTCCTCTTTAGGACCCGTGTCCCTTTCATATCACATCTAATGATGCTTCAAAACAAGCACTTGTCACAGGTTAAGCTTCAGAGAGAACTCTGAAGCCACTGAAAGGCCAGATTAGAAGAGCGCCGAGGTGAGATCAGCGTTTGCCCAGTGATGACAAGCTAATGGGGCTGCAAAACAGAGCCTGGCCAACCGCCAGCACCCTGTCTCCCAGAGAGGAAGTCCTGGTTTTGCTGGGTGGTTCTAAATGACGGCAATAGCCCCGGGATGAAGAGCACTTCCAGTGCCCCGGGACCTCTTCTGGAAGGTCTGAAGTTATCAAGGGTTGTCTGCATCCTTGCTTTCTTTTCCAGTTGTCTGCGTTTGAGGATATGTCCTCCCTTGGCCTCATTGCTGTAGTTGTAGCTGACATTCCCATAGGCTGTCACTGCTGACCTCGTCCGCAAATGTCCAGATGGAAAGACTGAGGTCGTGACCAGCCTGGCTGCCAGCTCTCATATCGAGGAATCAAGCCATGGGAATCTGATAGGACGTTCAGGGCCTATTTGTTGTGTTCACGCCAGCGTTCTTATGTCTGAAATCACCAGTGTGACGAAGGAACCAGTCGCACCACACACTGCTCACGCTTCACCGAATGCACTAACCGGGCATGCCGAGAACAGTGGCGCGTACCAGTAACCATCAATTTCAAGTTGGTGCTCCAGGTCTCTATCTAAAGAGTGACAGAACCTCATCTCTCCTGGTGCAGCCAGCAAGAACACATCATCCTTTTCCCCCAGATCTAATCAGGAACACTTCTGCCATGTTCATTTTTCTTTATAAGTCAAAGGCACAGAAGAGATTTAAGCTTTCTGTCCTACACCCTCTTGACTGCAGGTGGAAGAAGAAGTGGGCCTACGTGAGTGTAAAACCTCACATTCTATGCTCACTGCAAACACCCTTGGTTAGGCTTGAATCGATTTCAAATACTGTACACCAGTGCCATCTAGTGTTCATTAATAAATTAACATGATCCAAAAATACAAAGACTTGGCTTTTCATAGACACCATAGCACGTTTTTGTACTTTAAAATTTTCTTGAAGAATGGTTCCCTTGTATTTGCATTCTTTTTGAGCATATTATTTATTTATTATGTTTCTTTTTTGGAAGTATCTTTACTCATTTTCTGTGAAAGTATGCTTTAAACTGTAAAATGTAGGTTGGGATTTAGTTACATAGAAACACAGGGAAAATGTCTGTCTCCAGATCCTGTTCAGTGGAATTTGACCGAATTTATTCTGTTTCCCTGCTGATTTGCCTTAGAAAATAGCCCTGTGTCAAAGTGTGGCTGGAACAAGCTGAGGGGGAAGAGAATTCAGACCCTCCTCGATGGGTTCTTGCTGTGCAGAACTCACTTTTAAACCCCAAATGAACCCCAAATCTCCTCACTATCTCTGAGCTCTACAGACCAGGGTTTCACACATAGAGACGAGTGCTCCACCCTATAACTGCTGAGATGCTACCCTAGCCCCACAGAGTCCCCTGCACCCCATACACTCACTTTTCCAGCCTGTTTCTTGCATCATTCAGAACAAGCCCCTGCAGAAGCAGCTATTTTATCCTCTTTGTTTTCCCTCCAATCTGATGTTATTCTCCACCCTCCCTGGTGGAGAATGCTAAAATTCTACTTATCCAGATAGAGCTAAATGGCCAACTCTGAGCACTTTTACATTCTATATTATTTTAATATTATGTGAGGATGGAACTACTTCCATTTGTGTTCATGATGAGACTCACCTAGTCATTATGAGGCCAACTCAAAAACCAGCTCACAAGACAGCAGAAAGTGGGTCAGGATTGCACGACATTAAATTGAATTTCTGTGAATGAATTCTTAACTTATTCCATGATCCCAAGCATCTCACGTGCCCGTTCTGATTCTCCAATTTCTTCATTTCGTAAAAAGTAACTTAAGAAAATAACACATGTCTTCAAGAGTATTGAAGTTATCAGGTCAAGTAGCACAAACCAAAGGATTTTTTTTAATATCTTTATTGTTGTTGTTCAATGGCTTTTTACATTTCTATAACAAAATGTAGCTTTCACGCCCCATTTCCCTCTCTTGTCCCCTCCTTCTCAACAATCCCCCTCCTTCTAGTATGTCTTCTTTTCCTGCACAGCCCACCAGGTTTAATTAGAATTTTTTCGTTTTGCCTTGGGTGTGAATAAGGCATTATTTACTGGAACAAGGGCAAAATATCAGTTGCTCTGGTACTAAATAAAGCCATTCCCTCTCCTCTCACAGTCACAAATTAACCTTAGTCCCTCAGGAAAAATGTGGAGGATTCCAGTCTTGTACAGGCCTCATACAGACCACCATTGCTTTGGTGAGCTCATAAGTGACAGAATATCTGAACTTCACACACCTGTAGTAATATTTGTTAATTTATTTATGATAACAACTAAAGTTAATTATATATACACAAACATTTGTATGAAAAAAAATGTTCTATTTTCCCCAAGAAAGAAATAAAAAGAAAGATGACATTTTTTGTCTTGTTTTTCAATGACTGACTTCCTTTTCCTAACACTTGCTAAACAACTAGATTTTTAAATTGTTTTGTTTGTTTGTTTTGAGAAAAGGTCTCACTACGTAGGCCTAGCTGGCCTGGGACTCTGTATGAAGGCAAGTCTTTCCTTAAGCTCCGAGAAATCCTTCTGTCTTGACTCTGCCTTCCAAGAACTAGGATTAAAGGCATGCAGGACTTTATGGCTGACAACTAGATTCACATATTTGCTTACGCAGTCAACCTATTGCAGCACAGTTTCAAATTTATACTCCAAAAGGAAACTTGCCTCGGTGAACAGGAATAGTGGAAAGTCCCTCAGGTCCTTCTGCATTCATCTTTGATACCACATCAAAACACAACAGGTCAACTGCTCTGAAAACATATCTCCGTTCTTTAGTTCCTAAAAATTCAAAGATTTATTGAGTAGGTGTTGAATTGTTCATGTTATTATAGCATTACATATGGATCACTTGTAAAATATTGGTAACAGAACTATACAAAACACCCAGACATTAATGCGTGGAAGGCATACAATACCAAAAGAAAAGTCCACATTTTAAAATATCATCTATAACCTTCAGAAACTTCTTTTTGTGTTGGGAAGCTACCATGGTCGCATGGTTCAGCGGCTTAAAATCTCAGGCATTTTCATTATCAATAAGAATAATATATTAACTGTTTTCTTGAAGAGAAAGACTGGCGTTGTTCCTGCCTGTTAGCTTCTGATTTCTAGATTATCATAATTCCTCAACATTGGATTTCATGGGAAACTGTGCTGCTTGAATGGCTGCAGCAATGTGTGGGTAAGCACACGTCAGACACCCTGACCACTGCGTCTGTACTTCTGACTAAGTTAACAGTGCACTCTTGAGTCATTTGTCCCAACAGGAACCTTAGCTTAGCCTGAAATGTCTGGGAGAATCATTGTGATAATGTAACAATGCCAAGTCAAGCAGACACCAGTGAGACACTGGTTCTAATAGGAAACACCCATTCTTATCTTTGTCTTTCATTTCTTTGTTAGGAAATAGTAAAATTCCCAGAATTACCTGAGTTATCAAGGATCCTTTTTATTATAATTGGCTTAGTTCTTGGATAAAAAGACAAGAATTTGTAAGGCACAGAACATCTGAAGTGATGAGCCTCCTGTGTGCTCAAGAGATGATTAGTGCCTATAGGTGTCAAGGAAGCTGCAGGTTGGAGACTGGGTTCATATAGATTTTATGATTAAAACTTTCAGTTCCAGATATCTCCAACATCCAGAAAAGTGATCAAAAGTGACTAAGAGTTCAATAAACAGAGCTTGTGTAATAAACCTCCTTTAGTGCTCCTAACCCACTGGATTCTGAGACGTCCAAGCCCGTGAGCACATTCGTTTTCACATGCCCCTGTGAGGGTGGTATGCTTAGAGGAATATGGAAAAGTCTGTGGCTTTCACACATACTTCACTCTCTAAGCATCCCTTCTGTTAGCTAGTTTTTAGTTGTATTCTTATAACAGAGCAACAATCCTTTGCCAAGTATTTTTCCTGTGTACTATGCGCTGTTGCAGAAATGAAGTAGTTGTGAGAAATAAGGAGACATCCCACTGGTCAGAAGTGCAGGATGCCTGAGATGGCAGTTGACTTCCTTAACAACTGCAGTTCTGTGGGATAGGAGCTCTTAGCCTATGGGTCGGACACTAGTGCCACGTGTGTCCAAAGAGAACGAGGACACTTGCATATAATCATGACAGTAGTTGGTTTCGGAAAGTTGGAGAACTGTGTTGAAATATAACTAAATCCCACATATCTTGTCAGAAATGTTGAAATAGTCCATCTAGAATTGGGAAACATTTTAGGTATCATCTAGCGTATTCTCTCTATGGCAGGCCTGACATGAGGTCATTCGACTTCTGATCAAGCACTTCACGGGATGTGAATCTCTAATTTGCTACGTAGCCATTCCAATATTCTTGGTATCAATTATTATTATCAATTATTATTCAGACCTTCATCATTTAAAGCCAAAATGTTCTCGGTTCTGTGATGCAGGAAGAATACATTGACTTTTTTTCCATATGACCAAGCTTCGAGCATTTAAACTTTAATTTTCTTTGGATTCTAAAGACCCAGGCCATTTAAACCTATATCCTTCCTCACTTCACACTTATGCCCCCCCACATACACACACACAAAACCACGCACACGTCTTCACAACTTCATACTGTGCTAATCGTTCTCATCTCTGTAACAAAATGCCAGACAGAGTCAACCTAAGAGGGGAAGGATTCCCCTAAGAGTTCAGTGGCAGAGAAGTCATGGCAGTGTGAATAGTCGGTCTGTGGAGGTAGAAATTCATGCCTTGTCCTAGTCCTATCCTATCAGGTGAGTAGGCAGAGATGAGACTGAAAGCAGGGTGGACCGTCTCCCTTAGAGACCTGCCCACAATGCCCTATGTCTGCCATCCAGGGCTCTTGATTTAAAAGTTCTACAAACTTTCCAAACCAAACCACTCTCCAGGAGCCAATTGTTCAAATACATGAGCTTGCGGGGGGAGGGGGGCATTTTAGATCTGAACCATCATAAAAACATCTCTTCCCAAAGGAGGAACTGAGTTTTTTCAGTGATCCCTATTGGTAGTTGTCCTGCTTTGCTTTCTATTGCTGTGATAAACACTACAATCAAAGTAATTTGGAGAGGACAGGGCTTACTGCACCTCACAGCTCACCATCCATCAGGAAGGGAATCAGATAGGAACTAAGAAGCAGGAACTGAAGCAGAGACCATGGAGGAGGGCCGCTTTTTGCTATTTACTGCTTTAGTTCCTTAACTTGCTCAGTCTGCTTTCCTACAACCCAGGGTAAAATGCCCAGGGGACACCCCATGCAGAGTGGCATGGGCCCTCACTTCCACATCAACACTGGTCAAGAAAATGCTTGCCAGACTTGGCCAAACTGATGGAATCATTTTCTCAAAGCCTTTTCTAGATGCCTCTACCTAATAAAACCAACACATCCATCCGAATCCTTTTCTCTCTACTCCCTGTGCCTTTTAAGATTAGCACCAGAATGTTACAAAAGAATATTGAGTTAAATAATTCAAGAGCAGAAATCATTTCCTTCCTGTGCACTTGCTTTGGTGCAGGCTACTGCTGGATTCACTCTGTTTTCTATTTGTTTTGCAGAAACCACGTTCAACTGGGGACACATGTTGAATTAGCCTTCACACACAATCACCAGGCCTTCCTCACATAAACATTAATCTGACTTCACTATTCTAAGCATGTCCAATTAATATTTTTATTCCACAGTTAAAAAATTGTGTAGCACACTGGCAAATCTTATAATATTAGAGCCATTCACAATAATGTAGATTTTATGAATTTTTAACAATTTTAATTTTTGTAGCTGTAAAAAAATGCTTGCTGCCAACCTAAACCTACTTTTACCTCCCTGGGTACAGGCCCAGATTACTTTCCCATCCAGTTACCTCTGTAGGCTGATAAAACTGTGAAAATTACCATTAGCCAACCAAATAGGAATATGAGGGGTATAAGCACCTTTGAAAAGCATTCTCATCCATTCCTCTTGCCACTGAAACTCAATAACTTAAAAAAACAAAAACAAAAACACGTGTTTATTTCTCATAGTTCCGGAAGGTGAAACGTAATGTCTCTCAGTTCAGGGTACTGGCAGGGGTATTGTCTTGCAGGGGTCGCTATGGGATCCTCCAGAGGAAACAGATGCTGTATCTAACATATAGCAGAAGACAGAGGGACAAAATGGGATAAGCCCTCCTCAGGTGGAAAATGATGGGAAAACAATAAGGGCTGAACATTAGGGCATCACATGAAGAGGAGATAGAAGCGAACAACGGCACTCCATCAAGCCCTTTTATAAAAGTCCTAGTCCCATTGATGAGGACTCAGCACTCAGCTCTCGTGATGTGTCTGCTCTTAAAGTCCTGTCTCTTACTACTTTCAGTGTGGTGATGAAATCCCATGACAATATTGAACAATCCATTAAGAACAGAGCACAGAGCCTTAAGAAAGCAATGAGCTTGCTTCATCCTCTCTCCCCACTCCGCTCTTTTGCTTAAATACACTACTGACAGGAATTCTTGAACATGAAAGAGAAGTAGCAGAAACTGTCTGATTCTCTGAATCTCTATGCAGAGAATAGCTGCCTTTTCCCCTGGGATACAAACCTTGGAGTTATTTGATCAAAAAATAAGCCAATGAATACTGCTAAGCCAATTAATTTTGGTTTTATTTATTACAATAGTCTAACTCCCATTCACTAACAAATATTCACCCTACTTATGGTGATGGATATAAATTAAAACATATCTTCATTCATATGTTAATATATCTTTATATGTTCACTCTCTCTCTTCTTCTCACATACAGTACATCCTGACCACATCTCTTATGCTCAGAACAAGGATATGAATCACAATATCAACTAATAAAATTAGGCTATCCATCTCTCACAGCTTCATTTCATTCTAAGGAACCTCTTTTATTTTCTAGAAGGCATAATAAGTCCCTGAACTGGACCATTTTGCACATTTACTATGAACAGCCTCCTGTGTGTTGTGCCTTCTCCATTTTCTGCTGTCTGAGTTGGTACCCTTTCCTATAGCACCCACACCGAAGCCTTGCCCAAGCCTCATGGCTGACTGTCCCGTGTGTTGTTTTCCCAGCATCTTTTCACTAGACCACATGCTCACAGGAATCATGGACATCCTAAGGATGAAGGAGTGCAAAAGCCACATGGATGTTTTGAAATTTGGACCTCTAAGAGAAAGAACTCAAGAGACAAGGGCTTGAAATCCCTAAATTTCCATCAGTGCCAAATAAAAACTGAGTTTGTGACTGTGGCTTATAGGAGCAGAGAGGTTGGTAACCTGAAGGCCTTCTGGCATTCTAAGACCTGTGAAGTCGTTCACAAGACTATCTTTGCTTCAACAGTCTAGACTAGTCAGGGTGTTATAATTATCTATGACGAGTCAATGCTCCATATTGCAATGAACAGCCTCTGAGAGTCAGAGCATGTTTTTTCTTAAACTCTGCATTCTCTTAAGCTCAAGTAAGACGGAACTTACTGTCTGCTTATATTTCTTACTTTGGGTTCGATTTATTTAAGACCATTCATGACAGCCAGATGGTCCACACTAGTTTCAGACAATTTATCACAGAGCTCGGCTGTTGCATTAAATCTATTTCTTAAAGGAGAAAAGGCATTCATAATTTTAGCTGGAAAAGAAAGGGATCCAGACCCACACCATTGTCTAGATGCCAGCTCACAGATCTCTAAGGCGGTACAGTCTTTGTAATGAGCATCAGTTACTCAAATACCACTTGGAAATCTGCATTACAGGTAAGATGAAGTAGGTTGGGTAGAGATGCACCCTCCTGATGCCACCTTATGCTGAGATCATCACCTTCCCAGGCATAAACCCTATGTTCTGCATCACATCAATCCAAGAATGAAGCTAAGCTCTTTCTCAGCTCCCACTAAAAAATTCATTCAGGTTGCTGGTGACTAGAAGAAGCTTCTACTGTGAGTGTAAACAGTCTTGAACCTAGTCCGGTAGCCTTGGTCTTGTGCTCTGTTCCACTCCTCATTGGTCACTTCACCTGTTATTCTTCAGCTCTGTCTTTGCATGCACTAATGCGCCTCTCTTACTTCACCCCGCCCCCCCTCTCTCTCTTCTCACTTGCTGCCTTATTTTCAACTTAGATCAGTATACATATGTCACCTGTTGCTTGGGTTGACGTAGACTATCAAGGGATTGATTAGGTAGTGCCCTAAATAATGGGATCCGTTACTTTAAGTGTGGTTGTAACACTAACTATAAGACAATAAAATTTTAATCCTGCCGAGAAAATAAGTACTGGGAGAAGGGAACACAAAGGAAAGAGGACAAGCTTGCTAACCTCAGGAACAGTCGTAGGCCACCTTTTAGGGGGGTGACTTCTACCAGACTCCTAGCTGTGGTGGGTTCATATGTTCCAGGATAGGAGTGTGAAGGTTAGAATTATTAGGCTAAACGAACACAGATATAGGAGAAATAACAGACAAAAAACATCGGATAGTATGGGGAGGAAGTTCCAGGGAATACTGAAAATCACCCACATTTAATTTTCATTTGCTTAAATACCCTAGCCCCAAAAAAATCGGACTAAAATTTAAAAAAAAAAAACTGCATTAAAATGATACAAGGAAATAAACAGATCAGTTGAAAGATTACGGGCTACGTTCTTAGTTAAACATTCTGTTGCCAGAACAAGACAAGTAACACTCACACCCTACACCAAAACATTCTGTAGGCAAACCACTCCCTGGGTGGAATCCATACTTGTCTCCAGAAGGGAATGGGAACGTAGTTGGATCCTTACAGTTTTGTTTGAGGTAGAAACAGATCTACTTCTTAATACCTGAAATACCAGGTCTGGATATTAGCCACACCTGTTATTGGAACTGTTGACAATAACCTTGAAGGAAAAGAAGTAAATTCCAACTCACTGACTGACCTTTAGTCAAGATGGAATGGACCCATACCTATGTGTCCTGCCAAGAAACTTAGCCATTTAGTACAGAGATATGTCCACCTCTGTGGTACAGAACTCAGCCGTGCTTGTAGACTCCCTCACTCTTAGTCCAACACTCTTTCCGCGATGAGCCAGCTCGTAATCCTCTAACACAGTGGAGTGCCGTGGTTAGGATCTTAAATGTCCCCCCAAATCCAATTTATATCCAAGTATCTCCTGAAGACTTGATCATCAGCCTATGGTCTTCTAGGATGTGGTGAAGTCTTCAGGAGGCAAGGTCTAGTGAGAAGAACTGAGGTAATTATGGGTATACCCTTGAAGCAATATGATGGGCCCGCAGTCCTTTGTTTTCTCTGTTTTCTGACTGCCTTGATGGGAACATACCTCCTTCCCCACACACATACTCTGTCATGGTTCACTGTGCCACCATAGGTCCAAAGTGCAGAGCCAAGCAGTCCTAGACCCAAACCTCTGAGGTCCAGAGTCCAAAGAATCCTGTCCTCCTTCCGAGTTGTTTGCCTTAATAACTGGCACAGTGGCAGAAGACTGATTGCCACATTGAATAGGAACACAGCAGCCTACTGTCCACCACATCCACTTCCCTCTGCCCTGTTCCCTTCATGCCCACCTTTCTTCTTGCCTGGTTCTATCGGCTCAATTTAAAATCTGACAGATACGGAGCAGTGGTGACTCATGCCTTTACTCCCATTCCCTGGGAAGCACAGTCAGGCAGATCTCTGTGAGTGAAGACAACCTGGTCTCCACACAGAGTTCCAGGATAGCCAAGGCTACACAGAGAAACTGTATTCCCAAAAAAGAAAAACCTGATGGCTTCATCTATCCACCTAAAAATGGGATTCTGATGTCCTAGTGAATTAGGACTGTAACACCAGCTATTGGGCGGCTCCCATGTACTGTTAGTATATTTTTTCATGTTAAACATGCATAATATGTTTGAACATCTAGATATAAACCTCTAAAGAGCATTTTAAAATATACGGGCATTGTTTATAAATTTTCACACTCTATTTGTCACTATAATTCACACTTCCAGAGACAGGGGAAGAAAGCAAGCCTTCTCTTATTGTCATTGGTCATTTAAATTCACTGACAATAAAATGCCCTTGGTAACACTGAAGTGAAAAGTTGAGACCCTGAGAGGAAAAAAAAAAAAGCTAAGAAAAACTAGCAATGGATATATTGTTTGATAAACTTATTTAGTTAGAATTAGACATTTCCTGAGCAGCATTTGTAGACATCCTGAGATCACCAACATTCTGTCATAAGATTACATGTAATATGGACAATATCTCAATGTTCCTCTAAACTGCACATTTTAATCTTAAAACTGGTTATTTCAAATTGTGCTAATACTTATAGCAATACATCTATGTATCTCCTTTAAAAGTTCATAAACACACACTCCAGATGTGCTGGCTTCATCTTCAGGCACCTGGTTGTGTCAGATAGCTGAATGTGTGGCCTCATGTAGGAGGAACATCTGGGCATCTGACTGCATTTTTTTCCTATTCATCCAAAAGTTTTGGCAGCTAGTTGCAGACAGCTTGAAAATCTTCTCTTGAAGCAGGAAAGGGAAGTCTCTGTCAGATGAATAGTGACAGGAAACATGGTGGGTTTTTTTTCAAGTCGCAGCTAAGCTACCACCAGAACATCATTTTCCAGACGTTAAGTCCTCATCTTTTATAACTCAAGATAAAGTATATTCAAAATGAAACATCAAAAATGCATTTAGTAAAATTTTAAATCCTGGCAGAGGTTTTCAATTACAGATAAAGTTACAGAATGGCACACAGAGAAATAAACATGTGGATATTGACTATTTGATGTCTGAAATTATCCCTCATGACTAGTTTGCACTTCATGCTTACAGAAAGAATCAGGGTCAACTATTACCTTTGAAACGTACAGGGACTCAATCTCTCATGTGTCAACTTATTCTAAATAATCATTTAATGAGTGCAATACAATTGTATAATAAAATTGGAATTCCCCTGTAGTCTCAATAAAATAATATATAAACTAAATATTTTCATGGCCAGGGATGGTGGCAGGAGCCTATAAGCCCAGAACACAATAATGAAGGCAAGATAATTATTTTGGAGACAGCTTGAGCCATACAGCGAGTCCAAATGCAGTTTAAACTACGTTACAAGAACAAGTCTCAAAGAAAAAAGGGTAGGGATATAGCTAAGTGATAAATGGCTTGCCTAGCATGCATGAAATCCCGGGTTAAATTCTCATAGTCATGAAAAGTTTTACAAGAAATAACAATAGCAACCAGAAGTAAATTATCTAGGACATGCTTACATGAGACTTGAAAATTATGTTATTACCTTCCTTAATCACAACCACAATAAAAAAAAAAAAAAAAAAGCTTGTTTATAGCACCAAAGATCACATTTGCAGTGAGAGACGTGGATCTGACAAAGGACACCAGGGAGAAAATTCTAACAAACAAAAGGAGAACAAAGCCACCATCCCAGCCTTGCCACAGGCCTAGGAAGTGAGATACGTCATTGTTTACTCCCTTGTACCACACAGCCTCCAAAATCATGCTTTCACTCATATTAGCACTGCAGGGCCAAGTCCACTCACCATGCACTGCAATCCCTGATCTTCTCCTGCCTTAGAAAGTGGGTCCTTCAGTTTCTAGTCTTCTTTCATCTCCTCACTCCTTTCTGATTTCCTTCTAAAACACGGTCAAAGCCCACCACGTACTTCATATTTCATCAGTTAACGGAGCTGCAGTGAGCATGCACAGAGCTTATCTCAAATACCCTATTAATATAATTAAACAAAAAAGATTGCACACTCAGTAGTAACAAACCTTCAAAACTATAGATAAGAAAAATAGGGACAAAAATTCTAAAATGAATATTAAAAGATTACTTATCAGTTATTCTTTAGCCCCAACATGTATCTTTTGATGGACAGATGGCTGTCTTGTCCTTACATAACATGCATGCCTAGTGTTCACTGAAGTCAGAAGAGGGTACTACCAGATCCCTTAAAACTGGAGTTACAAGCCGGGCGGTGGCAGCACACACCTTTAATCCCAGCACTCAGGAGGCAGAGGCAGGTGGATCTCTGGGAGTTCGAGGCCAGCCTGGTCTACAAGAGCTAGTTCCAGGACAGGCATCAAAGCTACAGAGAAATCCTGTCTAAAAAAAAAAAAAAAAAAAAAAAAAAACCTTGAGTTACAGACAGTTGTGAACTGCCATGCCGAGAACAGACTCTGGGGCCTCTGAAAGAGCAGCCAGTGTTCTTTATAGCCCAGCCACCTCTCCAGTCCCCCAATGTGTAGTCTCCAAAGTTAAACAGCTCAAGTTTATGCAAAAGCTTTCCTTGATTAAAACATTCTTCTACTTGCAAAAATCCAACTCATACTAATATTGCACACCAGGAAGCAACTCCACTGTTTATGCCACCAAATATCTGCTACCCAACATCATTTATATGTCACATGCCTTATTAATAAATGGCTGTGCAAAATACATGCCAGAGAAGTTAGGCATTTCTTTAAAAGTAAATTAAATATTATATAAAATGTTTTTTTCCCAGTGTTGGTTGAAGGCTTTAAGTTTTGCATTTTCCAACATATATATATTTGCTAAAAACAAAAATGTATGGCTCCCTAAAACAAATACACAAGGTGTTCTTTTGGAGAGTTCTTAGATCTTCAGGGCCTGATGGTGGCAGCAATCGAACTAATGATGTTAATGACAGTGATAATGTTGAAGGCAGCATGTTCAAGCTGGCGAGATGGAAAATCTCACTTTTGAAATGGCCCCTTTCAGATTGTCATTTCTTCTTATTATTTTTTTTTCATTTTTTCCCATTGGTAATAATAGGTGGAGAATCACAAATAATTTCCAAGTGCATTATGCTCCTTGACATGAAGGACAGGGACTGAATCTCAAATCACCAGCTCTCCTCCAATGTGTCATGACACCCTCATTTTTTTCCTTACAGCTGGCGAGTACTTCAAGATTGGGCTTTGTGTGCAATGCAGTTAGAGACTAGTAGAAAAAGTACTAAAATGTGATTTTTAAAAAACGGTAATCCTGAGGTTCTACAACAAACTGTAAAACTTCCATTCATTTGCTTGTAAATTATCAACTCCCGAGGGTGGAAAAAATGAAGATAAGACCAGTATATTAAAAATTGTGAAGAATGCTTTTCTGTCTGTCCACACCATGGTCTCATGATGACAAACTCTCGTGTGTCCTTACTTCAAATGCTCTGCCATCTTAGAAACAAAGAACTTGCACCATAGTCTGTCAGAACCTAAATGAGGCAACACACTTCTCAATGCACAATGGGCACAAAGTCTTTTGTCAAACTTGCATTTTAAAGATTTGTTTGCAAAATACAGTCACCATAGAATCCTGATAAAACTGTATGGTTTAAACTGTCATATACAAGAAACAAGATCAGAGAACCATCATATAGACACTTATTGTATAAATCCGATATAAGTCAAGAGCATGAAAACTCAATTAAAAATTCTCCTTCATTATAGTAACATATTTAAGTGTACTTTCAACATTTTCTCTCCCCAAATTCTTTCTATTGTAACCGTAGCTGGAGGGAACAAAAACTGTAAAGGGCATCCAAGCATTCAAGACTGTAAAAGATTGATCCCAAATTTCCTGAGAAACCTCCACACTGCTTTCCAGAGTGGTTGCACAAGTTTGCATTCCCACCAGCAATGGATGAGTGTACCCCTTTCTTCACAACCTCTCCAGCAAAGGCTATCATTGGTGTTTTTGATTTTCGCCATTCTGACAGGTGTAAGATGGTATCTTAAAGTTGTCTTGATTTGCATTTCCCTGATCGCTAAGGAAGTTGAGCATGACCTTAGGTGTCTTTTGGCCATTTGAACTTCTTCTGTTGAGAGATCTCTGTTCAACTCAGTGCCCCATTTTATAATTGGGTTGATTAGCCTTTTGCGGTCTAGTTTCTTGAGTTCTTTATATATTTTGGAGATCAGACCTTTGTCAGTTGTGGGGTTGGTGAAGATCTTCTCCCAGTCAGTGGGTTGCCTTTCTGTCTTAGCAACAGTGTCCTTTGCTTTACAGAAGCTTCTCAGTCTCAGGAGGTCCCATTTATTCAATGAGGCCCTTACTGTCTGTGCTGCTGGGGTTATACGTAGGAAGTGGTCTCCTGTGCCCACGTGTTGTAGAGTACTTCCCACTTTCTCTTCAATCAGGTTCAGTGTGTTTGGACTGATATTGAGGTCTTTCACCCACTTGGACTTGATTTTTGTGCATGGTGATAGATATGGGTCTATTTTCATTCTTCTACAGATTGACATCCAGTTTTGCCAGCACAATTTGTTGAAGATGCTCTCTTTTTTCAATTGTATACTTTTAGCTCCTTTATCGAAAATCAGGTGTTCATAGGTTTGTGGGTTAAAGTCAGGGTCTTCTATTCGATTCCATTGGTCGACTTCTCTGTTTTTATGCCAATACCAAGCTGTTTTCAATACTGTAGCTCTGTAATAGAGTTTGAAGTTAGGGATACCACTCTTGGGAATATACCCAAGAGAGGCCTTATCACACAACAAAAGTATATGCTCTACTATGTTTATAGCAGCATTGTTTGTAATAGCCAGAACCTGGAAACAACCTAGATGCCCTTCAATTGAAGAATGGATGAAGAAAGTATGAAATATATACATATTAGAGTACTACTCAGCAGTAAAAAACAAGGACTTCTTGAAGTTTGCAGGCAAATGGATGGAAATAGAAAACACCATCCTGAGTGAGGTAAGCCAGACCCAAAAAGAGGAACATGGGATGTTCTCACTCATATTTGGTTTCTAGCCATAAATAAAGGACATTGAACCTATAATTCGGGTTCTTAGAGAAGCTAAATAAGAAGGAGAACCCAAAGAAAATCATATAGGCATCCTCCTGAATATTAAACTTCATCAGGCAATGAAAGGAGACAGAGCCAGAGACCCACATTGGAGCATCGGACTGAAATCTCAAGGTCCAAATCAGGAGCAGAAGGAGAGAGAGCACAAGCAAGGAACTCAGGACCGCGAGGGGTGCACCCATACACTGAGACAATGGGGATGTTCTATCAGGAACTCACCAAGGCCAGCTGGCCTGGGTCTGAAAAAGCCTGGGTCAAAACCGGTCTCGCTGAACATAGCGGACAAGGAGGACTACTGAGACCTCAAGAACAATGGCAATGGGTTTTTGATTCTACTGGACCTATTGGTTTCGTGGGAGCCTAGGCGGTTTCGTGGATGCTCACCTTACTAGACCTGGATGGAGGTGGGTGGTCCTTGGACTTCCCACAGGGCAGAGAACCCTGATTGCTTTTAGATCTGACGAGGGAGGGGGACTTGATTGGGGGAGGGGAGGGAAAGGGGAGGCGGTGGTGGGGAAGAGACAGAAATCTTAAATAAATAAATAAATAAATAAATAAATAAATAAATAAATAAATAAATAATAAAAAAGACTGTAAAAGAATGAAAAGGCATTTGGTTGTACTAGTACCTGCAAAAGATTGGCAGTCATTTGCAGCACACATAATAGAGAATCGCCATTTTCAATTCACACTGGGAAGAGAATGGGGAAAGTATAAGGGAAAAGAAAAGGAATGTCAAATTCACACAAACGGCAAAAAATATAAAGTTAAAGTGGGGAAAATGTGATTGGAAAGAAAAGCGATAAAGAAGCCTGTGGGTGTCAGACAAGACGGAAAGACCAGAGAGGCTGGCTTGGGTGTTTCACCTTAAAGGGGTCTAGGAATTGAAACCTACAGCCAAAGCTCAGCTCTTGGGTGAAGCCAGTTCAAAGACAAAGAGTCAAGCTGCAGGTCCCTGTAAGGCATTGTCGTGGATCCGTAATGAACTCACCTAGCAGAGAGAGTGTGGAATTCTTCCAGTACACAGAATCTCTTGTGTCCATCCCTGCAAGCCCTCATTATTGACTGATGGGCTGTCTGAATCACCTGTTTGCTTTCTGATTCGGTAACAAACACAGTTATGCCTGCGCTAATTCAAGATTCTAACTTTTCGTTTTTCATGTTGCTTAGTTAACACCTAAATCCTTTCACAGTGCTCGTGACAAAAGGTTGCTCTTTCTTCTTTTGTTCCAGGGGATTTTTTTTCAGGGTGCCCCCCACAACTGGAAGTCATTTTTTCTAGAAATGTTCTCCCACCTTCCATTAGCGGAAGAGTCTAATTACTGCATATCAAAGAGAGAGGCGCACACAGCTGTCTGGCTTCACCACTTCCACATAATGGTGCAAAAATGCAGCTCAACAGTCCAGTGAACTGTCAGCTACAAAAGTAATTGGAACTCAGGGGCCCGCCCCCAGTCCTGGTGGTGGGAGCCATTCTTGTGTTTTGTTAATGCGGAAATAGCCCTGGGGAGATGGGAGTTTAGAGTTTGGAAAGATTTCTTTATAATTTAAAAAAAAAAAAAAAAAAGAGGCAGCCATACTCTTACTCCCTCCTAAGACATTTTTTTTCAATTACACATTAAATGACTTGGCATTTGAGGTAATGTTATCTAGTGTTAATTCACCTGTTAGGAAATTGCCTCTCTCCAGAACCTGGGGTTAATAGAGTGCAGAAGACCATTGTTATCAAGGGGTGGGAGAGAGGCGATTAATTTACACTATAAATTAAAACATAGAAAATGGAAAGAAAATAGACTGAGTACTGGCCTTGCTCCGGAAAAGCTATTATGTTTTGTTGGATTTTTTTCTGATTTTAATTTGTTATTTTTATCCAAGTTAGCAGACCTCTAATCACTCCGGGCATAACACACAGCGTGGATGAAACTACACATGAAAGAATATGCTTCAGGAAGCAAAATTAATTGACATTGGAGGGAATGTAGTCATAGGGTCCGTGAAGTTAGAGCTGTGTGATTTCCAGTCACATCACAAGAGAATCATTTTTTTTTCTGGTTAATATTTGCAAAGGCAAATTTGGAAAAGAAAACTATACAGTGTTAGGTGGCCATGTTGATAAGAACTAATCCTCTTGGTCATACCTTACCTTTAATAAAAACTGTGAATCGAATCACAATAGATTTTTATTGATCTTGCAAGGCAATGTAGGTCAGAGAACAGCTTACAGCATGTGGACATTAGGGTGCCGGTTTACGGACTACTACTGGCTCTTTAATGTCGCCAAGGAAATGACAGTATGACTGAAGTGAGTAGCTAAAGATAGGTTTCAGGGTATTCATGCAGTGTGTGTTTCCTGAGCCAGCCCTCTGGTGTCTACTCTGACAATCTAGAATAACTAAAGCTAATAAATGTCTTGTTACAATCAAATTTTTAAGCTTACTCTTTGCTCCCTCAACTCTTGATCTCCAACATCTATAATGTTGGGTTAGGCATTTTCCTAGAAGCCTAAGCTTTCCCAGAGCATCAGATTCAGATGGTCAAGTCAGACCTCTTTTCCTTCATCTATCCTGGTGGCACCTCTTTTTTTCCTCTTTTGTTCTTTCCTTTAAGACTCTAACAAAGGTATCCCAGCAAATTAATTTAACCTAACTAGCAACTGCTTACTGTGTAATTGATCAAGTGCTCAGCACTCACAAATTTTGTAGCCTTGAGCCTATTGTCTAATTTCTTAAACTCCAGTTTCCTCATTTGTAAAACTGGGCCAGTTGCTGTCTCAGAGGCTGGATAAGATGTACTCGAGGCACCTATACCACTAACTCATTAAGTATTAGATGCCACATAATTACCCCAGGGCCAAGCAAAATACCTGCCACATGATGGGGGTTAAATGCATGATGGTTGAATAGGCTAGATAAAGAAAGACAAATTATCCCAGATTGCTATCACTACCTAAAGTGCCAGAACAAGCCACCAATCAAGTAGCAATTATTTTATGCATAAAATATCCCGTAAGCGACAACACAGTTTCTAGAACAGTATGGTAGTTTAGACTAGTTGGGATTCCACCTCAACATGCAGAGACTACACAATGGAAATTCTGAAGGCTTTCAGGAAGCCTTCAGATGTAGTCACTGGCACTACCTACAGAGACACAGACCCAGTCTCCTGAGTTAGTTGACAGAATTCACTCTCCAAGGTACACTTTCAAATTATAGACTAAATGACTCATCACTGACAATAATGAAAAGCTATAAAACAAAACCCCAAGAGTATGGTTAAGAAACCCCAGTTACCTTAATGTACTTAAAAATGGAAAACTTGAAATATTTCTGATATAAATTTGAAAAGTTGCTGAGTCAGTGGGAGCAGCACAATAAATGTGGAGAAAATAAGGAGAGAGAGAGAGAGAGAGAGAGAGAGAGAGAGAGAGAGAGAGAGAGAGAGAGAGAGAGAGGGATCTTAATAAACACAAAGGTCTTGGGGATAGTGATCTTAATAATTTAGCATTGAAAAATAACTACTTTTTTTTTTTAGAAGAATGTAACTGTAGGAACATCAATCCCTTTCAACCTTGGTTTTCCTATCTTTAAGGTGAAAGTAATCTGTCAATGCCTTGTGATGCAAATCTATTGTATGAGAAGCTGAGGCAGGTGGACCTCGGGATTCAAGGCCTGCATGGGCTCAGATCATAATCCAGGTCTGCCTGGGAGTTTTGTGAGACCTTCTCTCAAAATACAAGGGAAAAGAAAAAAGAGTTGGGGGTCTAACTCCATGAAGGGCTTCTTCCTAGGATGCACAAGACCAGTCTGAGTTCATGCCTCACTATCACAAATTCATTAATTATAAAAAGGAAGTTGGGATTGTGGTTGTCCTGTTAGCACTTGTTTTGCAAACATCAATAACTAGGTTCAGAATCCCAGTACTCGTGTACAGTCATGGCTATAGGCCCTGTAATCCCAGAACTGAGGAGGTAGAAAAAGAAGAATCCCTGAAACTTTCTGGCTATCTAGTCTAGCTGAATAAGTGAGCCCAAAATTCATTCAGAAAGCCTGCCTCACACAACAAGATGGAGATTGGATTGAGGAACATATCTAATGATGATTCCTTGTGTATGTGTAAACTTTGCAAACATACCGATACTACATGAACATATACAGATATGTATACCACACACAAAAATAAATAAATGTTAAATATTTTATTTACTGAACATCCTTTACCCAAAACTCTGAAGTCCAAACATCAGAAACTTTCTGAGCATCAACACGATGCCACACGTGGATAGTTCTACCCTTGACTTCAGTGAACAGTCACAATTAGAATGAAAACACACTACAAATATAAGGCATCCCCTGAAGCCTATGTATAGAGGTGGGTTCTGTACTCAAGCGTAGATACCATGCCCAAGTATATGCACAAATACTCCAACATTAAAGAGAAAACTGAAAGCTCAAACACCTCTACTCCTAAGCTCCATATCTCTGAAAGTTTCTCGTGAGAATTGGAATAACAGGCACAGAGTAACGGCTTGTTGCAGCTGTAGTGAAGGTGGCTATGGGGACAGCAGAAGCTACAGTGGCAGCAGCAGGAAGAAATGGCCCTTTAGAGAGTCATATTTAACCTCATGCTAAACAAGAATTAGCAATTTTGTGCTATAAGGAAAACCCCACACTACTCGGCAATGTATCGTTGTAAACATGTGGTAGCAGGGAGGGAAGCAAACGTTCACTTTTAAAAGTCTTGCTGGTGATCAGGCACATGAGAATTGACTAAAAAGAGTATGTTACGTAGCTATCGGAATGGTGGAAGTGAAGAGGACAACAAAAGCAATGCTACCATGGTTGTTAGAAACAAGGGCCCTGAGAAGATCTTTGGGGAAGAGTTTTCAATATCCAGTGAAAGAGGACTGATGCCACAGTTGCTTCCCAGGTACATGTGGTCAGCAGAAACACTGCTACCTGTAAACATGAGGACACACACACAATATTGCTTATAAAAGGAAAAATCTTAAATACTTTTCTAAATAATAAATACATGAAAGAGTGTGTTCACATGGATTATGATAGAACAGCCAAATGAACAACACAAAACTACATGAATCTAATTGAGTAAATTTTAAAACAATAATGTTGAAATGAGAAAGTGTAGTGCTTTGTTGTAGTGGTGCTGAGAAAACTCAAAAACACAGAATAATGCATATTAAAATCGAGATGATAGTTTCCTCAGGAACAGCACCAGGCAGAAGTACACAGATCCTGATATCTGATCCCCTTCAAACAAAGTTGAGGCAATTATGGCAGAGAGACACACAGGCAGGGTCTCTTAAACCCACAGCTTCGGACACAGGAAACCCCAAGAAATACATCTGGTAGATAAGACTCTGGAGTTTAGAGTCACCATCTGCTAAAAGGTTCGCCTGAGGCGCCAAACCACCAAGCTCCCTTCAACACGGTGATTCTGAAACACTATTTGGCAAATCTATAATGCTGGCACATGCCAAGTAACTAGTCTCCCTGATATAGGAAGAAATCATCTCAAGGAAGGAATATTACAAAGTGGCCAGCACCAAGACAGTGTGGTACATCCATGTGGTACTGGCATTAGAGTGACCACGTACATCAAAGTAATAGGTCTGGGGTTCTAGAAATCCACATTGGTTATTATGGTTACCTGATTTCCAACCAAGGTGCCAGCACATTCTGAGAAGAGAAATATTTTCAATGAATGATACTGGGACACCTTGATATTATCAGGCAAAGGAACGATGTTGAATTGATATCTCACCCAAAGGAAAGTGTAACTCAAAATAGACCGCAGACCAGAGTCAAAGCTAGAAACGAATCTCCTAGAGAACGAATTTATTCTGGGAGTAAAATTTTTGTGGCCTTGAACCAGGCAACATTTTCTTAGACACACCACTAGTGTCAGAGAAAGGGGAGAAATAAAATAAATTTCATCAAAATTTAAAACCTGTATTCTAACAGACACCATCAAGAAAGGGAAATGGAAATACTTGGAATCAGAGAAAACATTTGCAAATCATGTCTTTTGATTCAAGAATACATCAATGGTGGTTAAACTCTGCATTTTAAAACCATTTTGAAAATCAGGGAAGTGAGTAGACATTTCTTTATATAAAAATATAGTGTGATTCATATACAAGTAACAGAGGAACATATAAAAGGACACTCAATTTTATTAGTCTCCATGGAAATGAAAAACTAATGTCCCAGCCACTACTATGTCTACAAAGAAAACACCAAATTGTGTCAGATGGGGCAGTCTGGAACCTCATATGGCGTCCAGGAACACATAGCAGTACAGCTTTTTTTTTTTTTTTGAAATATCAGTAAGTGGTTCTCAAAAAGTGAAGCAACCTTCACCATGTGTTCTAGTCTCCTCCCTACTGCTGTGAGACACACTCTGATGACAACAAAAAGTCACCTAAGAAAGGGAAGGTTAAGAAGTCAGGAGGTGGAGGCAGGATATCTGTGAGTTCAAGGCCAACCTGGTCCACAAGAGCTAGTTCCAGGACAGGCTCTAAAGCTACAGAGAAACGCTGTCTCAAAAAACCAAAAAGGAAAAATAAAAAGAAGGGGGAAAAAAAGAGAATTAGCTAGGCAATGGTGGAACTCGAGAAGCAGAGGCAGGTGGATCTCTGTGAGTTCAAGGCCACAGAGTGAGTACTAGAACAGGCTCTAAAGCTACATAGTTAAACCCTGTCTCAAAAGAAAAGAAAGAAAGAAAGAGAGAGAGAGAGAGAGAGAGAGAGAGAGAGAGAGAGAGAGGGAGGGATGGAGAGAGGGGGAGAGCATGAATAACATGAATTTGGGTGAGTAGGGNGAGAGAGACAGAAGATAGAGACAGAAAGAAAGAGAAAGAAAGGAAAGAGAGAGGGGGGGAAGGAAGGAAGGAAGGAAGGAAGGAAGGAAGGAAGGGAGGGAGGGAGGGAGGGAGGGAGGGAGGGAGGAAGGAAGGAAGGAAGGAAGGAAGGAAGGAAGGAAGGAAGGAAGGAAGGAAGGAAGGAAGGAAGGAGAGGGAAGGAGGGAGGAGAGAGACAGGAGAGACAGTAAGAAAGAAGGAAGGAAAGAAAGAAAGAAAGAAAGAAAGAAAGAAAGAAAGAAAGAAAGAAAGAAAGAAAGAGAAAGAAGGAAAAGAAAGAGAGACAGACAGACAGAGGTTACTTGGATTACAGTTTGAAGTTCCAGTCCATTACTGAGGGGAAATCAAGGCACAAGCTAGTCACATCACATCCACAGTCAGGAGCAGAGAGAAAAAAATGCAGGGATCCTTTCTTGCTTGTTTGCCAGCTCTCTTAGTGCTCAGTGAGCTTTCTTTACTCTAACACAATCAAAATCTCAAATAAAAAAGCGGTGTCCTGCTCTGGGTTTTCCTGCATCAATCAAGAATCAAGATAATAATCCCTTACAGACATATTTGCAGGACAGTAAGCTAAACAATTCCTCCACTGAGACTCTCTTCTCAGATTGTGGCAAATTACAAATTAAAAAACTAAATGTCACCTGAGGGCTGTGTAAAAGCCTGTAGTGCATGTTGGTATCTGAGGGCTGCACTGCCTAGGGGGCCATGACGATCTGAGTGACCCACACTATCGCCTGGGACCATGATGGCAGACAGGCTGGATTGCTGCTGAGGACCATATCTGGATCTGGCGTCCTAGTACCCCCAACATTCACCTCATTTATGAATTGTTGGAGCTTGTGAAGGGGACAAATCTAAAGAACCCAAACAGGACAACAGGATATCAAGAGGAGCCCCAGTGAGAGCCCGTTATCAGTGGCGTAACAGAGACAGGGGTCTTGAGCCAGACCAATGGCTCATGGCAATGAACAAATGGCTCATGGCAATTTAAAGATGAATGGACTAAAGTGCAAACTGTGTAACTCAATGGGCCACATTGCAGCTTCCTTGAAAAAAAATTTTTTTTATTTGTTTGATTTATCTTGGTTTGATTTGGATTGTTTTTGGTTTTCCTTTTAAGTTTTGTTTCAGGAGATGGTAGCAAAAGGGCAGAGGGCAAATATGAGGGGATCAGATGAGTGGGATCAGAATGTATGATGTGTAATCCACAAAGAATCAACAAAAGTTAAAAGGAACTGAAAAAAAACTAACCATCACATGGCATATAAACTGGTATAGTCATTTGGGAAAACAGATACACAGTTCCTCAAAAGTTAAGTATACATTTACCATATTGCTCAGCAATTCCAGTCCTGGGAATATTCCCCAAAGAACTAGAAACACACATGCGCACTAAGTCTTGCATGCCATTGATCGTAGTGGCCTGCTTACAATAGCCAGAGATCAGGCAACTCAAATGCCAACTGTGTTGAGTGAATAAACAAATGTAATAGGTTCAAGCGGGGATATCATTTTATCACCAAAAGCGATGGAATACTGATGCGTATGGCTTTAATTGAATTGAAAATACTGTATTTATCGTCAGAAGTTTGACATGAAGAATTGTTCTGAATTCGAATTCCCTTCCCACCTGAGTTGGTTAGTTTTGTCAATCTAACACTAACTAGAACTATCTAGGAGGAAGAAACCATAACTAATTAACTCCTCCATCAGATGGTGCTGTCCACAAGTCTATAGGGGCATTTTCTTGTTTGGTGATTGACGTGGGAGGGGCCATCCCTTTGCAGGTGGAGCCATCCCAGGGCAAGTGGTCCTGGGTGCTATAGAAACTAGGCTGAACAAGATGTGGGAAGCAAGTCAGTAAGTGGCACCCTTCCATCGCCTCTGCTCCTAGTTTCCTATCCTGAGTTCTCTTGATAGACTGTGATCTGCAACCCAACCCTTTGCTCTCTATTTCAGTTGTTGTTTATCACAGCAATAGGAAGAAAGTTAGAACACCATCCAAATTTATCACTTGAAATCCTACCCCACAGTGTAATGGGTTTCAGTGGTCAGGTCCCTGCAAGCGTGCTCACGAGTGAGATTAGTGCCCTTCAAAAGAGAGGATCTCAAGACTTCTGTCATTTTCACCCTGTAGAGCCATGGCATCAAACCTTGCCATTTGGTTACTTTTTTTTTGTTTTGTTTTGCTTTGTTTTTTGGGTTTTTTTGTTTTGTTTTGTTTTGTTTTCGAGACAGGGTTTCTCTGTAGGTTTAGAGTCTGTCCTGGAACTAGCTCTTATAGACCAGGCTAGCCTCGAACTCGCAGAGTCCGCCTGCCTCTGCCTCCCGAGTGTTGGAATTAAAGGCTTGTGCCGCTACCACCCAGCAAACCTTGCCATTTGAGAGAGAGGAGGCTCAGGGACCAAATCAGCTAGTGCCAGTACCTTGATCTTGGACTTCTCAGCCTCTAGAGCAATGAGACAGTGACTTCTTTTGTTTATAAGGTACATAGACTGTTTACATTTTGTAGCAGCCTATATGAACTAAGTCAGTCCATATCACCTGATTCAAATAGTATTAAAAATCCACAATAGATAAATCCATTTTTAAGTAGATTTATGATTTTCAGAGAACGACGGAAGGAACAGATGAGTAACTGGTACTGGGTACAGGTTTCTTCTTGAAGTCATCAAAATGCAATAAAATTAAATGCTACGACTCACAATAGCCATGGCCTTCATACCTCCATACTGACATTTAAAGATGTAAGGAAGAAATTTTGGGTGGCCATGTTTAGATTTTACAAAGAATATCTTAAATGCTATCATTCCTAGGACCAGGAAACTTTTCTTGGAAAACTTCAAGAAAAACACAGGCTGTTGTTTCGGGAAGTCTTCAGAGGAGGATATGTTGCAGGCAGCCTTGATGGCTTTCGACATTTTTCATCAGAAGGCTTCCAATCCAGTGATGTAGTTTATGACATTTCTCCCTGTTTTATTTAATAATGAACCCAAGAGTTCTATTACCAAATATTGATTTTTTTCTTCCATTCCCCTCCTAGGTTTTATGTCTAAATACAAAATATATACTCTTTCTCATGTGATTTGAGGAAAATCCTTCATGTAAATCAAAATGTGGTGATGTTATTGCCCGTCATTATAGTGGAAGGAGCAAGATGCTACGAACAATTGGGAACTATTTATAGCTAAGCCTACCTGCCTTTTTCTCAGTCTTGCTTGTTAGAGACAACTTCAAAATGCACTCTTCCATGACTTTTGAGGCAAAAAAAAAAATGTGTGTATAATCACCTTCCCTCTGAACTGGGGCCACCGTGAGGAAGAGCCACTAGCTGCCTTGGGCTGCTAAGCCCTGTCCAAGGTTGGCCTGGGTTTACGTGGCAAATGCTCACAAGCTTGGCCATCCTAGGTGATAGACTTGCAGGTGTTCCATGAGAGCCTTTCCATTCTCTTTAGGCCTTCCTCACGCATTAACTGAAAACAGTATTTTATGTCACTTTCCTCTAAAGGAGAAAAGAAAGGGTTTTTTTTTTTGGAGAAATAAAATGAAAATAAAAAGCCAGCGCTCTGTATTGCCATAACTCCCTCATACCTGGGAGATGAAAGGTTCTTGAGTCCAGTTAGTCTTCCTCTTCTAATGGCTCCCGGTTGAAGAATGGAAAAAAAATTCCATCATTTCTGTCCAAAGGAGTGACAGAGGCGTAGAACTATGTACTGGTATGGACCACGTGGTGACCATGGGTGTGTGACAAAGTTCCAGCATTTCAACACTGCAGACCATACTTCTCCAGCACCCTTTATTTTCATTTTTAGTGATTCTCAATATCAATGCCTTTCCCTTTGGGAAACTTTTTGTGATTTGGTAAAGGATAAAAATGTGTACAATGTTAGCCTCTCTAAACAAAATAATTCTTTGGGAAAAAATCCCTACCACCGTAGAACCAGGAATTCCATTGTGCCCACCTAATTACACCAAGGTCAGGAATTTAAGAGATTTACTAGACACACCTGATCCCCAGATGAAATGACTACACTCCAGATCCAGAGCCTGAGGCCGTGAAAGGCAAGAGTTCAGTTAATAAATACAGAGAAATCAGAATGGTACAGTACAATGGAAAAAGAGTAAGAGATATCAGGGCCTTCCCTTTTGGGAGAATTATGAGGGGAACAGGTCCATATAGTAAGACTAAGAAACTGTAGTATTCCCAAGGTCAGGTATTTGGATAAAGGTCTTCATTTCCCTGGGGAGCTTGAGGAAAGTTCCTGCTTGATAAAGCAACCAGTCTTTTTACCTCTAGTAAGAGAAACTGGTGCCTATCGTCAAGGTCAGTGCTAGCTACCTCAACTCCTGGTCTCAAGTCAAACCCCAGATCACAAGTCCCTTGTCTCCTGTTTAATCCTACTGTATAAAAGGTGTAATCTTTTCTCAATTAAAGGCGCCTGGCAGCCATCCTGATTTACCCTTGGATAGTGTGGCTCCTTCCCCCTCCCCACTGACTCCACACATCCTCTTTGGGACCTCAACTCTCTGCTGCTGAAGCAGGTCCCCAGCAGGGTACCAATATTTAATATAGACATGTAGCTATTCATAATATAGATATGTAGCTCTCACAACAGCCCTCTGACACGAGCCAAGCACCTTCTCCCATCTACTCCCATCTCTCCCATGTGTTGACTAGGGTAGCAAAGGAGATGTTAACAGGTGTTGAGGTGCCCAGGAGCTTGAGAGTCCTTATCTCATTCAGTCTAAGCAGTAGGAGATAAAAGAGTGGGTTACTAGTTTCTCAAGATTTCTTAGAAATACAATTTAAATAATTTGTTACCTTATTCTGAATGTATCATTTGACAAACAGGATGATTCTTTTGTTCCTGTCATACTTTCCGTCTTTGAACTGAGGGTGTTGGGAAGGGCTTGACTTCTATCTTCTCTTCTAAATAAAGGAAATATTAGCCCACTGAGACAAACTTCCCCCAGTCTGGCTGTAATTTGTTGTTTTTCTTTGTTTATTTTCCCAACATTTCAATGTTGAAGCATATCAAATAGTACTTTAATATTGTCTGCATCAGCGATCCACAGCCAAGAACGAGGCCAAGTTCCAGGAATCCAATTCGACAAGGGGAGGAAGGAATATATGAACAAGGGAGGCCAAGATCATGATAGAGAAATCTACAAGACAGCTGAACCAAACTTGTGAAAACTCATGAACTCTAGACCAACAGCTGTGGAGCCTCCATCAGATCGAACTTGGCCCTCTGTACGTAGAAAACAGTGATAAAACTTGGACTACCTGAGTGGCCCCTGGCCAATAGGACCAGGATCTATCCCCGGTGCATGAGCTAGCTTATTGGAGCCCATTCCCTATGGTGGAATGCCATGCTTAACCTTAACAAAGTGGGGAGGGGCTTGGGCCTGCCCCAACTTAATGGACCAGACTTTTTTGCCTCCACATGGGAGTCCTTACCCATTGGGAGGAGTAGATGGGGGTTAGATTAGGGAGGAAAGTTGGGGTTGGGGGAATAGAGGTTGCAGAGAGAACTATGGATGGAATGTAAAATGTTAAATAAATTTTAAAAAAGAAAAATAAGTAGTCAAAAGCAAGTATCAACTGTTTACTTTTCATTTTAATTCAATAAAATTCAATAATATAAAAAGACAAACAAACCAAAAGAGACTACACATCCAGACACAATATTGGTCTATAGAGTCATTCAGACACAAGATAGACAAAATGTGTGTATTGGTAGGGAGACCAATAAAAAAAATGATTATATTGAAATTAAAATGTATGAACCTTGAAATACATAAAATTGGTCAGATAGTGGTATTGTTTGTTTGGTTTTGGTTTTGGTTTTCCCAAGAACAAGAAAAAAGCAAAATAAAACAAATGAACAACAAATCATTCCGCACAGTGACATAATGACCCTTCTGGAAGATAAAGAAGAAATCTGGGGCCATCCTCAAAGCACAAAAATAGATCTGGTGACTCCCATAGAAAATATCTCTTCTGGCTTCATAAACTATCATTTTATACAATTCATTGAGTAAGATTTTTATGCATCTATCAGTTTTCCCTGATATATATAATTAAAAGAGAATTTTAAAATTTCAAAAAGAATTACTCGGATGGTAGAGTGCTGTTTGGCTCATATTTGGGGGTATTCAGAACTGCCATTGGTCCTTAGAGCAAATCCCAGAGTGATTATGGGGATCCCTGAAGACCCCAGTGAAACAAGAAATAGATTCCTTAGATGACTGATGTGTGTTGCTATGACACAGCCTGTTAATCTTGATTCATGTGAGCCCAAATTATGGCACTTTATGAAAAGGGTATTCCATTTGAACAGTGTCAGGAATGGTTATTGTTTAGGAGAAAAACAGGGGAAACATTCAAGCTAGAATATGAAAATTGAGCAAAAGGAGAAGCGTATATCCTTATGAGTGAAATAAGAGAATAAAGAATGTGCTAAAGTAGAGAAGAAAAATGTGTTTAGCCACGCAGCACAAAGGTTCAGACCACAGCCACTGGAACAGGATGCCTTGTGCAAGATTTATTAATGACAAGAATGAGGTAACTGCTTGTGCTAATTCAAGACAACAAGGGGAGATGTTTAAAACAAAATAGAAGAAGTGGAGGTGCTTTAATACTCAAGATTGCTGAGGCTCAGAAAACACTGTGATCCAAAACTGGGGAAGTAAGTGGAGGTACAGCAAACGCTTGTTTATATATTTATCTTGACTTCTTTTGACACATGTGTTTCATTTCACAGAAAGGCATTTTCATCTATTTACTTTTTTTTTTTTTTTCAGTTCCAGCCACAGATCGGTCAATTTAAATTCCAGCCCTTCATTCCAAAGAGATAGCTTCTGTTCTGGTCAGGCTTCTCCAACACAATTAACCACAGTCCAGGAAGGTGGCTCACAGGGTACACACACATCTAAAGGGAGAGCACTCAGGAAAGCACAGGTCACCTAGAATGTAGATTGCCTGGTAGGCATGACCGGCTCCCAGCAGTTGTGCATTCGTAGATTGTAGATGAGGTAGACTATGATGCATTACACAAAAAGGTAAATACAATGACACACACCTCTGTAGTGAAATTTATCTTGACAATACTGAGCACAACAGGTCAAGGTCAACATAAGACAGAGACAGATGACATGAGCAGGTAGCCGACAGTGAATAAGTATCCTAGTAAAACTGTCATGAAAAACTAAAGGAGAAAGGAAGCAGGAAGGAAAATTCAGTTGCATCAATGGACAGTAATGGTTTCTTCCTTTTGTTGTTGCTGTTATTGCTACTATTTTCAGACTAAAAATGGTGTGGGGGTGCTTATTTTTTTAAACAATACTATCCTAGAGCTCAGATTTCTCCTGCTTGAGCTTCCCAAGCACTAGGGCTACAACACACACAACCCTAATAGACTGCTCAGATCTGTAAAATGGGCATTCAACCAACCTTCAATTTGGTTACAGTCAGGTGGAATGTGCAAATAGACTATTTTAATGGTACTGATGAAATCAGTTTCTCACATGCTAAGAATAAATACAGGTCAGCTTCAGAAAAATCATGAATAAATTATTGAGACATTGGGTAATGAATGGAAAGTTTCCTTATCTTTAAAATTTTACCGAAGATTTTGCTGTTTTAACTTTCAAGTTATGAATAATGTATTCTCTCACTCTTTAAAGTTGGAATTTCCATTTGTTTGGTTGGAAGCATCACCTCAGCCCCTAACATCCTTATACCCAAAGAGTCTGGAATGTTTGGGTTAAGGCTTCACCCCAGCCCCTGGCATCCATGTATCCAAAGAGTCTGGAGTGTTTGGATGGAAAGTTCCATCTTAGGCCCCTCCCTTGGGAGTTGCCTCAGTCCAGACTCCACCTTCAAGAAAGCCCAGCAAATGATGACCCCTCTCCAGAGATGCTCAAGACCACTCTCACAGGCTATTCAAACTGCTTCCCAAGAGACCACACACATGGTTTTCCGGTCTCCCTTCTCCATCTCCATCCCTGGAGAGCTGGAAGGCCACCCAGAAGCACTGGCATCCATTAAACCTGGACTTTTCCAAATTTGGTTTGATTTGATCTGATTTGGATTATTATGTCAGCGGAGAGATTTATTGGGATGTGCAGACTGTTCACCATTCACCTTGAATTTCGTGCTGCAGAGACTGAGAGTTTAACGAGGTCTCTAGCCTGGGGAGTGAGAAGACTGGCTCTCTCTGAGTTTTTCTGCGAAGAGCCGGGCCAACTAACTCACACTGATGCTGGCTTATAAAATTTATTTCATAAACAGGGTTTCAGGTAACACAGGAAAGCATACCTTAGTGTGCTCTGCAACCCAGAAGTTAGTAACTCTTTTAGCTCTGGTTCCTAAGTCATGAGAGGATGCTGCAGACCTCCTATTTGGGATAGGTTCAGATTTTTAATCTACGTTACTTACATCTCTCACCTACTTTAAGGACATGCCTGTCCCTATTTCTCTGAACAACTCTTTACTCTCTACTCTTTAGGAAATTCTAAAGCTTTAGAAATTATTCCAGATCTCTGATACTCAAATCTTTGTAGTACATTTCTCTTCGGTCAAGTAAGGCATACTCTGTTGACCTGCCCTCAGATACAGATTCTTTTTGCTGCTTCTGAATCCATGTATTAAGCTTTCATGCCTGTTAATCATGTCTTTTATTTCTAATATTTTGTTCCATTGATTTCTTTTCGATGTTTTCTTCTTTGCTGGGGTTTTACATGTTTTTATTTATTTCAAGAGAACTCATAATCGAAACATTCAATGGCAGCTGCTTTAAACTCTTTGTCAGGCTTTTAAACATACTATTTGTGGCAATGTTCTTATCTGTTTTCTTTCCGCGTTTGGGTTGTAGTTTTCCTAGTTCTTGATGTGAAAAGTTATGTTTAATGTGTCCTTGGTTCTGAAGACAGAAGGGCGCAACATCCTTGACCCTCAATCTTTTCTAACAAGGAGTCCAGGTTTATTTGTAATGGAGAAACGGGGGTTGTGCATGTATGTCCCACCTGATGGGCTCCTTCCCTTATCTTCCTACTTCTTTTTTTTTTCTTTTAAGCTTTTACTTTATTTGTTCTCTAGGAAATTGTCTGCATGATATGGCACGTAAAGTCGCCATAGATCTACTCCTTTGGCTTTTTGCCAACACCAACGTTGGCTGGCCTTTGAGGGCCCCCTGACCTTCTTCATTCTGTTCTTGTGTTCCTTTCGCTGTTTTCAAGGAGTCTTTTTCTACTCATAAAAGCCACGTTTTGCCAGTCTATGTTTGAGCTCATTCTGCATAATCTAGAGACTCGTAGGTCATGCCAAAGCCAGTTGTTTTGATACCACCAACGTGGGTTCTGAATCCAAATACGAAGATGATAGCTGCTGGGGTTTTGTATATTTTGGCTAGCTTTCCCCGAATGTCTATCTTTGGTGCTATTGCCTTCCCAGGGTGACAGACATCAAGGACCATCTATTTCCTTTGAAGAAGAGGATTAGTCATGAACTTCCTGGTCATGAACTACTGTGTCATTCTTGATGGCTACTGTGCAAATGAGGAAAAGAACCTATCGTCCTACTTCTTTTCTTAGGTTAGAGGTCTTGTCCTTTGTCTTTATTTCAAAAGATTGTTTCCAAACACATTCACATTAGTATTTTTGTCTGTTTGGTAAAGGTGGAAAACTAGGCAGCTTTCACAACCTGGACTTTTCAACACACTGTGAAAACATGTAAGGACATGTGTCTTTACATTGAAAGTAGGGACTCCATGTTTCTAGCTCATATTTGCACTCTTAATCTCACATTTTATGTCTCACAACTCTGTAGAGACCATGCTTTAGCTTTAAGAGCATCTACAGTTACTCCACTTAGTGGTGAATGTTTCTTGACTGATATGTCTGATTTTCCCATTGAAATGTGAATTTTCCCATTAAAATGTCAATTTTAATCTGAAATAGTAATGATACCTTAAAAACAGTGGTTCTTAACCTGTGGGTCATGACCCCTTTGGTGTCGCATATCAGATATTTACATTATGATTCATAAGAACAGCAAAACTACTGTCATGAAGTAGCAACGAAATAATTTTATGATTGAGGGTCTCCACAACATGAGGAACTATATCAAAGAGTCACAGCATTAAGAAGGTCGAGAACCACTACTTTAAAATGTATTCTCGAATATGTAGTTGTTTGGGGATGGATGGTCTTGTTGGTAACACTGTATTTTTATAGTACCATGAGAAAATACATACCACAATGTTCTATGAGAAAACATTGTTGGACACAGCTTGATAAGAACTCTCTTAGGAAACATGCAAATCAGTGAACCTTTTAAGTATATTTTGTGTGTTAGAACTGTGTGATTTTTAAAAGGCAAAATTGTTTACATCCTAAGACATATTAACTATGCATCAATAAAAAGGGGTGCATGAAACACCACGGAAATGAAATTCATTGTTTACACATAAATGATTTGAAAATTAGAAGAAACTTGATATACATAAGCCTGTATTTCCAAATTCCAGAGTTGAAAATATTTGAATAATAGAGTCTAAATGTTAAATTGCCTTTTTTTTCCTTTTCGAAAGCAATATAACTATGACTGTAGCAACAACTCCCTTCTGTAACTGAAATGATCTGGGCAGAGCCTGGGGTGGTTTCGAGTTTGAGTTGAGAGTATTGCACTAACACATTCCAAGTTTCCTTTCTTAACTTATGACTCTGGGGCTGAAATAATGATCTATTTTTCTTCCCTTTAAAATAAATCTTTTCCCGCTTCTAACTACCAGGGGAATATTACGAAAACATTCAGAACTAACTTCACAGAACTAACACAGCCTAAAAAACCACGCATCAGCATTGTGGAAAAGGCTGTATTCCCAAAGAGGTAAAAACTCCAAACACTGTCAGCAACACAGAACTCTTTACTGTTGATTCTGAGAAGCATTAAGTTTGGAGTTCTCGCAGCTCATTTAGCAAGAATAAACTTACAAGAAGGAGGCGGGATGAACAGAAAAGGAATATAAACAGGAAAGACTCCCCTGTGCCCCGTGTCATTCTTTATCGAGCAGCCTGCCTGATTCTGAAAAGTTTGAGAGATGAAGGTAAGATGGGACGGAGGAGGTAGGGAGCAGAATGAGGTCTAAAGTAGAAACTTTAACACTGCGTAATGCCCTTTCTCCTCCACAGTGCCTTGTTCTTCCAGAGATGACCATAAATGACAGACAGCTTTAGAAACGTGATGACCGCCCTTCACACACACGTCTGATCCACAAACACAAGGCAGAGAGAAAACTAACTGGGAATGGCATTGGGTTTTGAAAGCTCAAAGTCAATCCCCCTTTCTCCCCCACCAAGTGAAACATTCTCCAATGAGGCCATACCTCTTCATCCTTCCTAAACAATTCCAACAAATGAGTACTAAGCATTAAATATATGAGTCTATGAGGGACATTCTCGTTTAAATCAGCACAGGTAAGCCCCAGTCCACTCTGGAGAATGCCGTCCCTGGAACAGTAGGCCTGAATTGTCTAACAGTGGCACCTGGGGAAGCAGACAGAGGATGTTAGTAAGCAACGTTCTCCCATGGCCTCTGCTTCAGTTCCTTTGTTGGCTTCATTTGATGATGGATGTTAATCTGTAAGCTGAAATAAACCCTTTACTTCCCAACTTAGCCTTGGAGAGAGCGTTATCAAGGCACCAAAAATCAAACTACAACACAACCTAGTATCAGAAAGTGGGTCTTTCTGGGATAAGTCAAAGCATATGGCTCTTATGCCTTGGACTATAATGTGTGAACAAACCAGTACAGCATTCCTCCATGGTTTCTGCTTAAGGCTATGCCTTGAGTTCTTGCCTAGACTTTCCATGAAGACAGTTTGGAACCTGTAAGATGAAGGAAACCCTTTTGGTAGTTTTGGTTATGGTGTTTACCACAGTAACTAAGACATAAACCTGAACAATACCAAAATGAATATACAGTGCCCAACATGTATATTGCCAGTGATGCCAAACAAGACAAGTCTCTGTCTTCTTGCTTCAGATATTATATGGTAAACAAATGACTTTCCTATAGTCTTTTTTACCCATTTCTGACTTTTGTTGGATTTTCCCTGTTTGAAATGCCTTCCAAGTGTAGCATTTCAATGCTGTACTAGTAGGTGCTTATAAGTATAAGAAGGTTGACATATGCCTTACTAAGGAAATGCTTGTGTTAGATGGCCTCCCTTCAGGCAAGAATCATAGTGCTGTTTTCTAATGGTTCAGCACTTCATATTGAAAACATGTATCAAACAAGTTGCCTTTAAACACAAACATGCAGATAGTAAAATTATACGTTGGTTAATGAAGACAGTGTGACCAGTGACTGGTGGAAATCTGACTCTATATAGCCCACCGTAGTAATGCTTCTGTGTTAGATAGCTTGTTATTTATAATATTTTGTAACTCATCACTTCAGAAAATAACCAGACCCATTTGTAAAAAGCAATGATAAGTGTAGGAAGCAATACACTGACTACAGAAGCTCTTCCTTACAGTGCTGACAGGCAGATAAGAAAGGGGAAGAAAGGGTGGATGAATCATAGCTACTAAGGAAGGGTAGACATTACTTAGGTACCTGAAAAACACAACTGCTCTGGGTGGGGGTTGTGTTCTGGACAGAGAAAACAATGTGAATTCCTTGAGAGAAGATGGAATGATGGAATCACGACATAAGGAGGGACAATTAGTCATCTGGGCTAGGTCTACAAAATACCACTCAGGTTGTGTCTTAAGGTCCAAGATCAAGACCAACAAGGTTAATTCCATCAGAGAACTATGATAAAGAATCTATTTTGTGTTGATTTGGTTTCTGGTCATTTGCCTAAAACCTGTGTGTTTCTTGGCTTATGTGATTTCATTTGTATGTGATAGTCTCTCTGTGGCTGACAAATTCCCCCTCTTTTCTAAGGACAGCAGTCACACTGGAATTGACATTCTGCACTTCTGTATGCTTCTTAACAATGCGAGATTGCTAATACCTTTTGTTCAAATAAGGTTACATTATGAGATGACTGGGAGCTGAGAGTTTAAAATCAAAATTCTGAAGAAAAACATAAAGTCACACAAAGGAGGAAGGACAGCAAACAATGGTTGAAGGATTTGGAGCCGGGGCCTGTGTAAAAACTCTGATGAGTGCAGACTTGACTCTAAAGGCAGTGTAAGGGGAAATGTGCTTTAGTGGAGAACTATACTCTGCCTAGTGATACTCTCTGAGATTATATGATATTAGTTTTCTATTGACTTTGACCTATTTTAATGTTTTACAGCTATAATTTGCAATGCCAAAAAATTCTTATAAATAAATGCAATTGACTTACCAAGATCACAGTTGAATTTGTATTTATACTTTGCATATAGTTAGGAAGTTGTTGAATTCCAGTACTTTCAATGCTTAATGAGAAGATAATTATTAACACACATTCATTTCTATATGTAAATAAAAGTACTGTTTTTACCTTTTTTTGGAAAACGATCTTGCAGAGCAATATGAAGCCTTCCATGAGTAAACCAACAAAGGAAAATGTGTGCAAGTGAGTCAGGTTATACACTAGATCCATTTTTTTTTAAGATTTATTTATTTATTATGTATACAGTGTTCTGTCTTTCTGTATGCTTGCTGACCAGAAGAGGGCACTAGGTCTCATTACAGATGTCTGTGAGCCACCATGTGGTTGCTGGGAATTGAACTCAGGCCTTCTGGAAGAGCAGTCAGTGCTCTTAAACTCTGAGCCATCTCTCCAGTCCCCCACTAGATCCATTATTAAGAGGAATGATGGTCCACATCACAGCAGGGGTCGTACATATATGGGTGGCCAGCGATACCACCTGGGGCTAGGGTGTCATCCAGTCCCAGGCTGCTGTGGATGTGGCCCTGTTACAGCCAGGGTCCAGATTGACTCACATGGCTCAGGTTACCCCCAAGGGCTATGAAGAAGCCTGGAGTCAAACCAACCACCTGAGTTCAGGTTGGTAGTGGAGAACTGGAATGCAGCCATGTCTGAGTGGCCTGTGTCTGTTCCAGAGCTGCAGCTGAGGGCCATGCCAGGGTCTGTGACCCCACTGCATCCAGGGTCTGTACTGATGTTATGCTTCTGTTGCCATCGAAGGCCGTACAGACACCAATGAACAAGAGTCAAGTTAGTGCTCAGGGCCATGCTGCCGATGGGGGCAGTGGTGATGTCTAGACCCAGCTGCTACTAATGGCCATGTTGAGGTCCATGGGTTCTACCACAACTGGGGTAATGATGTGAGGTCTGAGTCATGCATTGCCACTAATGGTCATGGTTGGAATGGCAATCTGAGGCCTTGGTGGTGTTTGGCGACCACACAGCTGTCAGAACCATTCCTAGAGAGTGGCCGTTCTTTCCACTAAGAGCCAGGATGTCATGGGGCCTAAGCTGCTTCCTAAGGCCATGTTTCAATCCCTGGTCCAGCTGCAGCTGGGGTCTGTGTTGGTGTCTGTGACCACTGTCATTTCAGGAGGCCTAAAGAATCATGAGAGATGAAATCATGTTGAAATAGGAGCGGCTGCGGGGCTGCGTCCCCAACACCCCGGCCGCTTGGCTAGCTCATGCCCGAAATAACAACACACAAACTGTATTCATTTAAGAACTGCTTGGCCCATGAACTCTAGCCCTTACAGGCTAATTCTCGCACCTGGACTAGCCCATTTCTAATGATGTGTGTAAGCACC
>NW_026067904.1:5395973-5401396 GCF_014885135.2 Alexandromys fortis | reverse complement strand
TTTCTCAGGCTTTTTGTGGATTCAGTTATCCTCACGTTGGGCAGCCATCTGTTGAAATAGGAGCGGTGGCGGGGCTGCGTCCCCAACACCCCGGCCGCTTGGCTAGCTCATGCCCGAAATAAGAACACACAAACTGTATTCATTTAAGAACTGCTTGGCCTCATAGTTTAGAACATAGGTGGGTGGAATAAACAGAACAGAATTCTGGGCAGAAGAGGAAGTGAGGTCAGACTCTGTTTTGCTCCTGGACAGACCCGACAGCTCTGCTCTCTGGAGCAGAGATGCCTTGCTCTGCTCTCCCAGGCAGCTCCAACCCACGATGGACTTAGGCTAGAATCTTCCCGGTAAGCGCACCTTGGGGTGCTTACACACATTACTAGAAATGGGCTAGTCCAGGTGCGAGAGTTAGCCTAGAAGAGGCTAGATAGAAATGGGTCAAGCAGTTAAATGAATGCAGTTTGTGTGTTGTTATTTTGGGCATAAGCTAGCCAAGCGGCCGGGGTGTTGGGGACGCAGCCCCGCCACTCTTATTTCAACAAAATCAGAGGACTGTAGTGAGCCAGTTGTGCCCTTCAATGCCCTGGGAAAGTTCCAATTTAAAAATTCCCCAACCCTGCCGGGCACTGGTGGCATATGCCTTTAATCCCAGCACTCGGGAGGCAGAGGCAGGTGGATCTCTGCGAGTTCGAGACCAGTCTGTTCTACAGATCAAGTTCCAGGACAGGCCTCAAAGCTACAGAGAAATCCTATTTCAAAAAACCATAAAAGAAAAAAATTAAAAACATTCCCTCACTGCCGGGCGGTGGTGGTGCACGTCTTTAATCCCAGCACTCGGGAGGCAGAGGCAGGCGGATCTCGAGGCCAGCCTGTTCTACAAGAGCTAGTTCCGAGACAGGAACCAAAAAGCTACAGAGAAACCCTGTCTCGAAAATCAAAAAAAAAAAAAAAATCCCTCACCCACACTCTGGGACTCTAATATAAAGCATCCCTGCTACGACTTTAGTCTGGAGTGTTCTTGCTATTCAATAATTTGAATAAAATTAATTTCTTTAGTTATTAGATTCCAAAGTAGATTTCAAGTGCCTTCAGAGAGCTCTGGAAAGATATGTGGGGATTAGTCAGCAGATTCAGGGGCATTCTTTCCTTTCCCCCTGTGCTACAATGACTGCTGTTTTCTCCCCCCTTTCCTTGTGAGAGTAATGGATTTAAGAGAGTGTAATTGTCTGTCCCAGGATGGGCTTGACTAGCCTTTGCACTGAGGATGACTTCAAACTCACAGAAATACCCCTGCCTCAGTCTCCAGGTGCTGGAATTAGAAGTGTGCACTCTCACGTCGGGCAGTTCTCTTTAGATATATGTAGTTTTCTTCATCTTGTGATTTTTTTTCACCTTGTGATTTTTACAACTGCTGGGTAATTTCTGTTGTGACCCTCTACAAGAGGGTATCTCCCTGCTCAATAGCTCTGTGATAATAACAAAAGCATCTTAGCATGTTTAATTATGTATAATTTAAGCTAAAAGTAGTTACAGCTATATAAATAAATAGAAAGAAAATGTCTGGCAGTGACATTAAGCCCAGGCTGTTTTGATCTTTGACAGCACTTGGTTGTGTAGGTGCTTCATGTAACTTGATTATCTTTTGAATGCATCTCCATACTCATAAAGAATTTCTGGAAATTCTTTTCACTGAACAAAATAAAAGTTTTTCCTGTGGAAGGAACCCCTTCTAAAGATTAATCTTTTCCACCTTGATTGAACAGTCAAATCATAACTTGAGAAGTTTCCTATGTAGCTGGAAACATGGGAGGTAACTCTTCTCTTATTTGTAGATCTCAGGCTCTAGCACACATGGCCATGTGGGTGTTAATATAAAGGACAAAGAAACAAAAGAGGTTCTGAAGATACTGGGTTTGGAAGAGGCTTGAAAAGAGGCAGTAAAGATGACAGTGGGTCAAAGTACAAAGTACCAGGAGCCCAAGAGTACAGCAAGGAAACAGGTTCAAAGATGGCGGGAAGACTCAACAAAAATTAAACATGAAAATTCCATATGGAAACCTGCACTTTGGCTTTCAGAGATAAAACAAAGAAAAACTGGCCTACAATTCAAAATCCCAGAGAACCTAGACAAGAAAGAGGACTCTAAGAGAGACATACACGATGAGAATCTAATCTATAATGGAAGTAGAAAAAGACAGGATCTCCTTAATAAATTGGGAGCATGGGGATCATGGGAGAGGGTAGAAAGGGGGGAGAAGAAAGGAGGGGAGTGGAAAAAATATATAGCTCAATAAAAACATTTTTAACAAAGAAAACCTGCACTTCGTAAAACAACTAAGAATAAAGTCTTGGCAACTGCACCTGGAGAATTGGTGTTTTTCTCTAAAGACATTTAATAAAATCTTGCACAAAGACCAAAAGAGGTAAAAATAAAATGCCTTTATAAGTGAATTTTTTCCTGTTGTTTATAGTTCTTTTTTCATCATCAGAAACAATCTCAGCAGAACGAGAAAGAGACCTTCCCCTTTTCCATTTTATTTGAACCAGGGATTTGCATGTTCTACGGATGAGATGATTACAACCATGAAAAGCAAATGTATATTTCATGTGAGTAGTACACATAAGTCATAAGCTTTACCTATTCAGCGTCTGTGTGGAACACTTAGAATTCATGAGGTACGCTGCTGTGTCTGTTGGTACTTCTTATTTTATTATTTGCTATTGTTACACATGCATTTGCTTTTCCAGCACATGCCCTTCATCATAAGATATGAGCCTTGCCTTCTAGTGTTCACTAAATATCCAAGAATAGTGGCAGACATTGACACGCAAAAGAAAAATAATTGATGCTAAATTGCTTATCTTTTGAGTAATTGCTTCTTGGTGGGTGACAGTGAGAATTTACAAATCCCTGTGTTTATTAATTGTTAATATTTTAAATAGTGGGCTGAATAGTAAACCAAATAACCTCAGGGCATCCCATTGGAGAAAACTGAATTAAAGTCTTGTTTTTTATAAGAAATACAATAAATTCAACATTTTAAAAATGATACTTTTAATTTATATTCTTCCTTATATGAGAAGGATGAAGTGGCCAAAAGACAGCAAGTTTGCAAGTTCAGTAGGTTAAGAGGTTGAGCCTATAATTGGAGAAGGGTTTGCAAAGCAGTGAAAGAATGCACACCTACAGAATAATCCTCTGAAACACCAAATTTTATGCAGGAGGAGGCTGGCAGGGCCATTTATGTGATTTGAATCCCAGAGTGAATTCATGAAATCATCCTGTCTTTCTTCCCCATTTCCTCCTTAACACCCCATCAATCAGAAGGTGTATCTGCACAGAGATAGTCTTCAAAGTTGAGAAGTTGAGCTGCTTCTAGGGTGTAAATCTCTATTTCAAAAGAGAGAGACACCGCTGAAATAATAATTATAGAGGAAGACATCATGGATCCAAGAAGAAGGTTAACTGGGAGGAGTTGGAGGAGGAAGAAGGAGTAGAAATAATGTAAATAGTATACAGCTTACTAGTGCATAAAATTCTCCAAAACAATTTATTAAAAATAATTAAATGGCACATCAAATAGTATGAGATAAACAATGTCTGCAGGCTATGGTGTTAGAGGTGTTTGTGTGTGTAAGACACAAAGAGAAAGAGGGAGAGCAAGAGACAGAGGCAGGCAGGCAGGGAGGGAAGAAGACAGAGAGAGAGAGAGAGAGAGAGAGAGAGAGAGAGAGAGAGAGAGAGGAGCAGAAAGAGACAGAGAGACAGAGAGACAGAGAGAGACAGAGACCTTCCTGGGGCAAGGTCATTCTCTGACCTTAAGCAATCTTTCTTCCTATAGAGGAGTCCTAGGATGCAGTTTATCTGCTTCAGTATTACTTTTTTGTTCCAGGTTTTGGCACCTTGAAGGATGGCTTTCTCCTGTACTTGGATTGATACTAACTTCTTCATGTAAACTGTCCATCTTCAATGTCTGCAATCCCATGGAAGAACAAGAAGTTTTGTATGCCAATCTTACTCTAGCCCTTTCCTTATTGCTAATTCTGCATAAACATGCATGTGTGCATGTGTGTGTGCACATACACACACACATACACACACACACACTTGCCTTTATTACTCTAGTATGTAGTAGAAGCCTCTTTCCACAGCCCGGCTCCTGGCTGCCTAGCTAGCTTATGCCCCAAAATAACAACACACAAATTGTATTCTTTTAAACACTGCTTGGCCCATTATATCTAGCCTCTTCTCGGCTAACTCTTGCACCTGGACTAGCCCATTTCTAATAATGTATGTAGGACCCCAAGGTGCGCTTACCAGGAAGATTCTAGCCTACATCCATCCTGGGTCAGAGCTTCATCGTGTCTGCTCCAGAGAGCAGAGCTAAGGCGTATCTGTGTCTCTGTCTCTCTCTCTCCCTCTCTCTCTCTCTTTCTGAAAGACTCAGTTCAGACACTTGTTGAAATAGGAGCGGCGGGGCTGCGTCCCCAGCACCCCGGCTGTCTGGTAGCTTATGCCCCAAAATAACAACACACAAACTGTATTCATTTAAACACTGCTTGCCCATTATATCTAGCCTCTTCTTGGCTAACTCTCGCACCTGGACTAGCCCATTTCTAATAATGTGTGTAAGCACCCCAAAGTGCACTTACCTGGAAGATTCTAGCCTACATCATCCATCCTGGGTCGGAGCTGCCTGGGAGAGCAGAGCCTGGCGTCTCTGCTCCAGAGAGCAGAGCTGTCGAGTCTGTCTGAGGAGTCTTACCTCATTTCCTCTTCCTCCTGTTTACTCCTCCCACCTATGTTTTAACCTATCAGGGCAAGCAGTTTCTTTATTTAATTAACCAATGAAATCAACAGATTGATATATGACACTCCCACATCAGACACTTGTGGTTTGATGACATATGTGTCTCTAATATACACACGTGTCATGACTTTCCAATGGTGTTGTAACTACTGCTATGTCTAACTGTTCGTATTTCCTATGACTTGTTCTACATCCCTCTAAGAAATACATTAACAAAGAAAAGGAACCATGCATAGGGTCTAGCAACAGACTCCAAATCCCACAAGCTGAGCAAATGGACACTTCTTCATAGAAGAATTCCCCTTTCCTCTAGAAAGGATCAATTTATGCTCTGAAAGCTTACCAATTGTTCACATATCCCTCATTTCCAATCAAATTTTGTCAAATTCTACCTAATGCCTTATAATGTCTAAGCCTAACTGGCCTCTGTGTCCTCATGTGTCCCTTAGAGTGGCAAGCACTCTGCTGGCACTGGTCAAAAACATCCAAGTCTTTAAAGGGTTTAGATCTTCATTCCATTCCATTGGGCTTGAACCTGCCCTCCAATCTGACGATAAACTAACAAAAACACAATTACTTATCCAACGTTCCTTCATGTGGCACCATCGGCTATTG
>NW_026067904.1:5248650-5392351 GCF_014885135.2 Alexandromys fortis | reverse complement strand
GAGAGAGAGAGAGAGAGAGAGAGAGAGAGAGAGAGAGAGAGGAGCAGAAAGAGACAGAGAGACAGAGAGACAGAGAGAGACAGAGACCTTCCTGGGGCAAGGTCATTCTCTGACCTTAAGCAATCTTTCTTCCTATAGAGGAGTCCTAGGATGCAGTTTATCTGCTTCAGTATTACTTTTTTGTTCCAGGTTTTGGCACCTTGAAGGATGGCTTTCTCCTGTACTTGGATTGATACTAACTTCTTCATGTAAACTGTCCATCTTCAATGTCTGCAATCCCATGGAAGAACAAGAAGTTTTGTATGCCAATCTTACTCTAGCCCTTTCCTTATTGCTAATTCTGCATAAACATGCATGTGTGCATGTGTGTGTGCACATACACACACACATACACACACACACACTTGCCTTTATTACTCTAGTATGTAGTAGAAGCCTCTTTCCACAGCCCGGCTCCTGGCTGCCTAGCTAGCTTATGCCCCAAAATAACAACACACAAATTGTATTCTTTTAAACACTGCTTGGCCCATTATATCTAGCCTCTTCTCGGCTAACTCTTGCACCTGGACTAGCCCATTTCTAATAATGTATGTAGGACCCCAAGGTGCGCTTACCAGGAAGATTCTAGCCTACATCCATCCTGGGTCAGAGCTTCATCGTGTCTGCTCCAGAGAGCAGAGCTAAGGCGTATCTGTGTCTCTGTCTCTCTCTCTCCCTCTCTCTCTCTCTTTCTGAAAGACTCAGTTCAGACACTTGTTGAAATAGGAGCGGCGGGGCTGCGTCCCCAGCACCCCGGCTGTCTGGTAGCTTATGCCCCAAAATAACAACACACAAACTGTATTCATTTAAACACTGCTTGCCCATTATATCTAGCCTCTTCTTGGCTAACTCTCGCACCTGGACTAGCCCATTTCTAATAATGTGTGTAAGCACCCCAAAGTGCACTTACCTGGAAGATTCTAGCCTACATCATCCATCCTGGGTCGGAGCTGCCTGGGAGAGCAGAGCCTGGCGTCTCTGCTCCAGAGAGCAGAGCTGTCGAGTCTGTCTGAGGAGTCTTACCTCATTTCCTCTTCCTCCTGTTTACTCCTCCCACCTATGTTTTAACCTATCAGGGCAAGCAGTTTCTTTATTTAATTAACCAATGAAATCAACAGATTGATATATGACACTCCCACATCAGACACTTGTGGTTTGATGACATATGTGTCTCTAATATACACACGTGTCATGACTTTCCAATGGTGTTGTAACTACTGCTATGTCTAACTGTTCGTATTTCCTATGACTTGTTCTACATCCCTCTAAGAAATACATTAACAAAGAAAAGGAACCATGCATAGGGTCTAGCAACAGACTCCAAATCCCACAAGCTGAGCAAATGGACACTTCTTCATAGAAGAATTCCCCTTTCCTCTAGAAAGGATCAATTTATGCTCTGAAAGCTTACCAATTGTTCACATATCCCTCATTTCCAATCAAATTTTGTCAAATTCTACCTAATGCCTTATAATGTCTAAGCCTAACTGGCCTCTGTGTCCTCATGTGTCCCTTAGAGTGGCAAGCACTCTGCTGGCACTGGTCAAAAACATCCAAGTCTTTAAAGGGTTTAGATCTTCATTCCATTCCATTGGGCTTGAACCTGCCCTCCAATCTGACGATAAACTAACAAAAACACAATTACTTATCCAACGTTCCTTCATGTGGCACCATCGGCTATTGGCTTACCATATTTGAACAACTCACGGGGGTTTTTTGAATGTGTATAAACATCACCCTCTCCAAGCATAAGCTAAATAAATGTTCTTAATCAAAGCCAGAAAAAAAGTGATTTAAATTTAAGGTCAATTTTGTTATATGTATATGTATTTCTGATCTTAATTAAGGTATTGTGATTGTGTAGTTCATTTAAAACTGTAATGTATATAGGTTGTTAATGGATAATCATTAATAATAGTCAAGTTTGTAGTCATGTTAGTTAGATTTTCTAGATATATAGATATATATTTCAGTTAGATTGGCATTCTTCATATCTTTCAAAGACTACGGAATATGGTATTTAATGTTTTAATAACTTAGGGGTTTTCATGACAATGAGATATGTCTGCTCCAGGAAACACCAATCTACTTCAAGAAGAAGATGGGCATCGAAAAGGATCCTTATTAAGGTTGATAGCCATTTGGGCAAGAAACTGCTCTAGCCTGGACTATTGCATAAACTGGACACAGAGAGCCCTCAGAGAGAGGACTGCTGTACTTGCCTAAAGGTGAGATGATCTTTCGCGGTTCCTGATTCATGAAAGAGTCTGCAAGACATTCTTCAGAACAGTAGATAGTGACTGCCTTTGAAACTTCCTGCTTCATGGAAATGTCTCTGGATACTATGGGCCCGTAGGCCGAAGATGGATGCCCCAACGGTACAGAGAAACGTTGGGTGACTGTCAAGGCAGCGAGCTGTCTCTGTCATTTCTAAAGTTTGAAAGTTGCTTATTTCTTGTTTGCTTAGGTAATATTGTATCTTTCTGGAGTCTTTGATGGAGTTGAAGAATAGTTAGTTATAGTTTTCCTTAGTTATGATAAAGATAAAATAGATGTAAATATTGTAATTTTTATTTGATAACTGTTTTGTTATATGTAATTTTGCTATGTTAAAGTTAAAGCCTTCCTTTTTTTGTTTAAACAGAAAAAGGGGAAATGATGGAGGAAGGTCATTGGTTAATTAATAAAGAAACTACTTGGCCTCATAGGTTAAAACGTAGGTGGGTGGAATAAACAGAACAGAATGCTGGGAGGAAAAGGAAGTGAGCTGAGACTCGATATCTCTCCTCTCTGGGGCAGACACGATGAAGCTCCAACCCAGGATAAACGTAGGCTAGAATCTTCCTGGTAAGCGCACCTTGGGGTGCTATACACATTAATAGAAATGGGCCAGGCAGTGTTTAAATGAATACAGTTTGTGTGTTGTTATTTTGGGGCATAAGATAGCCATGCGGCCGGGAGCTGGGTGGCAGGAACGCAGGCCCGCAGCTCCCTACAACACTAGTATTTTTCAAAATACGGTCAACCAACTCCACATATTACAGTGTAGATTACAAAGAAAACTGAGGCCTAAGTGAATGAGTCCCAAATAAATGGGCCCTGAAAAAATAAGAGCTGGTTTCTGGTCCTCAGGAGGATAAGTTAGGAAAGGATGTGTTGACTCTGGCCATAGGCTTGGAAAGCCATACATGACTCTGTGGACTGCAGCTTATCACCTACTTTCTTTACATGGAAACACAGAAGAGTGTAGTTGGTGAGTGTGTCATATAAAATAAAAGCCACTCCAGTTGGTTATGGTCACCTTTCTTTTGATTTTAAAAGGAATTAAGATATTTTCCCAATCCCCACAAAAATATAGGTCTAAGGCCATGTTCCTGCTGTGGCAGTGGAGAAGGCAGTGCCAACCTGAATGAGGATGAAGGAGATACAGTTTGAAGGAAGAGTGAAGATCAGAATTATATCTCATCTACCTCTTGGCTTTTCACTGAATTATCAAAAGAAAAGAAACACCAGGCAGTGTGTGAGAGGGTAGTTTCTATCCGGAGACAGACATGCTATGGAAAAGCAAAGATAAGGAGCTACTCATAAGTGAGGCAGTGCCTCTCCTTCTGATCTCACAGCACAATTTCAGAAGGTTCCCCGAAGGGATGGGAGGGGAAGAGATTAGCACAGAGTCAGATCGAGGCCAGTACAACCAAGTCTACATGAGAATTCAGGTAATAATGGATATAAGCACTGAATGAAAGAATCTTTAGAATGAAAGAGAGAGAAAGCACTCCAGGGTCTTCAATTTTAATTATGCATCACCTTGTGAATTCTGAAAACAAATACTCCTACCATGAAGAAAGGCATGCTTGTCTGTGCTGGAGATGATATTTGTTCAGAGAAAAAAAAGATTCAAATGAGAAATAAAACACCTGGACTTCCATGTTCTTAGAGACATCAAGTCAAAACAGGGTACAGCTGTGCAAATTTGTTTCTTTTATCATAAAATGAAACCAAAATGTCTTTGGCTATTCACAGAACCTTGTGAGACATGGAGCTAGGTCTTACTTACTTTTGACATTGTTACCATTTTTTCAATGTTTGAGGGTGCTAGTTCAGAATAACATCCTTTCTCATATATTTGGATCACACCTTTATCTTTTCCCAATAGTGATATATTTGATCTCCCTTTTTGGTAGCTCTATAAAGACAAAGTGTACAGAAAATGTGCACATTTGAACTGCTAGTGCCAGGTAGAATCAGGACTATGTTCCTGGAAACCTCTGGCACAATACTCATAATTTGATGAATTTGTTGTCTGCTTACTCATTGTTCTATTGCTGTGAAGAGACACCATGACTAAAGCGACACTTATAAAAGAAGGCATTTAATTGAGGCCTTACTTATTGCTTTAGAGAGTTACTCCATTATCATCATGGTGAGGAACACAGCAACACATAGGCAAACATGGTACTGGAGAAGTAGCTGAGATCTACATCCTTAATCCTCAGGCAGCAGGCAGAGAGAGAGAGAGAGAGAGAGAGAGAGAGAGAGAGAGAGAGAGAGAGAGAGAGAGAGAGAGAGAGGTGGGGGAATCCTGGACTGGGTGTGGTGTGGTCTTTGGAAACCTCGAAGCCCACATCCAGTGACACACTTCCTCCAACAAGGCTAAACCTACTCCAAACAAAGTCATGTCCTTCTCCAATAGCACCGTTCCTTGATGACAAAGGATTCAAATATATGAGTCAATGGGGGCCACTCTTTTTCAAACCACTACATGGACAATGTCTATGTTTCTACATAAAACCCCTTAATTAATATATCATATTGACTAATGAAAACTGAGCTTATGATCACCAGTGCTGTAGCTGCAGTCTAAAGGAAACTTAACCAATTCAGGAGTTGCTGTCTAAAGCACACCATAGCTTTGAGTTATTAAGAACCTCATAGGGAATCCATTTTAACTTTGAGTCATTAACATAGAGCACAAAATTGCAAATACACAGTATCAAATAGAACACAAAAAGACTTGTTTGCAAAATGAAAGCTGAAAAGAGAAGATTCACAGTTTAGCCTCTGCTGAGAATATACAATTCGGTCTTTGTTCCCCACTCTACATTAGTGTTTGTTGTAGGATTGCAAATACATTAAATCATGTACACAAATTTGCAGTTGCAGTGTCCTTAAATAATAGCAACCAAAAGTATTTTTCCTTTGAAGAGCATTGTTTCCACAACAATCAGTGGTTCCTGTTCATGATATATTCTTTCATGTATCTTGTTAATGCTCCACCCTTTCCCTAAAAGATGTTCCCTTTTCTCATTGTCTTGCTTCAAGAATTAAGTCATTCGTGTAGTCCTCCTTGATCTTCGGTTACAACTCTTTCAAACTTCCAGGTATCATTGAAATCCCTGTGCTTATTAATATGAATATATTTGCATTCTCATCTTATGTAAGTGGCTGGGAGCCAAAATTAATTTATCTTTGTATTTTCCACTGCAGAACAGCATGCATATTTATTATTGCACCTGACATCTATTAACAGTTTCAGCAGATATTTATTGGGCATCTGCCACAAGCCAGACATGTTGCTGGAAAGAAAATAAACTCTGAAATAGAACTTTGCCTTGTCTGAGTGCAATTTCACAGGGAAGGAAACAAAATAACAGCAATAAAAAAGTTACAGTTGCACATCTGTAAGGTGAATATGTTCCTTGAAATGTGGTGCAAGATGAGTTTTGTCATTGTGAAAACATTATAAATCATAGTTACATAGATCTTCAGGGAATAATCTACTACTTGAAACACTTAAATCTGACCATATATATAGTGTTCGTATTCTTTAGAAAGATCTCTCTCTCTCTACCTATCTAGCTCTATCTAATCTCTCTACATATATCTGTATATCTATGGCTATTTATATATCTTCATATATAGACAAAGAGAAATGTTTATGTACTGTTATATAGTGTATTCCATATGTTATGCGTGTCTATAATATAATTATTGAAACCACAATGAACTCAACAAAGTGGAAATTAAATTAAGTTCATAGAAATGGTTCTCCATTGTTAGATCTAGAAAACACAAGTTCTATGAGACTGCTCCTGGTACAACATACCATACTTTTTACAATGAAAATTTTTATGAGCATTATTACACTGGAATAATAATAATAATATAGCATAATAAATATCTAAGCCAATTACAGTCTTCTTTTTTCATTATCAAATACTACACATCGTGTATGCTGTACTCTCATAGGCCACCATCCTTAGCACAGCTGTCAAACATGTGCTGTGCTACAGTATTAATAAAAGCCATAGTTTTGCTGGTGCTAAGACATTATCTACTCTCTTATACTCATCCAAGACCTATCTGTGATCTCTCATTGACTGACATACCTGTATTCAGTGTGGTCGGAGCTAGTCTTCATTACTCATTCATTTCTTATTTTGGTAATCTGTCTACTTACTAAAGTATGTGTATAATACCAGTTATAGATATTTGGTTGCCAATTTGTCAAACTCAATAAAGACATCATACTTTTGAAAATCATACTTCTCTAGCTTCCTAAAATCTTAGGTATTCATCAAATAAATCATATAACCAGTATCACAATTACTATTGTTTTGTAAGAATAAAAAGAGCACTAACTGCTCTCCCAGAGGCCACACTTTTGTTCCCACCACCGACATAGGGTGGATCACAATCACTTGTAACTGCAACTTCCAGGAATCTTTCATTCCCTTCTAACCATTGCAGCATCTTCTCTCATCCATACAAATAAATTAAAAATAGAATAAAATCTTTCTGAAAATAATTAATTCATTAACTTATTGAAATTATTAATAAACATATAAATGCAACTGTATTTCAAGTGCTATCTCACCTCCTCCTTCTTTATCTTCTGGAGTACACTAAACAAGGAGGCAATAGGGTTTTCTGGTCTCTTAGTTCCAAATTACTGCTATCTGCTGGCTTAACCATCACAGCCATGGGTGCTGGAGACAGGATGTCAACAGGGTCAGGGCCAGGGGTGGGTTGTTTTCCAGGTTGAAATCTATCAGTTCTCTTCCCATGACAAGAGTACCAAGTTCTTTGGCCTCTTCTGGATTCTTATGTATAAGAATTCTCATCTCCTCCATGAACATTCTACTCTCGTGATCCAGTTTATCCACCTTTGTGTCAGTACTTTCATTCAGCATCAGAATTTTGGAAGCACAACATTACTTTCACAAAAACTAGCAAATAGAGTTGACATGAAGTCATTTTTAACAGAGTTTAGAGTTTAGGATTAGGAGGGGTAGTTAGCAACCAAATTTTTATAATATCTTGAAAGTTCCGTGAAAAACAAACATGTGGAGGGATTGCTTGTGTTTTGGGATAGGGCTTTGAACTGTGATCTCCTCCTGAGTGCTGGTTTTACAGGACTGTGCCTCAGATTCAGACAAAGGGGGGAGGGGGTGTTTGAGTGACACCACTTTCTAGTATTGAGCAATTGATGTAGCACTAAGAGTCTTTGGGTGACTCAGTCTACTCATTTAAAAATTCTCACAGAAATTTCTTTGGTAAAAGATGTGGAGAAGCATGGAAATTATCCCAAGGTCCACAGTAGTTAAAAGGTCTGGTCTTAATGAAATTTGGAGATTTTTGATAAACTGAAACAAGCACCTAAAGATGACAGTCTGTAAAATATACTTCAATGCTCTATTATGAGTAGTAAGCTCTAATTTATAGTAACATAAAAAATTAAAGTGGCTTAACTTCAAATATAATTATGATTTAGCTCATAAGAAATTTGGACGCCGGAAGGTACGGTACTATTTGGTGACTCCATTTTGTTGCCAAAGATGCAGGGACCTCATATTCTTCCCTTATGCCAACTCTAATTTTTACCTTGTATTATGAAATCATATCTGAAAGTCTCCATATGGTCTCCAGACTTTATTCTATTGTGACATCTTTGTACGTGAGAAGGGAGGGTGAACACGGTTGTTTACAAATTAAATTCAAGCTCTGCTAACAAAGGAAGGGGGTGCTTAAAGCTCAGCACGGGGTAGAAACTTATGTTCACATCATGTTGAGAACTTTGGAGTTGGTTTTCATCAGACATAGAAAGTGACATAACAAATGAAAATGGCCAGACCTTACACAAAAAGCACTGTGACCCACATTCTGCACCAGCCAGTCCAAGAAACAAAACCCCAGTAACTGCCTAATTGAAATGATCATGACTATCAGCTTTCCTGGCTCCACCTGCTCCCAGCTTCCAATTTTGGGACAACCAGAGAAAAACAAGTATGAGACCAGCCAAACATAAACCGTGTCTTTTTCCAGCTGGCCCGCAGCTTCTCTTTGCCAACAACTGTAATTCAGGTCATGCTGAAATATTTTCATTTTCTCATCCTTAATCCTTTGCACTTCTATGATTTCACTTGGTTATCTACTGAACAAAAAATGATGGTGGCTAAATTTTTTGCTATGTCAAGTGAACAAATTGCCTTTGTAACCTCTAGTAGAGGTTAGCCTCCCCTTGCTGCCACATCCTAAAGATTTTAAGAGGTCTTAATCAAAGAGGTGATATAAAGAAACTAGAAAAGAGTAGACACGAGCCAAGTAGTTAGGGAGCTTATTAGCTAATGTAACTAAAGATTTTAATAATTTAATCCTGAACCCCACTGTTTAGCAACATGAAATGTATTTCTACTTTATATCACAGTCCATATAGGAGTCTGTTTCCCAAGCATTGATTTAAGGACTGAGGAATTTCCTACACTGTGGCTTGCCCACTTTCGGAGCTTTACACAAATCTACATGACATCTGTGCCCAACTTGAATTTAAAACAGAGATGGCGTATGACAAATGACATGGAGGTTCGATGACCAACACTTCAAGAGCTATACTTTTTCCTTTCTTCAGTTTTCACTTCTTAGATTGAGACTCTTGACTATAGTCTGTCCACCAATAGGATTGAAAATTGTGGTTTTCCAGGTGCCTCAAGAAAAATGATGAAATTCGGCACTTACCTGATGTTGCCTTTGCCACTGAAAGCCACTGGGATAATTCAGGAAAGAAACAGTGTTTTCTGCATGAAAATAAAAAGAACTTGACAAGGTCCAATATCTTGAAGTCAAGGTATGATATGTATGGTGATAATGAGTCATATCATGGTCTATGATATGATCCTAGACTTCTAGTTTATCATTATGCATTACTATGTGTAATGACAAGGATGAGAAAACATTTATTTAACTGGAAAGGTTTAAGCAAGTGAAATTATTGAAAAGTACCTAGGGATATAGAAAAGACAATGTATGATCGCAAATTTCCTAGGGTATGATAATTTAATAATCAGGAAGTTTAACTATGTGGTCAGCCTGGAAAGGAATAAAACAAGCCAAGGGTCAGGACCATGCAAAGAGTCACAAAGCCCTTGAGAAAGTGCAGTAGTTTGTAGAGTGTAATCAGCAGAACGTGGGGATCTAGGAATCTACGCCTATGATTGCCAGCACACTGAGTTTTTTCCATGAATTCTGTGCTGCTGGAGACCTGATGTAGAGACCTGTGGTCCTACTGCACTTCTCAGAGCTTGGGTTTTATCAGTTCATTCTGTTCAAAGAGGAGAGATACTATTAATCATTACTCATAAATATGCACTGTCCATGAATGTATATAAAACTGGTTCTGCCTCTTTAAGTTTGGATGTTAGAACTGTAGTAAGTTAGAAGGTGTGCCAGGCTGGAGCCAGAAAAGTAAGGCAAACTGTAATCACAAGGAAGCCACAAATCAATGTAGCAGCAAAAGGGTTGTTGGTGATAATATGTTTATAGGAAATGCTTGGTTTAGTGATCAGTGAAAAATGCTCCTTATTTGTCAATTAACTAATGCAGTCAAGAGAAAAGTGAAAATTTAATAACTCTAAAATATAGAATTGGGCCTGAGAAGATGTCTTAGTGTGTAAAGTGCTTGCTGTGCAAGCATCAGGATCTGAGTACAAGTACCTGGGATTCATGCAAAATTGGGTACATGTCTCTAATCCTAGTTCTGGCAGGGTGGAGGGAGTAGAATCCTAGGGACTCTTCAGCTACTCGAAACAATGAGCTCCAGGTTCTGTGAAAAATCCTGTTTTGCAAAAAAAAATGCATTTAAGTATGAGTCAATATTTTCTGAATAACCCATTTTTATCCTTTCTCTTTTATAGCTAATGCAAATTCTACTCTTGAATGGATTCCCCTGGGCCTTGGGGGCTCCTTCACTGAAATGACTGGTGAATATTTATTAAGCCCCTGCATTCCCACATTGTCACTTGAAAAAAAAATTGTCAACATCTTGAATTACGGTAAGACTTCTAGCATTTCTTAGCACTATTGTATGTTCCACTAAGTTATTGAATTTTAAAATACTTAAGGGTATTAGGGAACTTATAAGGGAAATTTTAATTAGAGAAAAAGGATTTGTGAGGCACTCTTAATCTTACAGTATCATAATTTGTTCATGATGGAAGCCCAATAATAGACAGTTGCTTTTAAAGCTCTAATTGCATTTTTCTTAAATTACAAGCTAGAGAGAATAAATTGGATCTTAGAAATGGGCAAAAGCTAAACTGATTATCACTGTGAGTCGCGAGCAATTGGAAGAAGAGATCAAAACGAACACATTTCTAAACCATTATTAAAAACTGCTATTAGAATAATTAAACATGAAATGGAAATGAAATGGAAAACAAAAACAAAATACAAATTGCACCTCCAAAGGAAAATTAAATGCCAGATCACATAGTCAGTGGAACAGGCCATTAAACAAAGAAAGCACCACAGCTGTTAGCTGTTTTTCTACAGACAGGCAATTGTGGCTGTTTTCAGTACAAATCGTGTTGCATTATTATTAGTGTGTATTATATTCATGAGTGAAAAGGAAAAAAAAAAACATCATTCTTTTCAGAGTGAAGATGCCTGAGGCTCCCATATTCCCTATGGATGCTTCTTGCCAATTAGATGCTAATACTAAAATCCACCAATAATCTGACTTATGTGTCGTCTAGGAAAGACACTATCAGCTTGAGTTTATGGGACTCTTATCATGCATACACAGATTACCAAGACAATCCCTAAGGGTGCCTTTGCTTTTTCTGAATTATTAATACATTTATATTGTACTTCATGATTTCTTGGGGTTCAATTACTATTATTTTAATTGTTATAAGCTAGTGGCAGGATAGAGTTAGAGTAAAATATAAAGATATTTTGGAGCCAAGTTAAAGTCAAATAATGTCATGATAGTTAAACTACCAAATATGGCGTGTTGTTCTAGATAGAAAAGAGAGGATAGAAAAGTGAACTTGCCCTGTTAATACAGTATAGATTTGCTAAATTTCAAAGAGCTAGTTCAGGAAGAAGTTAGTTTTGGATGCTGTAGAGTTCCAACAAAAAATTCTAATTTATTAAATTCCTATTCAAAGTGTATATATTTAATTCATACACTTATTTGGTAATATATATGTATGATATATATATGCTTAAATTTATAAGTTAAGTTGAATTATTCCCAAATCAATTTACACTCTAGAACCAGACAATTTAATTACTTTCACATGTCAGGATTTCAGAGTTAGAGAGGTGGTCCAATGGTTAAAAGCATTTGTTGCTCTTTCTAGAGGACCTGAGTTCAGCTCCCAGATGCTCATGGGTCCTTCATAACATTGTATAACTTCAGCTGCAGGGTTCAGCCTCCATAGGCACTGTATATACGTGACAGAACCTCACACAAACACATGCACACAGTTTCCAAAAAATTACTAATGTTTCAAAATCCTGATTTAGATCCACTTTCACAGTGTCTGCCCAAAGTATGTACAAACAGAGTACTTGCCACAATTTGTTTACTGTTGCAGAACTCTGATGCTTATAAATTTCTTATTTTATTGTTGAAAACATAATTTCTCTATGTCCTATTTGGTGATAGTTACATGTAGACACAACTCAAATTTGTGTTTGTTTGTTTAAGTATTCAGTTATATAAAAGGATAGCCATCATGATCTTTGATAATATACATGTGGTCTTTATTTCACCAAAGACTAACTTTTAGAATTGACATTGGGAACAATACCATGCATTTACGATTTTTCCCTCTTCTAATCTGAACAGCCTCATTCCACTCGAAATTTCTTTGGTCTTTTATTATTTGACCACTCAAAATTCTAAATAACTTGTATTTCTGATTACTTTGGTGTTATTGTCATAAAATGTGGTACCTAGAAAGAAATATACATGGCCAGCAAGAAGACTCAGTAGGTAAAGGCATTTTCTACTAGGACTGACAACTTGAGTTCTGATCCCCAGAACCCACAAGCAGGAGAAAACCAGCTTCCCAGAGAGTGGTCTTCTTGCCTCCACTCCACTTGGTGTGCTTGCACCAGCACTGTGTCTGACACAACAACACATGTGGGTGCCGTGCATGTATTCGTGCTGTGTGTGTGTAAAATTTGAGAGACATCCAGAAGAGTAGACTTTTCGATGGACTCTGTAGAAATAAATAGGAATTATTAAAATCAGTAGTGTATTATGTTATGCCCAGAACTGCGAAGTTCCCCCAAAACCAACAAGGAAACCCAGTCCCTTATGTCAAAGCACAGAGCCTTATTCTACACAAGTTAGCAAATTTAGACTCTCCATGTGTCCAACATATTGGAATGATGTGAGAGCCCCAAGCTCAGTTAGAGTTGGGTTTTTATAGTAGTAAAGGTGGGGGTGAGGGATTTCTAAGTTTCAGGACCCCAGATTGACTGACAAGTGAACCTATCTACAAGAGTTGGAATGTTAGGAATTATCTTTGGATGATCTGTTCCTGGGTGGTGGCTGAGTAATCTCAGTTTGTGGTCTTTCCAGCAACCAGGTATTGCCTCAGGGTAAACTACTGAGACTCAGGCCTATATTTTAAGTTCATACATATTACACCCAGAGGGTACAGAAGCGTCTAGCAAACTATTTCAAAGATTTTATTTTTAGTTTTTCAAGACAGGGTTTCTCTGTAGTTTTTGGAACCTGTCCTGGAACTCGCTCTTGTAGACCAGGCTGTCCTCAAATTCACAGAGATCCTCCTGCCTCTGCCTCCCAAGTGCTGGAATTAAAGGCCTGTGCCACCACCTCCTGGCCCTCAACGAATTTTTAAATATAATTGTAAACGAAGACCAAAGTGTTACAGTGTATTAAAAATTACTAGAATAATTTACAGGAATGCAGAAGGTTCAGAAACTCGGTTCCAATTATTATTGGCGATTTCTAGGCAATAGCTGTAGAATTTGGACCTGAACTGCTGATTAGAATATATCCAATACAAAGCACTGAAGCACAAATATTGAGACTGTCAAAATGAAACCCAGATGTTTTCGGCCTTTGTCTAGTCCTTTTTGTTTGTTTGTTTGTTTTTCCGAGACAGGGTTTCTCTGTGGTTTTGGAGCCTGTCCTGGAACTAGCTCTTGTAGACCAGGCTGGTCTCGCACTCACTCACAGAGATCCGCCTGTCTCTGCCTCCCGAGTGCTGGGATTAAAGGCGTGTGCCACCACCCGCCCGGCTTTGTCTAGTCCTTTTGGTTGTCTTCACTACACACACACAAAACAAAACAAAAGAAAACAAACAAACAAAAAAAAACAAAAAAAAAAAAACTCAACTAAGCAAACAAAATAACCTATGGCTGGAAACAGCCAATTAATAATTAAATCTCTTTAATAGAAACTGGAATATAAATTAATCAAAATAGTTTTGTGCATCTCCTCTATTTGGTTTGAACCAGGTGAATGTTACTACATTATTTTTGAGCCGGATATCTCTTCTGACTCAAGTAAGAAAAAAAAAAAAAGTTTCGTCAAAACAGGAAGACTGGTATGTAACCACATAAGCCACGCTTCCTGCCCTTAAGCAAGATGGCAGGCTCCTCTTGCACATGCGTCCTGCAGCCCGCCGCGGGCTTCTTCCGTCGCTTGTATTGCGTTGGGGACTGGGATTGCTAGGTTACGCGCGGAGGGGCGGGACAGGAAGTCTCCGTGTTTTGAGGCACCGGCGGCTTCTTTCTGGAGTCTTTCGCGTCCCTGGCTGTCTCTGTGGCTTCTGCTCTCCGTGCTGGCCATGGGGGAGGCAGAGAAGTTCCACTATATCTACAGCTGTGACCTGGACATCAACGTGCAGTTGAAGATGTGAGAGTCCCGGGGGAGTGAGGGCGGTGAGGGGCGGGCAACAGCCCGGGAGAGGGGCTGGTCCTAGGAGGAAATCGGCAGTAACCGGCGCTTCTCCAGAGGGGCACGGAGCAGTTTGCTTTTTCAGCTTTTGCGAGAGTACTGCAATCTATTTTTACGCAGAAGAAATCAAACCGTAGGAAACAACTCTCCCCACCTAAGAAAGAGGGAGGGAGCAGATTTTTCCTTTAGAGCAGGGCTTAAAGGTGGAATGGGCATTCGGAAATCTTGAAGCTGGGATAAATGAGACTATGGATGCAGTTTTAACTACAGCGAGATGACAGAGACATAGATTGAACCTTTGGACAGTTTGCATTTTTAAAGGTAGAGACGTTGAGAGGGAGTCGAGTCTTTAAATAGAATCTTGGGGCAGCAGTTTTAAAATACAGGTCAAGAGCATGACATCTTGAAATGAGAACCCTATTGGGAAAGAAGAGTCCCCAGAGAAGGTAACTTCAGCACAGTAGAAACATTTGGATACATAGGGAAGCCCACCTTTCTGGGCAAAGCAATTTTGCTGTGTACTTTATATATTGTCAGAACTTTGCTCAGTGCCATTTCTTGAGGATAGGTAGAGAAATGCTTGAGGTCTGTGCCTGGTGAGAGCCTTCTTGAGGGTGAAGACTTCAGATTCCTGCGTGGAGAGAACAAATTGTACATGCCATTCTTTACCTCTTTTGTTCCTATCTCCTATGCGTCAATTATTAGGCTTATTGCAGAATCTGTCTAAGAGACAGAGCAGCCATGTCAGTATCTCTTATGATGGGAAGACGATTGGCTTTGGCGTATCCAGTATGGCTTACAACACTGAGGTTTTTTTTTTTTTTTTTTTGTATTTTGAAGTGGTGAGATAGTATGAGTACATAGTATGGAAAAGATAATAAAAATAATGTCCAGGTAAAAGTAAGTTTGAAGACAGATTCCCACTATGTGTCTCTGACTGACCTAGACCACACTAGTAGATCTGCCTACCTCTGCCTCCTGAGTGCTGGAATTAAAAGTGCACACTAGCATATGTGGGCTTAACAGTTTCTTGCAGTAGTGCATTGTGTATATTTTCTTATGTTTCTAGGATCTATGCCTATAAATTAAATGCTTACTTAAAGGTGGGGTAAATAAGTTGTCAATTTGAAATCAGTAAAGTTTTGTTTTGCTTTGCTTGTTTGGTTTTGAGACAGTGTTTCTCTGTGTAGTCCTGGCTCTCCAGGAACTTCCTTTGTAGAACAGGCTGGCCTTGAACTCAGAGATGCCTTGTCTGTGCCCCCAGGTGCTAGAATCAGTGAAATTAATCCTGAAGCCTGGATTAAGATTAGGTGACAAGGTTTAAAATGAAGCCTGAAGAAGAGAAATCTTTTCAGGAAGTTAGAATAAGCCTCGCAATGTTAGGGTTTTCAGAGTTCCTTACCAATTATAAAAGTGATGTTACTTTTTTTTTTTTTTTTTTTTGGTTTTTCGATACAGGGTTTCTCTGGTTTTGGAGCCTGTCCTGGAACTAGCTCTTGTAGACCAGGCTGGTCTCGAACTCACAGAGATCCACCTGCCTCTGCCTCCCAAGTGCTGGGATTAAAGGGGCGTGCGCCACCACCGCCCTGCGTGACGTTACTTTAGAAATAGGAAGTTGTCATTAGATTGTTTATAGTTACTTTAGCAGACACAAACTTCTTATCTTTTTATTTACCCCTGCGTACTTTAAAACTGCACGTCTGAAACAACCCGTTTCTGCTTCCAGAGGAAGTTTGGAAGGGAAGAGAGAGCAGAAGAGTTACAAAGCTGTCCTCGAAGATCCGATGCTAAAGTTCTCTGGGCTCTACCAAGAGACGTGCTCTGACCTGTATGTGACTTGTCAAGTTTTTGCTGAAGGGAAACCTCTGGCCTTACCAGTCAGGACATCCTACAAGGCATTTAGTACAAGATGGAAGTAAGTTGTTCTCTTGCTGTTGCTCTTTTTTCATTTGCCATGTGAAAGATTGTATACTGTTCTTCCATAGCTTTAATAATGTTCTAAGTAGAGACAGTTTAGCAGGAATTACTATAGAGTTTAACTGTATACCTATGAAACTATAAATATTAGTTAGACTATTGAGAGCATGTAAAGATAGTTGTGTTGGTGTGTATTTACTTCATGTTTGTATTTAGTATGTTGACATTTTGGAAACTAAGCATTTTACTCTTTTACACCATCAATCAGAGTACAACCATGTCTGGACTCTCTGCTGTTCCATGGCCTTTAATACAAATGGTTTAGATAATTTGAAATGGCCATATTGTTGTTTAGATATTTAGAAGTAGATCTTATATCATAAGATTTATAGTTCAGGTAAGATTTATAGTCTTTATTTGTTTTCCAAATGAAACTTTAGTTTTAAGTTCGTAGTTTATTTATGTATTTACATGTTATACTAGCAGTTCATTGTTGGCATGGAGGGCCAGCATAAGATAACAGAAAACTCTGTTTTTCCGAATAGTAATGTGGATCTTTAATCTCAGAGACTTCACGGGGGCATTTCTAGTGTGCAGTCAGTTTTATTCTGCAGTCACGTGGAATGACAGGTGCATAGGTACTTGGTACTTTTTTTAGTGTGTGTGTGTAAAAGGTTTTGCCTTTATATATGTATTTATACCATGAAAAGGGTGTTCAGTCCCCTGGAACTGTAGTTACAGATAGCTATGAGCTACCGCATGGGTACTGGGAACTGAACCCAGATCATCTGTAAGCACAGTGAGTATTCTTGACCACAGAGTTGTCTCTCCAGCCCCGTGTGTGTCCCCATAGAAGTTAGCTATGCTCAGAGTGTCACGGACGACATGGCATGGCCACGTGCACAGTCACATGGCTCTGTTGCTGTACTGGAACCTGGGAAAGGCTTTCAGAGAGAAGAAGCTTGAACATTGCTGGTCAGACTACATCCAAATCAACTATTTCGATAGTGTAAATTCTCTAGTGTTCATTTTGGTGTCAAATATGTATAAATATTTATATCCACACAGCACACATATATTAATACATTTTATTCTGGAAGATTTCAACTATATAAAAATATAGAAAATAATATGCCTAGGCAAGGTGATGCATATCTTTAATCCCAGCACTCAGGAGGCTCTAGCAGAATTTGAGGCCAGTCTGACTCAAAAAAACAAAAACAAAACACAAGAACAGAAACCATCATTACATCTAAAACAATGGACCAGAATTCTGCAATTTAAAATATATTTGAATGTAGAATGTCATCATCTTTGGTTAATACTACTTTTTCCTTTTTCTTTTGTTATGGAAACATTTTATTCTCTATTCCTCACACTGCCCAAAAAAACTTAGAACAAAACCAACTTTGCCTCCTCTCATTTGCTACTTCTTTCATTCATTGTTTTGCTATTATATGTTTGCAAGGTTGTAAAATTAAAAAAAAAAAACATAGATCAGTAAAAGATCTAAAACAACTGTAGAAAATAGATTGAGAAAATATTTGGGGTATGTAATAAGAGTTGACATTAAAAAAATAGACTGAAATTGGGGAAAAACAGCTTTTATGAAGTCTGCTATTAGTATTTAAAAGGTGAACTTTTTGCCCAACCCACCAAAACGGAAATGGTGAATAAACATAATGCACAGTTATTGGAGATGGGGGTGGGTATCACTTTATAGTGTGGGCTGGACTCAGACAAACTCATGAATCTCTCTACACTGGCCTTGAACTAACAGTCCTGCCTCACACTAAATTCTGAGACTGTGGACATATGTCACACTGCTCAGCTTGAGTGTCCTGATTAAATGTCTTGATATACTTATTTCAGGAGCTATATTCAAAATTCCCGTGTTTATATTTGAACAAGCAAAATTGAGGTGATTTCAATTATTCACATTATTTTTTAGCGTATAAACCTAATCTTTTTGGAGCTTTCTCCTCTGACTGAACCATTTTTTTAATGGGCTAAGAAAGAAAGATACATGTTTGTTCTGTTGACTTTGTTTCCATAGTTGGAATGAATGGCTCAAACTCCCTGTGAAATACCCTGACCTGCCCAGGAATGCCCAAGTGGCCTTGACTATATGGGACGTGTATGGCCCAGGAAAAGCTGTGCCAGTGGGAGGAACAACTGTGTCGCTCTTTGGAAAATACGGGTAAGCATTCTGCCCACTAGTCCACAAAGGGCTGTTTCTTTTTCTTTCCTAGAGAACTTTGATTGTTTACACAGTCTGGTTTTCTCTGTGAAAACCAGTTAGGTACATAGGCCTTCCACCCTGCCTAGAGAGGGTCTGAAAGGCATTTCTTACAGGGTGCGCTGTATTCGTTACTCTTCTCACTGCTTTATCAGGGACACAGTTCCTGACAGAAGCAACCCAAGGGTTCCCCAGTTCGAGGGCTCAGTGCATCATGGGTGGAGAACGCGTGGCTGCAGGAGTGTGAGGCAGCTGGTCCCATCGCATCTGCTGTCAGAAACAAAGAGATGAAAGCTGAGGATCAGTTTCCTTTCCCTCTGTTCATGTAGTCTGGGATGGCAGCTCGTAGGATGTTGCTGCCTACACGGGGGTGGGCCGCCTGAATTAACACCATCTAGACACAGCCTCACAGGTATGCCCCCAGATTTGTCTCTTAGGAGGGTCTATACCCTACAGATTTGTCAATCAGAAGTAACCATCCCAGCACCTAAATGAACCAAGACACAATCTGTACTGCTCGACTGTTGAGTGAATGCGAGGACCATTTCTATTAGACTAAAGTCATTGGGAGTGAGAGCTTCGGGTCCAGATCTGGACACTGAAGATGTCGTGCCTTTCAGTGGAAAGTCCTAGGGACTGGAACTGTCTGGCTCTTGCCATATGCCTTAGTTTTGATCCTTAAAGTTTAAAAACGTTAATTTAGACATCACTAAATAAGAATTGTCTTAAAAGGTTTTGACAGTTTTCTGTAAATTAATGTGATGCTATCTTTTGTCCATTTTTTAAAATACAGTTGTTCCCACAGCAAGACTTCTTTTTTTTGGTGATGTTGTTGAGACAGGTGCCTCCCATCCAGAGGAAGTGGAACATGTGCCTGAAAGGCAAATTAAATCGTAAAATTCTCCATAAAGTTAGTGGTAATAACTAGGAGTTCAGTTTGTTCGCTTGCCATGAGCTAAGATTAAGTCTTAGGAAACCTGTTCATGCTGTTTGTCCATGCCTTGTGCCGCAGTTGTGTGATTTTTGAGCATCACTGCTTTGGGCCATAGTTTTCTCAGATGTTTCTTTGGCAATAAAATGTCTTCAGTGGCCTCTTTCTCCAAAGGACCCTAGTATGTACTTAGTGTAGTGGCCCTTGAAGCTTCCAATGGAAGGTGGTACAGTGACTGCCAGCTGGTGCTCTTTGCCAACATCTGCTTTGTCTGTGCGAGTCGTTAAGGGGGAATTCTTAGTGAGCGCTAATAAATTATTGAAGACTGATCTTGTGAAGTAGTTCTGCCAAAGCCACCTGCCTCTAACTTGAGCATCTGACGTTAGAGACTTCTGAGTAGCTTCAGAGCAGATTGGTTATTACTTGGATTTGCTCAGGCAAACTGTAGGCGATGTGCAGGTGTGTGTGAATTCTGCGGTCCTGGCAGTGGCTGCTACAGTGGCCTGGCCCTGCCAGCTCAAGCTGCATCCACAGCTGATACTGGGTCTCCGATGGAGCTGAAGAAGGGCCTGCTGTGCTGGACCCCTGTCTCGTTCCTTTGGTTTGATTTTCCAAGTGGATGTAAGGCTGTGCGCATCCTCTGCCTCACCACCGGGAGGTTGGGGGGTGGGAACAGTATAGTTTTAGACAAGTTTCCATTAGTGTCCAAAGATAGTGGTGTGATCACTTCGTTACCGGCACTTAGCATTCCCCTCACAAACTCCCCATTTTAAACTCTTTTCTACATCTGTCCCAAGGTGCCTAAATCATTTAGTAAACCAACTTTCTTCCTGCAAAATTTGGCTTTTTGTTTCTAGTTAAATTCAGCCAGAGTATTTGCTGAGGAGCAGAGCGGTCAAGAGCAGGAAGGGCTGCCACGTGCTCTTTCTGAAGGTGTATGTGAGGCTCCCCACTTCTCCCTTTTAGTAGTGCTTTAGATACTACACTGCAGCCAGTTTCTCGGGGCCTGCTTCAAGGTTGTGCTGCGTTTTGTTTCATTTCAGACAAGTTCTTATTAGATTGTCTGTGTTACTCTAGAATCTGTGATCCCCCTGCCTTGGCTATCTGATCTGTTTGAGAAAGAAATTTAACTGTATAAGAGGCTGTGTTTATATGTTTTTGTACTAACAAGAAAATCTGTAATATGATGTTTTTATTAATGAGAAGATGTATACTAAGGAATGAACATTATTTATTCATGGTCACAGCCATGCATGCCGTAGATGGCACAGTTGGTACCAAACCCAGGCAGGCTTACAGAAAAATGATGTATGTCATTTACTTTCATTTCCATCTTTAAATATGATGTTGTTCTATTGGCTGGAAAGTTGGTGTCTGCTCTTCTAAGATGTCTGCTGAGGTGCTTGTTGAGTGCTGGCCTCCAAGCATGGCTGACACCATTTTCCTCTTAACAACTACGAATACTTCCAGAGAGAGATCCCCGTTGATTGGCCATGTTGACTTGCCACTCTTCGTAGGAGGAGGGTGTAGGGAGAGTCTCGGGACCCTCACCTAGGGTTCACACTGTCCCCTCACGCATCTTCCAGCCCTTTATTTGTATGCATTTCTGTCCTGACTATGTGGCCTCATTGTATCCGGGGGTCTTATGTAGACTGTGGAAGGCTAACTGAAGCAGGCTGCATTTGTGTGACCATGCGGAGGTCTGTTCTGGGATGAGACAGACCCATGTCTGGCTGCCTTATGGTCACTTAAGTTCCTGTAAGTAACTGCTCATTTATGCTCTGGAGTTTACCTTGGTTTGCCACTGGAGCCATATAAGAAAGGTGCACACTTGCTTAAGTCTGCTCTGGAAGGAGTTCCCTCCACACTGGTAACATATGCATTGGATTTAGGTCATTTCTATATACGTCTCCCATTTCTGATCATCTAAGGGACAAAGAGTAGCTTGAGGAGACATTTGCGGTTTTAGTAGCTTAGCTCAGTGCTGCACGAACCATAGGGGCTTTGGAGCCGGACAAGCTTGACACACATTTCATTATGATGAGCTGCCTCGGTTTACCTCTGCTCTGAACTCCTTTCCCTACAGCATGTTTCGCCAAGGAATGCATGACTTGAAGGTGTGGCCTAACGTGGAGGCAGATGGCTCTGAACCCACACGAACTCCTGGCAGAACAGGCAGCACGCTCTCCGAAGATCAGATGAGCCGCCTCGCTAAGGTACATGGGCTTCGGAGACGAGGCGAACTCTGACTGGTGTGGATTCGTGTGCCTTTTTATTGTGAATCCTGGCAGTTGTCTTCTTGGTTTAAAGTAAATGTCAGTAACCATTTTGAGATATGATTCATGAGCCTTCGCTCTTGAAAGGCATATATATGCTCCATATCCTTGTGTGATCCTCCTCGCTGTGTGACTTGAGGACCTTTTCACCCCTAAAAGCTCCAGGTACTCAGCAGTCACCCCTTATTCCATCCTCCCTGTACTTCCTGATGGCTGCTGGTCCACTTTCTGTCTGTAGACTTCTGCATGCATGAAATCACGTACTGTGTGGCCATGACATGGTTCTAGACGTGCAAGAGATTTGGAAGTGCAGGTCTCCCGTATTTCCATCATGATGTCTCCTTCCTACATTGCTGTTTGAGGTGAAAAGGGTGGCAGAGCTCCCTACTGAGTGCGCCCCTGGAATAGTCTTCAGCTCCTTTCTTTCTCCAGCTGAGTAAAAACGCATTTCAGCTGCTCCTTTCCAGGTCCATCCGTGTTCTTCCTGGGGGTGTAGGGCAGTTCACAAGCCTCTCTGTGGTCCACCCTCTCTTTAAGAGTTTATCAGCAGCGAACTTGGATTTGGTTACTTTCCGTGATTTACACATAGATATTTTATTAGAATCATTGTGTATGTACTCTGTGGGCTACTAAAATTTGAAAGATTTGGTTTTTAAGGGTCACAAGAACACAGTTTCAGTCTAGCCAGACCAAAGGATACTGGGGACTGTGAAATGAAGACCAGCCATTAAGTAGCCCATGGAAACATGGTATTGGGTAATTACTAAGCAAGCATTGGCAACTCCGACCTGGAATAATGCTTTTACTCTGACTTTTGCTTAACTATGGAGTGAAATTCTAACCATAATATGATTAACTATTATAATATGATTAACTATCTAAGTCTGTTTTATTTTAAACAGTCCTTTTATAGTAATTTTAATGGAATAAATCTCTCTAGTGATTTAGACTGTTTTATAAATCTTTCTAGTTTTCCTTTGAGGAAAAATGTATATGAGAAAAAAAGTTATCTTGTATAGTACTCAGGTTAGGTCTCATTTTTTGGTTTTTCAAGACAGGGTTTCTCTTTAGCTTTGGAGCCTGTCCTGGCACTAGCTCTGTAGATCAGGCTGGCCTCCAGCTCACAGAGATCCGCCTGCCTCTGCATTCTGAGTGCTGGGTTTAAAGGCGTGCGCCACCACTACCTGGCTTCATTTTTTTAAAAAAAATAATTTGGATATCCTAGAGTTTTACTAGGGATCAGGAAAAAAAATTATGTATTAAAATATGTAGCACCCTACATCTTGCTCACTTTCCATCTTTAAACTTTTATAGTTAATGCTTGCTTCTGTTTCAACTGATTTGTGAACATAGTAAGAGATCAGACTTCAGGGCTGTCTGTTGACTTTCACGGTCTGGGCCAGCTTCTTGGTAATGGTGGCCCAGTGTTCCCTTCATCTCTATTTTTCAGCTTGTCATACTGTAAGAATTTTGATAGGAGGCATGTCCTCCAGGGGCTTTAGATGTGACCCCTGGGCTCCGGTATCTGATTTATGTTGAGCCTGTGTCTTTGGACGTGAAAGGTTAGTGCAGAAGCTCGCTTCCCCACTCCCTCATTTAGCAGCTCTGCATGATGCCTTTGCCGTGTGCGTTCCTTTCTGACAGTTTGATTTAGAGGAGGCAAAGAAAGTACAAAAAATGTTTCATGGTCTGTGCGGGGATATTGGGGGAGGGGTGGCTGTTCACGCCAGCAGTGAAGAGGGGAACCATGGACTTCACAGAGCCACGTCTGGTCACTGGGTCAGGGTCTGGATCTCAGGCTTACTGCAGCAGGAGCCAGGGGACAACAGAAGCAGGACAAACAAGCTACCCTGCTGTATGCTGCCTAGATGGGGTTGCAGATTATGGGGTGTACTCTTTTGCTTAAGTGCTGTCTGTAACTAACTGTAGAACTGCACTGCACATGCTGTTCCCATCATTTACATGGTAGTTTATAAAAACTGAATGGAAGGCATTCTGCCTTCGATCAAGCTGCTCCACTATAATCTAAGTCATTAAGAGAAAATACAATAGAAGAATGGTAGCTCGAAGTGTGAACTGTCTAACAAGTGAAAAGACTTAATGAAGTACAGCTATTTCTTTGAAAGAATACACACATTCTTCAGGATAGCATAAACACCGAGAAGAACCTGTCACACTCTTAGGGAGTTAGTCTTAACGGGGAAACAGTTGAGACTTGACAGCATGCAGTATGGAGTGCACCGCAGATACTCTCTGCCTTGAAGCAGTGACGCCCCTGTTCACATATTTTGACTGTGGTAGTGGATTTTAATCCCAACGAGTAAGCACAGCTTCTGCTTTTAAAATGCTTATCTTACAGAAAAAGAGAATTTTTTTACTAATTAGAGTTTGGGAAAAGCACACTCCTGGCCATTACATTTGGGTTGGTTGAAAGTGTCTCATCTTGTTTCATTTATCCCTTTAGATGTTTTTAAAGTGACAATAATTAAAAATTAGAATTATAATTACTGTTATGATTTGAGTGAGAATGGCCCCCATAGTCTCATGTGCTTGAATACTTGATCCCCAGTTGGTGGAACAGTTTGGGAAGGGGTAGGAAGTGTGTGGCCTTGTTGGAGAAGGTGTGTCTGTCATTGGGGCAGGTTTAGAGATTTCAAAAGCCCTCACCATTCCTAGTTAGCTCTCTTTAACTCCTTGCAGATCAAAATGTAAGCTCTCATCATCATGAGCGCCAGTCCTCTGAAACTGTAAGCTCTCTGTTAAGTGCTTTCTTGTCTAAGTTGCCTTCTTCATTGTGTTTGAGAACAGCAGGGAAAAGTAACTAAGGCAGGTGCTGAGATTATCCAAGGCTGTCAGGCTTGTTCAGTGGTGCCAGTAACGTTACGGAACATGTTTTATATGAAGTTCATAAAGAATGAGTTTTGTTCTAGATATATACCTTTTATGAACAGCTTGTTTGATTTGATTACTTATCGCCACTGTTTAGTGTTACAGCCAGGGTTTGGGGGATTTTGTCACTTTTTTCCTCATTTTGCTGAGTGGCATCTTTTCGATAATTCATTGGTTTGCTCACAGTTCTCCAATATTGTTAAAGCCTTTAGACTTGTCTTAAAACTAGTGGCCCTGAGTAGACTCTCTTGATGCCAGTGTGATATTGAGCCCTAAAACATTATTGATTGATGTTCTGAGAAATCAATTCTCTGTCTTTACAGCTATAGTTTCTGCCCAAGGGGGAAAAAGTAACATGCTTTTATAACTAGATTAATCTGTGAGAAGTTTAACTAAATGGAACTTTTATATGTCAAATACTACTCTTCCTGAATAATGAGATTTATGAGGAATGTTTAAAAGTAAAATTGAGGAATTGTGGATGAGACTTCATTAATCAAGAAGATAGAAAAACTTGGATCTTCTTTGCTAGCTAAGAACTAAATATATATGCCCAGGTGGACTCTGACATGCACGTGTGTGCTCTCACAGTTCCTTCAAGTGTTAGCTGTTCAGACGAAGTTTATGTATGGCTGTAGTATGTCTTACAAATTATTTCATAGTTTCAGTTGGATTTTTATATGAGACTCATTATTTTTGTTTATTTCAGAGATGCATCTTTAGATAGTAGAAATCTGTGAAACAGCCTTAGTTTGTCTGTCTGATTGTCTGTCTTTTCTGCCGCTGACAAGGAATAAGAATTTTTTGTCAGTATTTATTTATATCCATTTATTCCAGGCTTAAGAAAAGTATTAGACCAGGAACAGCAGAACATGACTTTAATTAATACCAGCACTTGGGAGACAGATCTGTGAGTTCAAGGCCAACCTGGTCTATATAGTAAGTTCTGGGTTAGCCAGAGCTACATGCTGAGACCCTGTTTCAATCAAAGAAACAGACAAAATAAAAAGGAAAAGAAGAAAAAAGAAAGGTACTAGAGATGAAAGAGTAAAGTAATGGCGTCTTAACTTGAGGGAGTGTAGAGTACAGTAACAGAAAATCACGATACACCTGGCATGGTTACGCTAAAAAGTCCTATGGCTGCATGCATATAGCTTCTGGGGATTTGAAGGGTTCACTGTCTGCTGAAAAAAAATTACCTTTATTCATTTCTTAAGGGTCAGAGAAAAGAGGCAAAACAAAACAAATGCCTGCTTTTAATTACCTGTGGGGCTATGTGAACAGTTTTTTAAAATTATTTTTTATTGAGCTCTACATTTTTCTCTGCTCCCGTCCCTTTCAACCCTCTCCCATGGTCCTCATGCTCCCAATTTACTCAGGAGATCTTGTCTTTTTTTAATTCCCATGTAGATTAGATCCATGTATGTCTCTTAGTGTCCTCATTGATGTCTAGGTTCTCTGGGATTATGATTTGTAGGCTTGTTTCTTTGCTTTATGTTTAAAAACCACTTATGAATGAGTACACACATGGGTCTGGGTTACCTCACTCAAAATGATGTTTTCTAGCTCCATCCATTTGCCTGTAAATTTCAAGATTTTTTTTTGCTGTATAGTACTCCATTGTGTAAATGTACCATATTTTCCTTATCTGTTCTTCGGCCGAGGGTCATTTAGGTTGTTTCCAGATTCTGGCTATGACAAACAATGCTGCTGTGAACATAGTTGAACACATGTCTTTGTTGCATGATTGAGCATCCTTTGGATATGTTCCCAAAAGTAGTATTACTGGGTCTTGAGGAAGATTGTTTCTGAGAAATCACACTGACATCCAAAGGGGTTGTACCAGCTTGCATTCCCACCAGCAATGCAGAAGTGTTCCCTTTACCCCACAATCTCTCCAACATAAGTTGTCATCAGTGTTTTTGATCTTGGCCATTCTTATAGGTGTAAGATGGAATCTCAGAGTTGTTTTGATTTGCATTTCTCTGATGACTAAGGATGTTGAACATTTTCTTAAGTGTCTTCCAACCATTTTAGATTCCCTGTTGAGCATTCTCTGTTTAGGTCTGTACTCCATTTTTTTTTAATTGGATTATTTGTTCTTTTGATGACCAATTTATTGAGTTCTTTGTATATTTTGGAAATCAGTCCTCTGTCTGATGTGGGGTTAGTTAAGATCTTTTCCCATTCTGTAGGCTGTCGTTTTGTCTTGTTGACTGTATCCTTTGCTTTACAGAAGCTTTTCCATTTCAGGAGGTCCCATTTATTAATTGAGTCTCTCAGTGTCTGTGCTACTGAGGTTATATTTAGGAAGTAGTCTCATGTGCCAATGTGTTCAAGTGTACTTCCCACTTTTTCTTCCATGAGGTTTAGTGTGGCTGGCTTTATGTTGAGGTCTTTGATCTATTTGGACTTGAGTTTTGTACGTGGTGATAGATATGGATCTATTTTCATTCTTCTGCATGTTGATATCCAGTTATGCCCACACCATTTGTTAAATAAATATATGTCCTTTTTTCCATTTGATATTTTTGATTTTTGGTAAAAAAAAATTAGGTGTTCAAAAGTATGTGGATTAATATCTGGATCTGCTCCTGCAGAGGTCCTTGTCTTGGAGTCGGTCCTGTAACGGTCTGGCTCTGATTTACTCCCTCAGAGGTCCCATATTCCGTTGAGTCCAGACCCACAGAGGACCTGGCTCAGGCTTACTCCTTCAAAAGTCCCAGATTCATGCCCTGACCCACAGCAGTCTCTGGCTCTGGCTCAGCAGTTGCTCTCCTGTACCTGCTTTTGTGGAGTTTGCTGTCTCAGTTCTGCTCCAGCCCAGGTCACTGACTCAGTCTTGAATCCACAAATGTCCCTGGTCTGGATATGCGCCTACTTCTGTTGAGTTCATCATCCCAGGCCTGCTCTGGCCCAGTTTGCTGGCTCATGTGAACAGTTTTGGATAGGGGATTTGGCAAGCTAGTGAAAAAAATGAACACTTTAGACCAGAGTGGAAAGAAAGCAGGTTTATATAGGATAGAGCAAAGTGTAGCAATTATGGTTGTGTCTGAAGTACCATCTAACTGTGGCAGTGGGTTTTGCGGGTTCCATTTTCACATAGATCTTACATTATGACCAACCCCTACAGTTTTCAGGCATGTAATTGTCACTCTGCAAATGAGGGCAGTTCCAGTTGGGACATGTTCTCTGGTGGTTGGTGTGGGCCAAGATGCATGAATTTCATTGTCAGGCACTTTCTGTTATATGTTTGAGGGCAGCAGTGTGAACTGGCTAAGTCCAGTTTTGTTTGATCATGCCATTCTGGTGTTCTGTTTGGTTTGTTTTTGTCCTCTAGCTTCCAGTTGAATGTTTCTATTACTTTATTTCTATGAATTTTTTTATTAGTCCCTTCATCTACTTCTAAGCTAGAACAGGTCCTGGGCTGGGTCAAAAAGTTGACAGATTTTTATTCTGATGTAAGTGAGCCATAAGTGCTAGCTCTGCCAGAGTCATGGCTTTAGCACTTACGGTGCTCACAGCAGGCTGGGCCAATCAGGGAGCTCATCTGTCTCCAAGGGCTGCTGTTTGATAGGACCCCACCTGCTGCTCCTGCTCTGGGTGCTGTGTGGCAAGCTGGGCTGCTGTAGTCCCTGTCCTTTGTACTTTTATCCACACCCACTGATCTGTGAGATTGTCCTTCATCATGACATCGTCCACAATATCTGATAATATATAATTAGGAATCCAAGAACTTTCCTAACCATGTTGCTGTTGGTTCCAGTTGATTCTTTTACTTAAATGGCCTTGGCCACTCCTGTTTAACTCTCGATGAAGTTAGGGCATAATAATTATCCCATTATTTGGAGGACACTGACCTTCTCCAACTCTGTATGGCTCTTGTGAATTCTTTAGAATCCTCTGTACCTGACAAAGAGTGCCACTTGCTGATTCTTCCTAGAATGGATACCTAGCAAGGATGATTTCTTCACAAACATTTTTAATAGATCGGATTTCTCACCCTGCTGCTTAGCAGGGTGCAGATCTTGTTGGAAAGATGTAGGTCACTGACATTTCAGACTCAGAATGAAATGGAAGCTTATCCCAGCACCACATACAAGTTGTCTACACTCACCTATGTTGACAGACGTCGTCTTTGATCCTCAGCATCGGTAGAAGTGGAGGGAACTAGAAACGGCTGTAGACTGGAGGACTACTCCTGTTTGCTATGTTGTTATCGGCAACAAGAGATGAAATAACGGCTCTGGGGAGCTTTCACTGTGCATAATGATTATAGCTGTGTAAATTCCATACATGTAAATACAAATTAATATTTAATTATTTATAATTATTTCGTGTGCCTTGAGCTAAAAATAAAAGCCATGATGGCCTGAAGATGTAAAAGGGACCTCGGTAGCTGGTGTGTTATTTGTTGTATTGAATTTGGGTGAATTATCTAGACGTTTTCTACCCCGTCCACCATTCCTACCATGGTGCGCAGCCCTCAGAGAAGTCGTTCTGCATGCCCCAGCTCCAGCTTCGTGTTTCTAAGGAGGATAGCTTCTTCAGGAATGCTGGGAAATAATGAAGTAAATGCCGTGGGCCTCTAGCTGGGTGTGCTTTATACTGGTAGTTCAGTAGGGCAGATTCCTGGGAGACGTTTTCAGTGGCAGCTGTTCAGTTCTGCAGAACTTCTATAGCTAATTTGAAAAATATCTAGAATTTCTTTAAATGTCAAGGTGCAATGTAGGAGCTCTTGAACAGTCATCATAACATGTGAAAATTACTCCTGATTTTCCATTCATGGTTGAATTCCTCATTATTTTTCTCTGTCGAGGCATACAGACATTACTATTTCTGATTGCAGCTCTTAAAGTCTGTGTTCCCATCGCTTCCTGAACAGCTCCTACAATTGAAGTCTGTAACGTAATTTATGCTTGACCTTTGTGGTAGCTTTGAAAGCAAGGCCTTGCCTGTGTAGGGAGTGACATGTGTTACCAGTGACATAGACTCAGCCGGTACAGACGGCTCCAGAAAGTTCCCAATGTCTCTGGATGTACCTCATAGAAGACGGAAACCTCACTTCATTTTCCCCATCAGGAAACTGCTCACCATTGCCAGTGCTTTCCTCATAGCAAGTCATCATGGGGACCAACTGTTAGATCACAAACACAGAACAAATGTTGAGTAAATAACAGAAGCTGGAGGAGCTGAAGTTGCATAATTACCATGTGCTGATAGCAAAGACAGGCAGGTGGGGGTGCCTGAGAGTCACATCGTTCCAAACTGGCTTTTACAGTAGAAAATACAGAAGTTATATAAACATTTTTTTCATATGAACAAAGTAGTAGTAAAAATCTGTAAGAATTTATATGGTATGTAATGGAAAGAAAAAATTACTCCTATCAGCCTTTAGTAGCTATATGGGATGATATTGCTTGCCATGTTTTGCATCTACCTGCATGTTAGCACATAGATAGAAAATAATATTTATTGGCATCGGCTCAGAAGTGACAGATTTTTGAAGAGTTTGTCAGTGTAGAACCAAGCCTCCAGCTACAGTGTGACACTCTTTGGTCTCTAAGCCACACTGCTTGGTCTCTGGTCCTCTGGATGTTTCTTATTCTCATTGATGTAGCTCACACATCTGTCTGATGTTCTACCAGAGCCAACAGTGTATCTAGCCCTTGCTGTATGTAATTATACTATTCACCCACTGGTGTTCTCCCTTTATTAACTGTTCAACTTAGCATCAAAATCATGTTACAGTGTGTCATTATGTCATACTTTGTTCTTACTCTATCCTCGCTTCCACTTCCCACCTCTGATTTACTAATCCCCTTCCTTCTCCCAAGTATCCTATTTGCTTTCATGTCCCATGTAGTCCATTATCCTCCCTTTGGTCTTTTGTCCTTTCCGCTTTTAAAGATCTCTTTCTAGTTTAATCCACTTTTTACTTCTACGTTTTATATGCACAATCACATTTTCTCTGTCTCTTTATCTCTCTCTCTCTCTCTCTCTCTCTCTCTCTCTCTCTCTCTCTCTCTCTCTCTCTCTCACACACACACACACACACACACACACACACAATTTACATCTAGATTTAGTCTATGAGAAAAACACAGTATTTATCTGAGTCTATCATATTTCTTGTAAGATAATGATCTTTGTTCAGTTCCATTGTTTTCTCTCAGGTGTGGTTTCATTCTTTATGGCTAAATAAAATTTCTGTGCATATATATGTGCCACATTTTCTTTATCCACCTTTGATGGACTTCTAGGCTGGTTCCATTTCTTTATAAACATGAGTAGTAGTCACTAAGATCTCTATGTCTATTTTCATTTAGAGGTTACTATGGGGGAAAAGGTACTATTTGCTATTTATAAGAAGTTATTATTTCCTAGGTAGTCCTTTCCTATTACAGTGGACCTCAAATCTTTTAAAAAAGGTTTTATTATAAATGTGTGACTGTTTTGCCTTCTTATACATAAATGCACCACCTGTGGGCCTCCTGCTCACAGAGACCAGGGGAGGGCACTGAAATCCTTGGAACTGTAGTTACAAGTGCTAGTCAGTATGTGGGTGCTACGAGCTGAACCCTGGTCTTCAGCAATAGCTTCAAATGTTCTTCACCTCTGAACCATCATCTCTCTAGCCCCTGAGCTTCAGACCTTTTACATAAGGTTGTCACTTTTTTTTTTTTTCCTGAAATACTGTGAACTCAGTGATGGTGTCAGGGAAGATGAAGAATACTAGTGGTTCTGGCTTTCAGTTCTGAGTGAGGTAACAGTTAATGGCACGGTTTGATGTCTTTATGGGAATACTGCCATGTCCTGGACAGTGAAGAGGAAATGGATGAGCTAAGAGAAGTGGTGGTATAAGGTTTTGATGCCCAGTGTTCCATCATTCTGTGAATTTGTTGGTTAAGAGTTTTGATATATAAGTAAAGCTGATGTTTAAAATTTACACAGTCAATGTCAAAGCCAGTTCTAATCTGAGGACCTTGTTTGTAGCTTATCTTGACTTCTCTATGAACCTGAAAAGCCACTATGATATAATTTATGAAACTCGGGCAAGACAGTGTGTAAGACCTCAAGGTACTCAAGCATCAGCAATGTTAGAATTTTAAATCATTTGTTGTTGTCTCCTAAAATAAAGGCATGTGTGTATGCATGTAAATCTTAGAGTAATGATTTGTTGGGTCCCGAGAATTGCCTTTCCGTGTATAAGTCAGTTTTTCAGAATGTTTGTTATATTACAAATGAGAAGAATAGGGAAAAGGTGTTTAATTCTCCTTTAGAGGATCTTTTATTTTGATTTTATGTATGATAATAAAATATAAGAGCTATAGAACATCTAGGTAACATTCAGGAAGGGCTGTGTTCTTCTCTTGCTTACTAACCGTGGTAAGATTGCAGGCTTGATTTTATTTGTTTATTTATTTGTTTGTTTGTTTGATTTTTGGAGCAGGCTTGATTTTAAAAACTTGATTTTAACGATTTTTTTCCATCTTTAGAAAAATGTCTCTTGCCTAGTTTTTTACATATCTGATATTTTATGTGGCTTTGATACATATATTTGAGTATTATGTATATTTGTTTTAAGAATACCATGTTTGATATAAGAATTTGTTTGTAGAGAATGGAAGTGCTTTGTATGTGGGAGTCTGAGGAGTAGATGTGGAATCTGATGTTCTAATGTGTAGATTTACACACATAGACTCTTTTTTTGTTAATTAAGTTATTTATTTATTTATTTATTAAAGATTTCTGTCTCTTCCCCACCGCCGCCTCCCATTTCCTTCCCCCTCCTCCAATCAAGCCCCCCTCCCTCGTCAGTCCAAAGTGCAATCAGGGTTCCCTGCCCTGTGGGAAGTCCAAGGACCACCCACCTCCATCCAGGTCTAGTAAGGTGAGCATCCAAACTGCCTAGGCTCCCACAAAGCCAGTACGTGCAGTAGGATCAAAAACCCATTGCCATTGTTCTTGACTTCTCAGCAGTCCTCATAGACTCTAATGTGTAGGAGTGTTTCGTGCATGTAATCCGATGTATGGAACACTTTGTATGTGGAATTGAATATGTAGAAGGGCTTCTTAGGGCAGGCTCAGGATTAGATATTTAGAGCCCAAAGTGTTTTAAATTTTGGATCATTTAAGAATTTGAAGTATTTGTACAACTTGATAAGATTATCTTCAGTGTTGATCCCAAATAGAAGGACAGAATTCACTTACTGTAATCTATATTATATTGTCTTAATAGTAATAATCATTTTAATACACTGTATGCAGTGAACAATCCTGTGAGGCTGATGTGGCCTCCTAAAATGCTTTGGGTTTCAGTGTTATATAGATTCTTGATTTTCAAGTCAGGGTTGAGTGATCAGTTGCTACCCTTCATTTCCGTTTTGTTTGTCTCTGTTGAAATTAACCCTGTTTTACTTTCTACAGCTGACCAAGGCTCATCGGCAAGGACACATGGTCAAGGTGGATTGGTTGGACAGATTAACATTCAGAGAGATAGAAATGATTAATGAGGTGAGTTGTCTTCTTTCCTATGTCAGAAAATATTCTGTAGATTACTAAGTTAATTTTTTTTTAAGAATTCGTATTTGCTTGACAGCTGGCTAATAAGTCAGCCCTTACTTCCTAGCTGTGAGTTTTTCTTAAAGTAACTTGGATCATTAGCAGGGACTAGCTGTCCTATGTGAAGGCTCAGTGCCTGTGTGTGTTCCCCCTCATGTTGTTCAAGTCCTGCCATTGCTTGTGAGTGGTGCAGCAGTACTGTCTCCTCCCCCAGGTTACCATGTGGCATCCAGCACACACCTGATTCATTAACCACTTACTGGATTTGGCCCCTCAGTAAGACTCCATTTACATAATTTACATTTTCTTGACCTTGTGTGTCAGGCCATTGTAAATATCTAATTAAAATATGACTTCAGGGAGTCTTTAAAAAGTTATATTCAAAAGAATTGAGCCTGGCTGTGGTTGTGCATGCCTTAAATGTCAGCATTCATGAGGCAGAGGTAGGCAGATCTCTGTGAGTTTGCGGCTACCCTGGTCTATAAGAGCTAGTTCCTAGTTTCCAGACAGCTAGGACTGTTCGACAAAGAAACTCTGTCTCAAAAAATAAAAAAGATAATAAAAAAGTTATATTTGAGTATTATGTGTATTTGTTTTAAGAATACCATGTTTGATGTAAGAATTTGTGTCTAGAGAATGGAAACAACCTTATGAATCACATTCCAAGAGAATATCTGATCATGATAATGACAACTGTGATACGCACATTACATGACTTATCTTGAAGGATATCTCCAAGGATTCTCAGCAGTGGAGAAGGAAAGAGAGAAAGATGATAGAGATAAAGTGTGAAGAACCACTCTTCTTGTTTTTTGTTTTTGTTTTTTGAGACAGGGTTTCACTGTAGCTTTGGAGCCTGTCCTGGAACTCGCTCATGTAGACCAGGCTGGCCTCGAACTCACAGAGATCTGTCTGCCTCTGCCTCCTGAGTGCTGGTATTAAAGGTGTATGCCACCACTGCCCGGTACCCACTGTTCTTGTTTTAAATGAATCTTGGAGTTCTTAACATGTATATTGATTGTAACATTGAGCTCTTTTAAAAATGAATTTATATGTTCTCAACAGAAACTGCTAGAAAATTTTGAACTTTTAATAATAGTTCCATTAAAATAAATAGTTCATTCAAAACATGTATGTTTTCTTCCATGTCAGTTCTTTGTGTGGAAATGTAGCATTGGGCTGTGTCCCCCTTCCTTTCTGCTTTCTACCAGACAGTAGACTGTACTTTATGGAGATGAACAATTTCAGTGACGTTAGCATTGTGCCTGCTTATATCAGTGCTTATATCAGTAGAGACCAGCAGAGAGCGTCATCAGCCCATTTACAGGTGCTGGGAATCGAACACTGGTTCTTTGGCAGAGCAGTTGGTTCTCTTAACCCTTGAACCATCTTTCCTTTAAGTAACCTGTTTATACATTGTCATTTTATGCGCTGGCTCTAGAGACATCAGTGAAAGTATTTTGGAAAGATTAGTCAAATCATTTTAGTTTATGTTTTTGAAAATGCATATATCCATATATATGTACATGCACACACATATATGCAAACAGAACAAATCTACTTTAGTTCATGTTAAGAGAAGTAAATATCCCCCAGTACACATACAGTGTTGATAAAAAGTCATTAATAACAAGTTATCTTATGATAACATTCAAAAATTGTGAAAATTTGATGAAAATCCTTTAAGTTCTCTTTGGTTAAAAAAAAAGAAAATAAAACAAGGTTATTTTTCTGTGTACTTAATAATTGCTGAAGTAGATTAATTATGTAGTTTGAGGTGAAATTGCAGAAAGTTGTTACAAGCAAAAATTGTCATCTTTATTTTTGAAATAAAATAGTCCTCAAAACGCCCTCAGGTTTTGAAATCATGAAATCCACAATGCCAATTGAACCCAGAGTTTTATGGAGTTTGGGTGTCGCCTGCTGAGTGCATACTCTCCTGAAGAAAACAGTGATTCTCATGGGCTGCTGCATGTGGATAGCGGCAAAAGTTGTATTTTAAGTAGCAGCTGATTGATTTTTTTATGTTGCTCAATTGTGGTGAAAACTCGTATTAAGGTTTCTGTCTGTGTTTTCTTTTTTAGAGTGAGAAACGCAGCTCTAATTTCATGTACTTGATGGTTGAGTTTCGCTGTGTCAAGTGTGATGATAAGGAGTATGGCATCGTTTACTATGAGAAGGTATTTCCCTCGGAATTTTTGAGCTTCCTAGCATCAAGGGCTGGGTACAGATGGCGGCTCTCCTGCTGAGGTGCAGTGTTTGGTTGCAGGAGAGCAATCAGCAGCTTTCAGCCGCATCTGCTTCTGCACAAACAGTCATATCACATAGTTGCAGCCCGTTTGGCTCATGCCGTCCTGGGTCACAAAACTCAATAAGTGTGCAAGGGAGTCAAGCATTCTGATTAATTGTTCTGCAAGTTAGTGAGTAGGTCACATTAGTTACCAGCTGTCCATCTGCACAATAAAGTAGGAAATCATAGTTTCCTTGGCAAGACATTGAAGTTCCGATGTCAGTTATTTAACCTGTATCTAATGTGTTAGAACTATATATGCTTATGAAAGTCTTCATTGACATGCATTTATATAGTTTATTCACAGTTAGGAGACAGTGTTTCTACTAGAGTGAATTAAGAGTTGTGTGTTGGTCATGTTTACTCATTAGAGAAGAATTAGCCTTGTGTTCAGGATGTAGCTATTTCAAGTTATTTGCTTTAAATTCATGTTGAAATGCTTACATATGTAAACAAATACTTATATGTTTAGTTATATAGGTAAGTTTATACTCATGTTTATATGTATAAATGTATACTTATATACTTGTATGTATAGTGTACTTATATCTATGTATAATTAAGTGGTTTCTTTCATTATTATGGAAATTTAGTGTTAAAATCAATTAAATGAGAACAAATTTTTTATATGTGACAGATGAACACTTGTAACACACAATACAATTTATTCATGCATCTTTGTTCATTACAAGTAGTAAATTACATTTGCATGTTAATATCACTTACTGATGCTGCCTCCAGTGACTTATACACTTTGAAGATGGTTGCTTGAAAGATTTTCTTAAGGATCTGTGTTTGCATTGCTAATTGATCATTACTTTGTGATCCTTCTCCAGTTAATGTCTTACTTATTTGTTCTTTTCACTGTAGTAAAACACTGGGATAATTTAACTGATTTCAGCCTTATATATATGAGGAAGACTAGGAAGGGTGGAAATGAAGGATTTTTAATATTCTACATTAGTTTATTAGAAAACATCAGTTAAAAAGAAAGGAAAAGGTTATTGAGCAAAATTTTTACCAATGTGTTTTAAATTTACTTTCTGCTTTGTGCTATAAATGTTTATTAAAGCCATACTGCTGCTCAGATGGGGCTTCTGTGTGAAGAACCTGCTAATTGGGTGATTCTTTCAAAGACTGAGTGATCTTTTGAAAGACAGCTTAGACAATAGATGGAATAATAACAGGCTAGAAATAGGTAGTTGCTCCTGAATTAATGTCTGTCTGCCCATCCTGTCATATTCCCACTCAGAGTAAGGATTGCGGGGCCAGTGCATCACAGTGTCCTGGAAACAGATGTTCTTGTCACCTGTCTCCAGAGACAGAGAGCCTTAGTGAAGATTACCTGTCACAGTTGGGCTGATAAATGTGTTTTCTGGTGTTGTGACCGCAAACAAGCCTGTTAAACAACAGCTTTGGGAATTTGTTGTTTCTTATAAGACTCAATTACTGAAGTGAAGTTGTAGAAGTAAATTTCTTTAGTCCCCCTCGATTCCCTTCCATATATGTAAAGCTGAGATTGCACTAACCTCTGGAAATAGTAAAATGTAATGCTAGGTACACCGTCCCAAGGGAATAAACTTTTACAATAATTAGCCTATATCAGTATGTTTGCTAGAGACATGTATTATGCTGAGTTCAGTTTAAAACAAACCCTCATTCCTCAAGAATGGTGGCACCAACAAGATACGACAGCTTTAGTTCTTGGTGTATGTCAAGAATTAGTGCTGCGCCTTTGTCCCTATGATGGCTTGTGTTGTCCCCTGAGAAGCTGTGTTGCTGCTGTCTCTGATTGTCCAGAAATGTGATCCATGCTTGAGTTCTTGAACAAGACCTGGTGGTGACACCTGGACCCATTTAAGTTAAAAAAAAAAACTGGGGTGTTTTCTTGTCCATAGCTATAGTAAACCAAGTTCTGAAATTGTAGCCACAGACAATAAAAAACACTTTGTTTCCAGATTTCAAATCTTTCTAACTGTAATAATTTTTCTTTTTATTTGCCAAAATCCTTTATTAGTGATAGAGATTAAAAAATGGAATTTAAAGAAAATAAGAGTTATAAATGGAACAGTGATGTTTTAAAAATAGACTTTAAATATAAGCATTTTATAATATCATGTCCACTTATCACTTGGTAAAATCTCTTTTTATCTTTTAACCCTGCACTGTATTCTAGGATGGTGATGAGTCGTCTCCAATTTTAACAAGTTTTGAGTTAGTAAAAGTTCCTGATCCTCAAATGTCTATGGTAAGCTATTGTGCAAAGCTTTTAAGAATGTATTTTTCTCTAGAATAAACACAACTTAGACCCATGTATTGTATTTTAAAATAGTAATACACATAATTCAACTATCCAGACATGATTTGTAGTAAGTACACTTTAGCTATTTGAATTAAAATCCATGGGTTACTTAAAAGAAACAATTGCATCCTAAAAGTAAGGTCTGATTGATGCAGGACGGGGCAACTACTTTATTTAAACTGTGAAGAGCTAGTGGATGGGGTTGTTGAGTAAGGGTTGCATGGTCCCAGTTTGCTTTTTCTGTGACAAACCCAGGAACAGTAGCAACTTGAGGAAGAAAGAACTTATTTGGCTATAGCCGGACGTCATAACATGGCTTTAAGAAAGGACTCTGCTATTTCTGACTTCTGACACTTGTCTTTGTAAGGTTTACATTCTCTGTGTATCTAAATAATTTATAGGAGAATTTAGTGGAGAGCAAACACCACAAGCTTGCTCGAAGTTTAAGAAGTGGACCATCTGACCACGATCTCAAACCCAATGCTGCCACAAGAGATCAGCTAAATGTAAGAGATTTTACAGACTGTATAAAAGCAGCTAAATGGGCATTTTATTATTGCCACTATTACACGTGATTTTAGAGTTGGATGAATTATGTAACCTCACGACTTCAACAGTTTTATGTTGTCTACAGTATGTTGTTTTTGTTTGTTGTTGTTGCTGTTGTAGTTGTTGTTTGACAGGTTTTTTTTTCTTTCTTTAAGCTATTCAGGGCTTTCAGTAATTCTGTCACTGTAGAGACTAACTAGAAAACTGTAAACGTTCTCAGACGTTAGTGTTCTTTGAAATGATCCCTAGGGTGTTCCTGAAGAAGACAGGATCTAAGCTCACAGGGTTATGTGTTAATTGGACAAGAGGAGGGATCATTTTGTTTCTACCGATTTTATGGCAGAGGGCACTGCCACTTTGCCCACTTACTATCTGGTTGGGTTAAAAAAGCTCTGAAATCAGATGTTCATGTGGAGCACGGGTGTCTCGTCTTTGCTCCTGTGTCCTAATGACTTGCTGTCTGGATTGATGCCTCAGCACATTCTTGCCTTAGTCGACTCTGCGGGCCTTCTCCCGGCTTGCATAATAATTATGTTACAGAAATATTAAGCAAATGAAAAATTAAATGAAATGGAAATACATATTAAGTGCAGTAAATGTTGTTCTTTCTCTTTTGTTTTAGATTATTGTGAGTTATCCACCAACCAAGCAGCTCACATATGAAGAACAAGATCTTGTTTGGAAATTTAGATATTATCTTACCAATCAAGAAAAAGTAAGTATGTTGAATAGATTATGTATTAAATTTACCTCTAGACGTTTTCACTAATGATCAAGGGAAAGTAAAACCACCCTAAAAATGTAGCTGTGGTCAAGCAAACATGCTAGCCAGCAGTATACTTGCTACACGGTGTTTAAAAACATAGCAAAAGGCATATACACCGAGGCCCATATTTCCGTGTATCAACTCCTAGAAAGGGTTATACACCAAGACCCATATTTCTGTGTATCAGCTCCTAGAAAGGCATATACACCCAGGCCCATATTCCTGTGTATCAGCTCCTAGAAAGGGGTATACACCAAGACCCATATTTCTGTGTATCAGCTCCTAGAAAGGCATATACACCCAGGCCCATATTCCCGTGTATCAGTTCCTAGAAAGGCATATACACCCAGGCCCATATTCCCATGTATCAACTCCTAGAATGATATATACACTGAGGCCCATATTCCCATGTATCAACTCCTAGAAAATGTCTGAATGAACTTTGGAGGTGGAGTTGGGGGTCTGTGTTTGCGTCTGCAGTTTGTAAACATGAAACAGATAGGGTGTCAAACTTTATTTCCGCTTGTCCTAATGGAGACAGCTTTTCATCATAGATGAAGTCCCTCTTCCACAACATGGGCAGAGTGAATCCTGACTCCTTTTTCTCTTATCCTCTTTGTCTCTGCACTCCTTGGTGACCAGGATAACCCCTTAGTTACACTGATAGGGAGAGCAGGTAAATTCTGGAGATGATGGGAATAGAGGAAGAATGGAGGAGTGTAGCTTATATGAGAGTTGAGTTAGTGTCAGACGGCTGGTTTGCAGGAAGGAGGGGCCATGAGAACTGGACTGGTAAGGAACTGGAGAGAGAATAGTAATGAACTTCCAGGACTAGGCCCCAGTCTGAAGGCTTATTGTTGTGTCTACACTGTTAGTGCTGAGCAGCTTTGTAACTGTAGGACAGGTGAAGCTTTAGTCTACTGTGTGTAATACGGGGTGATTCCATGATAATGAATTTTGTATCTCTTGCAGTATTCTATCTTAGGTTGAGGGTCAGAGATTAATTCTTAAAAAAAAAAAAAGATTCACTTATTTTATATTATGTGTATGAATGTTCGACCTGCACAGATGTGTGCGTCCATGTGTGTTCTTAACCAGCTGGTGAATGCTAGGGACCTTTCAATCCTGCAGCAGATCCACTATGTGCATGTACATCATTCACACAGATAAGAGTCTAGTACAGAGCCACAGAGGTCTACATGCTGCCTCTGGAGATGCTCATGTTTGTGATTTAGAAGGGAAGGGTTTAGTGAAGATGTGGAGAACCAGACAGCAGATCTGCAGCAGGGTTTCTGAGTACACTGGGCAGAGCAGGGATGCTTAGGGAAGCTGTGCATCAGGCAGCCGTCATCTTGTGGCGGAGAGCGGACCAGTGTGGTGCAGCTTCATGAATTGGTCTACTTGATTCCTGATGTGGGAGTGTCATATATCAATCTGTTGATTTCATTGGTTAAGCAATAAAGAAACTGCGTGGCCCTGATAGGTTAAAACATAGGTGGGAGGAGTAAACAGAACAGAATGCTGGGAGGAAGAGGAAATAAGCTCAGAGACACGATAGCTCTGTTCTCTGAGGCACTCGCAATGAAGCTCCAACCCAGGATGGACGTAGGCTAGAATCTTCCTGGTAAGCGCACCTTGGGGTGCTACATACCTTATTAGAAATGGGCTAGTCCAGGTGCGAGAGTTAGCCAAGAAGAGGCTAGATATAATGGGCCAAGCAGTGTTTAAATGAATACAGTTTGTGTGTTGTTATTTCGGGCATAAGCTAGCAGGCGGCCGGGGTGCTGTGGACGCAGCCTCGCCGCTCTTATTACAACAAATTCCATCTGTTTTTCTAAGGTAAAGGTAAAAATGAAGTTAGCCGTCAACTTAAGTTAGCCATCATCTTAAGATCCTTAGCTTTTCTTCTGTTTCATTATTGATGGCTTGGGAAACCCTTTGTGGATGAGTCTTATCCTTTCTCTATGAAAAGAGGCAGAGGATTTTATGTTGCTCCAGCTCTGAGAACCTGTTCTTCCTCCCCAGTAGCGAGTGGCTTGTGATTCTGAATTCTGTAGAGTTTGAGTTAGTTCAACATGGTGTGCTAAGTGAAGAGTCAGTCATGTGGTCACAGAAACATGGCTTCAATGCAGTCATGCTTATAGGTCAGCTTCTCAGAGCAGAACTTCCCTTGACAGAAAGGCTTGTAAGATAAACCCTTCCTTTTGTCTTAGAAGTCACTGCCCACTGAATCCAGTCACTTGAAGATGCACACAAAAGAACTCCGTGCCGGTGCGGTGCGATGTAAGATGTGTGGCACATGTCATCTTATATCCAGAGCTGCAGATGGAGCCTCAGTTCTCAGACTTGAAGGATCTTAGATCACTGCATAGAATAAACAGTGTTTTTAATGTTCAGGAGGGGCTGTTGAACAAACCGATGTAAGTGGCGGGAGTAGTCACCACACAGCAGCCTGTGGATCCTATGGTAAAATAGCTGTGTAAAGTGCGCATGTCCCTGTGCCACAGCCCTAACTAGCACATGGACATTCTTTCAGTCTGCTTCTCATTGCCGTGGGGTTGATGGGCACCTGGGCTTCAGGAGAGTCAATCCTGACCTCAGGGGGCCTCTAGGAACATGTGGTGTGGAAATTAGTTACTAGGAAATGACACTTTTTACTGTTTTCATTGAATTTGTTTTTTTTCTAAATGACCTGTCTAAAGAGTGTTGGATAAAAATCTTGAAGACCTTACCTTATTTGCTACTAAAAAGTTTACAGTAATAACCATTTGATAAGACAACTAATGTTTATGAAATAGACTTATTTTGGTTTACATCAAACAAGAAATGACTTTTATAGGTTCCACAGTATAGATTTTATAATTTTCCAAGCTAGCTTTTATGATGAACTTTCTTCAAAAAATGTTAATACTGTGGCTGTTGAAATGCCAGCGGGCGCAGGTGCTCGACCTGAGTGTAATCACCAGGGCCACATGGTGGAAGGAGAGAACCAACTCCTGAAAGTTATCCTCTGATCTAAACAGACAGACAGACAGACAGACAGACACACACACACACACACACACGTAATTTAAAGAAGTTATTAATTCCTTGTCCTTTGATTCTGTCTGGGGAAAAGCAATAGGGAGGCCCCATCTCAGTGAGATAGCAAAGATGTACTTGTTTTTTAGAAGGCCGCACCTGACACAGTAACATCAGGGCAGAAGTCATCTCTGTGTTGCCAACTAGTTGGGATTGAACCAGAGCAGAAGTGGATTTAGCTTAGATGTATTTATTACCTGCCTTTGGCCTAGCTGACTTAATGTATCATGGCTCAACTTGTATACATTAAAATTGTCTTAGACAAAAAATGTTGACATCCAGTTGAAGTGGAATAGTGATATACTGTTTAAGGAAGCATAGGTAATTGCTGTAATAAAGTTTGAGGGGCAGTGCCTGCTTGCTGTGCACTGAGGAAGATACCAAGTTTGAGTGGATTTGGTTGGCACTGGTTATCTGGTTTCATTGTAAGCACGTGTTCAGGTTCAGGCAGGAACAGTGGTGTGAAAACAGCCTGGCTTTCCACTGAGAATTGGATTTCACTGCCGCCTGGGCACCTGAGTCAGGAAGTGTGGTTGAGCATGTGGGGCTTTAGGGAAGATGAGCTCAGGTACATTGGAGCAGAGCTGACGATGAAAAGCAAACATGATTAGGAGATCTAGGAAACTCCAATAGTTAGTGATGAAACAGTGTTAGGCTAGAGAGAGGTGGGAGAAGAATGCCCAAAATAAACTGATTTCAGCCCCCCCCCCCCCTCTCTTTCTCTCTCGTGTGTGTGCATGTGGGTTTTAAAATGACTGTATTGGAAAAGCAACAAAGTAGAATTTTACAGTGGTTGTGTAGAAGTTCAGGCATGAAGCATGTGTGGCAGATGCTTGAGGCGGGTGGCTATGAGAGCTGTAGGTCACACCAAAGGGCTTCAAAACCAGAGGAGAGTTAAGAAAACACATTGTCAGCTAATCAAATCTGTTAGCAAGTGTTGAGAGTAGCATTGTTCCTAGACTCAGCACGAAGTTACTAGTGATGACTGATAGGAAATTGCCACCGAGTGTTGCTCTAAACGTTTTACTGGATAAATCTTCACAGATGAGAACTGACAAATGGGAGGAAGTTATGACATGAAGGGCTTTTTGGTTGGGTGTAGTAGGTTTTTTGCTTTGTTTAGTTTTTTGATTCATTATAGGATTTGTGTATATATTTTATATGCATGCATGTATAAGTTCTTTGTAAATGTTATGTCTGTTGGGGAAATTGGTCATTAGAATAGCATAACTGTTGTCTACCTCTTTTTAGCAGGGGTGTCATAGGGTCAAGTACTGATAATGTATGCTAAGGTCACTTACCACCTTTGAACTTGGAAGAGTTTGTTGGAAACAGTGAAGAGAGAAGCTGTTTGATAGCCTTTCAGACTTAGGTGTGTGTGGCATCATGAGAAACAGACTAAGGGAAATGCAGGAAGAACTTTATTTAGAAGAGCAGGGTCACGGATTGTAGTGGCGCATGACAGTAGGGCTTGCTGAAGGAGGCGGAGGCAGGAGGATCACGGATTTGAGGTCAGCCTGGGCTAGAAGAACAGTGTTGGGGATTTGGGAGAATTTCACTAAGTACAGAATGACAGTGTCTGCTTGGTAAGACCTCTCAGTTTAGAATCTAGAGTCTGATTAATTTTAGTTTTAAATTTATTGAGGTTATGTGTGATTTAAGGAGCGAGCTAATAATGATCTATCTTCATACTGCTGTTGCCGTGTGTGTGTGTGTGTGTGTGTATGGGTGTGTGTGTGTGTGTGTGTATGGGTGTGTGTGTGTGTATGGGTGTGTGTGTGGGTGTGGGTATGGGTGTGTGGGTGTGTATGGGTGGGTGGGTGTGTATGGGTGTGTGTGTATGGGTGTATGTATGTATGGGTGTGTGTGTGTGTATGGGTGTGTGTGTGTGGCTGGGGAGTTGAGTGTGCATGTATCCTCTCTCTCCAGCTTATTTTTTGACACAGGGTCTCGGTGAACGTGGAGTTTACCTGTTGTCTGTAGTCACTGGCCCTTGAGTTCCAGGGACCTTTCTGTCGTCACCTCCCATGCTATCTCTCTCATGCTTGTGGAGCTGGCACTTTTGGGAAAATTGTAGAGTTTTGTTGGAACAGGATTTTAAAGTATTAGAGCTTTCTTTCTTTAATCTGTAGATGTAGGAACAATTAACAGAGCTGTGCATTCTGCCAGCAGTGCTTCCAGGAGACCTGGCCATCGGGTTTTCCTTGAGGACAGTGGGAGCATGCCCTTCTGAAGTGAGCGTGTACAATCAGGAATGACACCTGCAGGGCAGCCATGTGCACACTTGGGGACATGGCCTAGCCAAAGAAACAAGCTTCTAAGACGATTCGGCCGTCTGCCACACAGACTGCTTGTGACTGGTTCTGTACCTAGCTGTCTTGGTGTTTGTTTGGATTTTAGTGTTTGTTTAAATTGCATGTCTCTTTAAAGAGTTGCTTCTCAGAGAGACATCCTGGTTTCTGTTTCATCTTCATTTGAAATTATGCAGCAAAACCAAGGAACCTACCTTGATCAGATACTGAGTGAAGCCTGTTGTGGAACTGTCACCTTGACTTATGGAGTTTCTTGTAAGATGTTGTTGATGTTTTAAAGCTAAGATTGTTTCCAGCCTTGTTAAAGTTAATTCAATTTGTCTCAGCTATTTCCTTGCCTTGAGGCCTCCAATATTTTTAAACATCAAAAGCAAATTTAAAAAACTTACAGTGCCCTACAGTGTTTTTATCCTGGAAACTACAAGTTACAGGGAAGGTGTCTATCTGTCCTGTGTCCTGCAGTGCTGCTCCAGGATTAGGTCACTTCTGTTGTACAGGTTCCCCTGTCAGAGCCACATAGATCTCTGCCTTCACCTTTCACCTGGCAGTAGGATATGGTTCCAACTAAATGTCCAAACTTTCTGATTCTAGGCTTTGACAAAGTTCTTGAAGTGTGTTAATTGGGACCTACCCCAGGAGGCCAAGCAGGCATTGGAGCTTCTGGGAAAGTGGAAGCCTATGGACGTAGAGGATTCCTTGGAGCTGCTCTCCTCGCATTACACCAACCCAACCGTGAGGCGGTATGCTGTGGCCCGCTTGCGGCAGGCTGATGATGAGGTGCGTGACATTCACTGTACCCTTGCTTTACTGTCTGACATGAGTGTTTGAGAGAGAGAGAATTTCTAAGGGAAAATATATACAGATATAATAGTTAGGTTTCCATAAGTATTTAAAGTATTTCTGCAAGGGCCGATGTGAGAGGAAAACAGTTCCAGGTCTGTTATGTGATGGCCCTCTCCCCCAGTGCTTTCCGCTAACACCAGAGCTTGCTAATGGAAGGGCATGAATGGAACCCTTGGGAGGTGCCCTGAGCGCGGAGTCTCCATCCCCATGGAGCTGTAGGTGGAGCTTTGTCCTCTGTGTAGACACATGTTCATGCTGTCATTTTGTATCTGGGCTCTTCCTCACATTGGCACCATCAGTGTATCCATTGGCCCTTTTGGACAGGCAGGTCTAACTTTTGGACATTGATTTTTTTTTATAATCTTTATAATAACTTGTTTTATGAAACCTACATAAGAATCTTAATCTTTTTTATATACATTTTTTATTGATATTTATTGAGTTCTACATTTTTCTCTGCTCCTCTCCCTGCCTCTCTCTCCCCTCCCCATTCAACCCTCCCCTAAGGTCCCCGTTCTCCCAATTTACTCAGAAGATCTTGTCTTTTTCTACTTCCAATATAGATTAGATCTATGTAAGTCTCTCTTAGTGTCCTCATTGTTGTCTAAGTTCTCTGGGATTGTGATTTGTAGTCTGGTTTCTTTGTTTTATGATTAAAAACCATCTATGAGTGAGTACATGTAATAATTGTCTTTCTGTGTCTGGGTTACCTCACTCAAAATGATGTTTTCTAGCTCCATCCATTTTCCTGCAAAATTCAAGATGTCGTTATTTTTTTTTCTACTGTGTAGTACTCCATTGTGTAAACGTACCACGTTTTTCTTATCCATTCTTTGGTCAAGGGGCATTTAGGTTGTTCCAGATTCTGGCTATGACAAACAAAGCTGCTATGAACATAGTTGAGCACATATTCTTGTGGCACAATTGAGCATCCTTGGGATATATACCCAAAAGTGGTATTACTGGGTCTTGAGGAAGGTTGCTTCCTAATTTTCTGAGAAATCGCCACACTGACACCCAAAGGGGCTGTACTTAACCTTAAGCTGAAGTAAGGGACCATTGACAGCTTTATGAAGTTCAGCCCTTTCTACGGCAGTGTGAATTTTTACTCACGGCTCTTACAAAGTCCTTTGTAGTTTTTAAATTGTGTTGTCCGACAGTTATGACAGTTACTGCTACAAAATGTTCACTTATTTCTCATTATTTGTTAGGTAAAATAAAAAGCTGTCATTGTATGGTCACCTCACTGCCCCTCTTCTGTATCCTGTGCATGTTTTTGGACCTCTCACATACTGCATATACCTTTCAAGTCTCTTTGCTCTCCGCTCATTGCAGCTAGGCACAAATAATGTACATGCCTTGCTTTTATTATGAATGTCTTCTGAAGTGTTCTTCATGGTAGTTTTATTCAATCTTAGTTTGTTCAGAATGGTTCTTGTTTGTTTATACTTGTGTTTGAATGGGTATACTTATATCAGGAAAGTGTGTGTGTGTTTACGTCAGGAAAGATTCTTGAAACCATCCTCTTTGGGTCTTGCTCTTATCATGTCAAACTGCATTGCCATATGTTTTCCTAGGGCCTTACCACTCATAATCATAAAGTATATCTCTTAATATGCATAAGAATTTAATTTTTTAATAATTCTATTTAGGAATTTTTAGAGTATTGATTCTCACCCTTCCGTGGTTCAGACAGGGAAGTTCTGTTTGAGAACTGATTGGGGATGGTGGTGGAGACACACTGGAGGAGCCGTTTGTATTCCACACAGAGAGCTCAGCACGAGTCAAGGCAGGGGCAGCAGAAGAGTGTGGGAAGGCAGAGCCAGAGCCGCATAGACAATGGCTCCTGTCTGCAGGCACAGGGAAGGGGGAGCTCTCACTGCAGCCCTGCTCTCTGCAGCACGGTCTGCACTGTTCTGGGCAAAGGCAGTGATAGCTACACATATTTCTTGTGCTTCCTGGGAAATTGTTGTTTTATTGACTTGGGTAGAAATCTGTTTTTCCCCTGCTTCTGCTTCATTTTACTTAGAAGCTTCCATCTTCCATGTGTAGAGGAAGTTTATATTTTCCAGCGTGTTACTATATAAAGGAAGAGCAAGTGGTTTACTTGGTATTCCTGTTAATTTATTCCCCTACAAGTGAAAAAAAAAAGTGTTTGGATGTGAGCACCATTTAGAGGCTTCCCGTTAGAGAAGATTCCGATGAGGAGTGGCTCTGGGCATGTTTAGTTCCAGACTCCTCCTGACTGCAGTAAGCATCAGGGGACTCAGACTGGGACACAGATGCTTCAAGCCTTTCGTACTTTCCTGCTTTCTTGTTTTGTTGTTTAGACAAAAGGAGAGAAATCGGCCAGCCATCTTCCTGTGTGCTGCGCACTCTCCTGTCTTACTGTGTTCTGCACACTCTCCAGCCTCTCTTGCTTATTTAATGGTTGTGACTGTTTCTGCAGTCTTTGCTGCCCTGGTCTTTTCTAAATAAAGACACAAGGATGTACCCAGAAATTCCATAGCTTAGTAACTAACATGTCAATGGCAACAAACGGAAGAGATAGAAATGCAAATCATGTTTTCCCAGCTGCTAGAAATAAGTGAGTCTATACTTAGTGTGCTTTCACCTTCTAACGCCAACCTCTTCTCCATTCCTTTGTCTCTAGGATTTGCTGATGTACTTACTGCAGCTGGTCCAAGCTCTGAAATACGAAAACTTTGATGACATAAAGAATGGTTTGGAGCCCACGAAGAAGGATAGTCAGGGTTCGGGGTCAGAAAGTCTGTCAAATTCTGCAATCAGTTCTGCAGACGTAGATAGGTATGGCTCTTCAGGGAAGATTATTTTTACATGTGACTTTCTGTCCCTTCTCACTCTATTCTCGCTCTTTTATTTATATTGTTGTCTTCTTTCCTGTCTCCCCCATGTACCAAACAGACTCTTGCTTTTCTAACTAAAACTCACCAAGTGAACTCAAGAATACATATATATGCACAGATTCCTAGAGACCATTCCTGCCTTCTAGTCAGAAGAACTGAGTTAAAGTCACATGTGGGCATCCTTGCTGTGCAGCCTTACAGTTCCACACTCGTTTATGTGATTGCTTTCTCCTCTGGAAAGTTCCAAAACAGTAGCAGCCCCTTGCTTGTAGATAAAATGATTACACAGGGTTTTGCATCTTGCTTATCTCTTCTGTTCCATTTTCAGCTCCCAAATTCTAAGCAGCCCTCTTCCTCCGGTGTCCTCCCCTCCTCCTGCATCGAAATCCAAAGAAGGTTCAGATGGAGAAAATCTAGAGGTGAGTAAAAAGCTTTGCAAAATTATGGTGCAGGAGGTTCTGTCTATTGATGTTCTGTGTTGTTCTTTAAGACTTTGTTCAGTCACTGACTTTATGGTGCGTGTTGTGACCTTCCCCCTCGTGTAATATGCTGGATATTACTTGGTTCATCTTATTGGTGCTCTGAGCATATACATAGGTTTATATGTAATATGAAAATAAACTAATTCAAATATTTTATCAGGGAGACTCAGGATGTTCATTTTCATATATTAATGAATGTTAATGCAATTGTCAGTATTTGTAATTGTACCATAGAAATGTATTATTTTGTAGAATTATACGCTAAGCACATGTTTTTAATCTATACAGAGAGGTGAACTCGGTGTTGAAGGGAAAGAGAGAGAAGCAGCTCTCCTGACTAGTAGTTATCTGAAAAGCTACACCAGCTCTTGTGTGTATGTTGAGAAACAGCGGGGGCCAGTCCAGAGTGAGGACGTGGGCATGGAAAAGAGGGACTCGGGGAGAAGCAGGTGTCACTGGTGTCGGGCCCAGAGGTCAGCACAGGGATTTTCTTTAGAAGCTGTTGAAATAATTGAGGTGAACACCTTGGGAACCTTATGCAGGGAATGCTGTGACGTGATGAGGTTGTAAACGTTGTGCTCAGAATGTCACCCTGCTTACTGCCTAGAAAGCAGATTGTAGCTTAAACAGTTTTATCTATTTCTGACATTTTTTTCCTGTGACTGATAAACCAACTTTTTGGGGACTGACTGCTACTCGTAGTGTTCATGTACTCCAATCCATCATAGAGCAGTGGGATCCTTTTGAGTGGTGGCCAGCCCTCTTCCTCAGCCTCAGAAAATTAACAGTATATAAGCCACCACCACCTTCGTGTTGGTCACATCTCTTTTTCCTGACTGAGATACCCAGTCTCTCCCTCTGCACACCTGAGCTGTGTCCTCCTTGTTTCTTTCTGCTCCAAGAAAGACATCAGTTTGTATGATCAGCTAAATGTAAAAAATGATAAAACCCAAGTTTTCTTGGATCTTGCCTAGAAAATGTCAGGTCCAGCTTTGCAGGGGATGGTGGAGTCAGTGACAGGAACTGGAAGCAGCCAAGCCACAGCCATGAGCAGGGAGCAGTGGATTAATATGGACATCTTTGTGCTTACCTGCCTCCTTCCTCTGTCAGTTCAGGATCTCCTGCCCAGGAAATGGTGCCACCCACAGTGGATGGGAGTTCCTTCCTCATTTAATATAACCCGAGATAATCCCCCGCAGACATGCCCTCAGCCTCAACTAGAAAAATCCTCATTTAGACTCCTTCCACGTGATTTTATGTCAAGTTGACAATTATGTCCCTGTGAGAAGGGGGAATTGTGAGGGTTCCTGTTGTATTTTTGGTTTGTTTTATGCATGCTTGTAGGTGTCTCCTCGAAATATTTTAGTCTCTTCGTTACACAGTTCTACCTTTCTCATCTCCTCTTCATCACAAACCTCAGTTATGTTTCAGACATTGCTCACCTTGCTTTACTTGCCACCTTCACTTTCTAATCCATTCTTAAAACATCCTAACTGACCTCAGGTCTGTACTTTTCAAACACTCGAACTAACTAAATGTCAGTCAGCCTGTCATACGCTCCTGTTAAAATCTTTTCTTGGGTATGGATAGCCTCTGTTTTTCATATTCAATTCATACTTTATATTGTACCCAACAGCTGTTGAATAATTTGACCATTGTTTATCTCTTAAATCTGTTATTTTACTGATCACTCTAATTCAGCTTCGTCATCTTGTGTTGGCCTAGATGTGATGGTTTCACCATTGTCTTTTCAGATCCATTGAAACTGTTTCCATGAATGCTTTTTTATTGTCTTTATTGACAATGATTACCAAATATATTAATCTGGAGAACAAGGAACTCCTTCACCTCTTATGTATTGTCTTGGTTTGTGGTCATTTTGGAGTGTGTGGATTGTAGGATGGATGGGAAAGATAGATGGCTGAATGAAAATCTGTACCATAACGTCAGTTGAAAACTGATGGCTTAGGACCCTTCATTTTCCTTCTGTCAGTAACAGATGGTGATATGTGTTTCTTTTAATTTTTTCAGCAAGATCTATGTACCTTCTTGATATCAAGAGCCTGTAAGAACTCAACACTGGCTAATTATTTATACTGGTATGTGAAGATAATTTTATTTGCTTTGTATCACTCCTTTGAACTGCTTTCCTCATGCTGTAAACCCAGAAAACTTACAATAAAGGTCCTCACCACATGTCCTGTGCTTGTGGCGCCCATCACCATCACAGCTGTGCTCGTGGAAGTCAGTGCCGTCACATTCTTCTTCGGCTAATCTTCAGAGCTATGCTATAAATGCCTCTGGTGACTCCTCCCCAGTGTGGTCTGTTCTTTTTGTTGTCGTTGTTGGTATTTCAGTAGTATGTAATATTTTATTATTTTTTTGAAGTGTATTTTTACATTCTTTACCAAACAATTAGAATCCTACAAAAATGGCAATTGAAATTAAAAATTACATTCTCTCATTTTAAAGATGAAGCAGAAGGATGCCCTAACTGAGCTTGGCAGGTACTGATTAGGATAGAGTGTTCGCCATTTGCAGAGGGTCTCGGGAACTGTTTTCCATCCTTCCCTGAGTAGTTAAAGAGTAGCTATCATGGTTTGCAAGAACAATGTAAAACAAAGGTACAAGGAGGTGACTTCCTGTACCAAAGTTAGTGTGAAGTGTGGCTCCCTCTCTTTCTAGAATCTTGAGGCAGAGGCCATATTGATAAATACATTGAAACAGTGGGGAAGTATCATGGGTTTAAATGAGGACAAATGAGTCCTGTCCACTTTCGCAGAGGATCTTAGGGAGAACTGGACAGAAAGTTGGGTTTTTAACCATAGAAATGATTTCCGACTCAATTCTCTACTTAATTTATGGCCTTAATTTAAATAACACAAGTTAATACATGTTCATTCTGAAAACTTGTCATTTTTTAGTAATCATAAGACAGTTTCCCTTTCTCGAAGAAATTTATATGCCATCTTACTTCATACTGGGTTTGAAAACCCTGTTATATGGGTTGAATCAAGATTCAGCTCATTTTCCTTTTCTCATATAGGAAGAGAAGCAGAGCACTTGTAAAAAGCGCAGATGCCTGGCCTGCATAAGCAATATTGTCTAAGCCTTTATGGTTTTCTCTTCCACAAAGAAAGACCAATACCAGTGATTTTTATGACATGAGTAATTTTCTCCAGTGGGACCTTGCCCAATGACTGAACTAATGGAAAGCCAAGTATCTCCAGGTGTCTACTTCAGCAGCTGAATGTATTATTCATAAAAATAGATTCCCTTCACACTAAATGTTAGGATGCCCTTGAAAATACATTGCAGAACATTTTGACTAGTTTTAATTACCAGTTTTCCATTTAAGAGTTTACTTAGAAATTCTCATTGCTAAATCGCTGTTTTGATTTAATAGAAACCTACAGTTAATGTTCCTTGCATTCCTATCTGAATGCTTTAGTGTACTTCTGTTCACACTATTACAAAAAGCATTTCCTTGTGAAAAGCTAAGTAAATATTTAAAAAAGAAACGACAAAAGAATTTACAGGGAGCTTAAAACATGGGCAGCCCCTCTTCGCACTCTTGGGAGCACTGCATCCGACTCAGACCCCATGTGGGTTTCTCTCTTTTGTCTCTAATTCATTGACCGATTCATTTTCAGAGAGGTAACAGCTCTCCCGGTAACACGCTACACATTATGCCTGCAGGCCAGAAGAGGGCACCAGATCTCACTACAGATGGTTGTGAGCCACCATGTGCTTGCTGGGAACTGAACTCAGGACCTCTGGAGAAACAATCAGTGCTCGTAACCTCTGAGCCATCTCTCCAGCCCCCACTCTACACATTATGTATTTAGAAATATTCATTGGTGAGAAAAATGACTGATAGTGACGCCTGACTTTGGCAGACACTGCTATTTTATGAGTGTAGGATAGTTATATGAGAAATAATTTCTAAGTTTTCTAAAGTGATGAAGCTTCCCCTGAGTGTGAACCAAGTGTGAGGATTTAGAACCTCACCGAGCTTCTTCTAGCCTAACAGATGAATAAAAATTTCCAGTTTTGCTGATGTCCTTTTTTCTTCTGAACACTCTGGGTTTCTTTGCTGTTTGCTTTTCTTTGTTTTCCAGTGGTTTCGATAGGATTCCTGCTCTAGCTAAATCCTTGAGGGGCTAGTAACTGTGCGGACGGCCCCTTTAAAACGAGTAGTGTCACATTTTAATCCACAGAGGGCAGTTCTGTCTGGAGTCTGTAAAATGTTGGCATCAGAATCTATAAATCCTTACAGGTTTTTATTTTTATAGTCACTGCAGTATGTGGAAAGGAAGGTAAACTTTCGACGCTGTGACATGTTTTCTCCAGCTTCTAAGACCTTTGAAAGTGATGAAAGTTAGTTACTCTGCAAAATGAAACTGTCAGGGAAGAGTGAGCCTGCTGGTGCCATCTTACTTGAGTGTCTGGACAGATTGTCACTTTCCTCCTTTAGATGACAGCGAACTGTGAAATGATTGACGCCGGTGTTTTGTCCCCATCTGTCTGTGGAGGTGATGCTCATTTGCACGTTAGATGACTCATTTCTTCTTTAGCAGAGCCTTGACTTGAAGCCCTAGAAAGGTGTTTAATTTGGAGATCATGCACCCTCAATTTCTGGAAACGCTGTAGCCATTTCCACGCAGTTAGCAGGTAGTGAACATAGTGGAGAGGCCTGCAGACATGGGCATGCTTGTTTGTGGATGAGTTTGCTACTTAGGTGCATAGGAAAAGAAACAAAATTATAACAGTGGTGGGGCCATGAGTTTGGGAAGCCAGGCCTAAGTTTGGAGTTTGAAAATACTTCTCTTCTGACAATCTTATCTACAGACCTCAGGTGACCACACATTCTGAAATACCATAATAAAATATATGAGCTTATATCGTTTGGGTCCTGGCTGAATCCTCTACAACAGAGCCATCCTCTAAAACGCCTTTCTTGATAAGAGGGCAGAGCTGTTCATCTGCCCTCTGAGCACCTGACATGTGGGCAGTATGAAGTACTGAAGTTTGAATCCAATCTGGTTTATTGTTGTTGTTTTCATTGTTTCTTGAAACAAAATCTTGTTTCTTAGTCTGTGCTGGTCTAGAAGTCAAGTTTGCCTGCCTCAGCCCCCAAGTGATGGGATCATAAGCATGCATTACAATACTGGGCAAGATGGAATTAATTATAATCTAAAGAGTCTTGTGTCTGATGATGTTGTAGATGTTCTATAAAGCACTGCTAGTTCTTACTGCTTTTATTAATTCGTAGTTTACAACTCTTGTAGAGGATGATGTAGTATGATTTCAACTCCTTGCAGCCCTGTTCTAGAAATGCCAGACCTCAAAAACGTTTGCTTTTGCGGTGTAGCTTAGCTCTGAGAAGAGGAGAGAGGACAGCTCTTACCTTCTTTAAAACAGTTGTCCATCTGTGAGATCATGTCAGCCGTCTCTGAAAGTGTTTGAGGTATGGCATTTCCACCAATGCCTTCACAATCTAGGAAGGTGCTGAGCGTTAAACACGTGGAGCAATGACAAACAAGGAGCTATGGTCAGGACAAGTTGTCTAAAAGAGTTCACTTACAAAGTAAGTCCAGAAGCAAGGTGCGTAGACTTCGTGAGAGAGACAGGATATAGCGATGACAGAACAGAGGCTGGGAACATGGGGAGACAGGGAAGGAAGGTGCCTTGGCAGATGCTGCCATATGTGCTAAATCACAGAGTTGGTGCTTAGCAGCCCCAGCGGAGACTAACCTGTCTGGAGTACGAGTGCATACTGGGTGATGGGGTTGACACCGCAAGCTCAGGGAAGCACAGTCTGTTTTAAAGGGAGATGCTGATGCTTCTGCTGTTGGACGTGGGACATCAGGACGGTGTTTTAAAGAAAATTTGAAGGTGGTTAAGTTGAAGAATAAGAATTTTTTTGTTTGAGTTGAAGAAATGTGCTATTACTTTGGAATTCCTGGTGGGGCCGGGCTGGCTGGCTGGTGCAGGGGCATCATAAGCATTTAGTGGAAGCAGTTAGCAGACTGCATCGGGTACCTGAGCACAGGCATGTTAGGGGTAGGTAGAGGACACAGCTAAAGATGCCTTTCTGGACATGTGAACCATCACTGACCATAGGCAGTTAGCCTGGGCTGGCATTCCCTTGATTTGACTGTGTCATGCCTTACCCCTTTTTATTCATGTCACTGAGACATGTCTCCTGCTTGGCTTTTGAGAAAACAATTTTTGTTAATTTTATTTACTACGTGAAAAAATTCACCTTAAATCATAGGGGATTTATTGATAGGGTGTTCAGTAGTTAAAGAAAAAAGATTCCCAGTTTGGTACGCTATTTTATATATTTTGTTTAAAAATGCTGCAGTATCTTTGTTTAAAGTTCTGGTGCTTGAAAAAAATCACTGAATGAATATGAAACCAAATCATATTATAAGGTGGAAATTATACCTTACATGAGCCTGCAGGGGTGTGGTGGAGATCAAGACACATGAGCTCTCTAGTCTTAGGCGGCTCATCCTCTAAGTGGCTGAATGCATTCTTCTAGTATCAGTGTAACGGATAACAGTATGTGTCCGGGACTTGACATTTGACTTATGTTAGCAGTTTAAGAATTTGTAAGTTCCTTGTGGTTTTAAAGTTTACTCCAACTTCAATTCTACTCCAAATTGAGTAAACTTAGCAGAATAGAAAGAATTCTGCCCAGGCTGTAGAGAGATGCTTACAGGGCAGTGTGTGTGTGCTGTTCAAGCATAAGTTTGGATCCCAAATACACATAGGAAGCCAGGTGAGGGGGTTGACAGAGACCAATACCCAGAGTTCAGCAGCCTGTTGGCCTCACAGATCAGTGAGCTCCAGGTTCAGTGAGAAATCCTCTCTTGAGGAAAACAGTCTGCCTCTGACCTTCACATACATGCACATGTGTGTCTACTAATATACATGCTCCTGAACATACGTATAACACGTGTACACACACACAGGATGGGGTGCAGGGCGGAGGAGGAAGAATGGATATAAATATATGGACTCTTTTGGAAGCTATATCCTAAATTAACCAGATGCACCATCCTGAGAAATAAATAAATATAAATATATATAGTGTCTCCCAGTTTTGAGTCTTGATCTCATGTAACCCTGTCAGTACTAATAACTGCTTCCCAAATGATAAAATTAGACTTGCTCCACCATCCCCTGCTCTCCACAGGTCACTATGGATGAGGCTCGCAGGTTGATCTGAATGGTTGTTTATCATGGCCCACTGAAAGTGATTTAAAGCTGATTTACAATTTAGCATTGTTATTTAAACAATATAGGCATAAGAACTGTTGTCATAGGGTTCTGTGTTTTAACTTTCTGTACCTATGTTTTATATATGGTTCGTTCCCCTCAGAACATTTTAAAACATTCATTAAATTACCTTTCACTTATTTATGTATGTGTGACCTTTGTTATCATTCAAGGAATTTAGATTTAGGAAAGGAAGTTTTGTTAACTATGTAAAGCAACTTTTATAATAGAAAAGTTCTAGATTTTATAGAGTTTTTGAGAAATAGTGAAATTGGGGAGAGAAAAATCAATTTGAACTTTTAGTCATTTTGCAAAATTATGTCAGAGAAAAAGATAACTCCAGGGGGTTTTCAGAGTAAGAATACCTTTTCTGTGCCAAGTATGAGATGGGGAAGTAATGTGTTTATTGTACAGTTACTTGGTGGATATGCAAGCTTTATTGACAGAGGAATGCATTAGTAGTTTCCAGGTATTTTATAGCATAGTGGAGCGTGTTTCCATGGCATCACGTAAGAAACATGAGGCATAGCCCAAAGTGACGCTAGCCCTGTTGATTGATGGCTGCTTATGTTGTTGCTTAGTGTTCACTTCTAAAGGAATGTAGACAAAAAACTTTTTTTCCATACTTAACTCTTACAACCGTGTTTTAATCTTTTTAATGAAATAATACAAATATTTATTCAATGAATCTTTCATTTCTCATCCTCTGAGCATCTTAAATGTGTTTTGAAGGTATGTGATAGTGGAGTGTGAAGATCAGGACACACAGCAGAGAGATCCAAAGACTCATGAGATGTACCTGAACGTCATGAGGAGATTCAGCCAAGCCTTGCTGAAGGTACTCAGGAGCTGCAATGGGGCTGGCTAGATCTGGCTTACAGTAATCTTGTAACTGAGAAGAACATAAAAGAGGTTGCTAGGGAGATGGCTCAGTGATTAAGAACACTTGCTGTTCTTCCAGAGAACCTCTCAGCATCACAGAGCGGCTTAAAACCACCCACAACCCAGTTCTAGGGGGTCTGACACCCTACCCTCTTCTGCTCTCTGTAGGCACCAGGCATGCCTGCTGAGCACAGATTTACATGCAGGTAAAACACCTAGACAAATAAAATGAAAATAAATAGACCTATTTCTTAAATAAAGGAGATTAATATTTGTGGTATATGAAAATTATTTGAAATCCCAAGTTCAGGGATTATAAATAAATTGCTGAAACATAGCTATTCATTTTCTAGTGTGTGGGGGTGCTCTGGTTTGAAATGCATGGGTCAATCATTGGATAGGAAACTGGACAAAACTAATATTTACTCTGACCCTTACAGGGTTTTGATTTTTATTAAATAAACCTTACATGGACAAAACAATGAGTAAATCCCTACTCTTTTAATTTTATATTTCTGTCCTCTTTTCTCGTCTAAATTCAGTAGATAGTTTGCCCAATATTACGGAGCCTTTTTGCTGCTTTGCTTCTTTAAAGCTGTGTCCAGGTCAGGCCAGCAGAGGGCGCAAGGGGAAAGAAAAGCAGCTGACATGGTACTCTCCAGCTCTGCTGCTGAGATGCTTCCTGGCATCTTTTTGTTGTATCTGCTGTTTCCTGTCTCATATTCTTGAAAAGCTAAACCACAGCTTATAGACTAAGCTTGGGTACAGCTCTCGGAGTGGCATCAGGCTCACCCCATGATAGCCTCGCTCTCTCCCTGAGCCTGAACAACCCGTGTGTTTTAAATGATGATGTTTTCACAGGTAGCTGGGAAAAATAAATGGGAAAATGCATTATCTATTATTTTATGGACCAGGGATTACTTTGTGGTGACATCTGTCTTTTAAGACATTTTGCTCAACAAATGTTTGTTCCATTTGGGTGTTTTTCTCTTTTTTGAAGAGATTTCTTCTTAGAACTTTTTTTGGAATCAGACTCTTTATTAACTCCATAAGTAGAAGCATTTTGGGGTGAATAAATTATGTCCTGTCACACGGTCATTTATATCATGGACTAATGATTGTTCAGGACCCAGGTAATTTTCTGCCCTAGCCAGTTTGTGCCGCTTGCCCTAGACAGCAGGTTTCTCATTATTTCCCAGTCAGAATAACTAGCCTGTTTCAGTCTCATTTTGTTTTGAAGTTTTTCGCTTTAGAAGAGAAAGGGAATGGTCCCCCTGTGGAGGTAGAGCTGATTTTCCTCGTTTTGCCCACTCAGGGTGACAAGTCAGTCCGAGTCATGCGCTCCCTGCTGGCGGCACAGCAGACCTTCGTGGACCGGCTGGTGCACCTGATGAAGGCCGTGCAGCGGGAGAGTGGGAATCGCAAGAAAAAGGTAAGCCACGGGGTCGCTTCCTGTTGATGGCTAAGAGTGGCTTCACCTCCTGAAATCCCGAGTTTTGACTCTGGTCTTGTCGGCTTGGCACATTGTACAAACTTACGCTGTTTGCTTCCTGTTAGAAACAGTGTCTTTCTTGCTGTGTAACCCAGACAAGCCTTGAATTCATCCTGCTGCCTTAGCCTCCTAAGTGCTAGTTTAAAGACATTAGTTTAGCCACTATGCCTGGCCTTATAGTAACTTCTTATGGGTAATTATAGTCCCAGAAGCCTGAAGCACTGATGCTATTGGGGTCCTGTTTTGTAGGTTATCATATGATGTGATTATCATAGGTTAATATGACCTAACTATACGGAACGGCAGGCATATAGGATTAAGGGATCAGTTGGTCCAGTGTCACACAACTAGTAAGTTTTGGAACTGTTTATCTCCAAACATAATTTCATCTGTACTGCATTGCTGTCTCTCATCTTAGAACCTTAGCTATTCGGAGACTAAGATCATTTACGTGAACATTTTGAAAAAACAAAGGACCAGAGCAGCTTGCAGAGCCAGTGCCGCCTTTCTGTCTGCTCTGGCCAGCAGCAGTCTTTGCTGTTCAGAAGAATCACAGGCCATGATCAAATAAAGAAATCCCCATGCCGTTTGCCCAGCACCATAGGCCATGCCTGTCCCCACAGTGAGAAGCAATCCCTAGCGTATCCCCGGCAGTGGCCACGGCAGCTTGGACCTTTGATCTCAGCAGCAGCATTGCTTACTCTGATGCAACAGTGAGGGGCAAAACCCGGGGAAGCAGTAAAAGGATGGCAAGCGTTGGATTCCGTGTGAGCAATCTGCCATCCATTTTGTGAAGGAGTATTTTTCATGACCTTTATCGAGACACCTAAATAGATCTCTGCCAGTTAAGAATTGGTTTTAACTTTAGGGACCTTGGAGTATTACTGAAGGGAAGTAATTTTGTGCTTGGTCATCCTTAAATACTGTTCTTTGACCAGCTAGTTCTTGCTGATTCTAGAACTTCCACTTCTTACACATGAATCATACATGAGGTACTTTCTAGCTCTGGAGACGTAAGTCAAGTTTTCTCTCTTTAAAGCATGACTTGCCTATTCAAAGACTACAAGATTCTCTTGACTTCAGAGAAAATGGATTGCTCTGAAGCTGGGAGGTGAGCTTTAGTGGCTGTCAAAGACGACTCGGATTGCTCAGATTCTGAGGTCTGTGTTCTGTCCAGTGTGTCCGTGAGCTCATGAAACTGAGAATCAGGGGAGTAGGTAGCAGTTTCCTCCAAAGTAATTAAATATTCTTCTTAAAGTTAAAAAGATGCGCTGGGGTAGCATAATGTAATACTTGACTAATATTTGGTCATGCTAAATTAAGCTTCAAATGAAACTGCACTTCTCTGCGACTCTGTAAATGCTTTGTACAAGGAAATGTCCGTTCCTGCTTCTCCCTCAGCTGCAGTAAGAAAGTGCATTCCCTGTCACTGTTGAAGAAGTCTAGCTTTTCGTCAGCAGGTTCCTCCTGAAGGCATGCTGCTGCTGCTGCTGCTACCACGTGGGTTGTGTGTAGAGATGGTTGTCTGCGTGTATACCCTGTGCTTCATGCTCGAGTGAAATACATACATACATATTCATGTGTTTCCACATACTTCAATGTTGCTAAGTGAAATAAAGTTACATCACCTCCTACTTCCCTTTCCTCCCTTAAGTCCTTCCCAGTTACCCTCCCTTGAATCCTCTCCTGCCTCCCCTCGGGTTGATAGCTGCTCTTTCTTTGATTGTTACATATACACATACCTGCTTATGGATATATATATACACACATATACTACACACACATATGTGATGATGGTAACGTGGTTCCTAAGTATTGCATCTAGGTAGGACTGTTTGAGTGCTTCTCTTCCTTGGCAGCTTACATAGTTTTTCCTGGAACATTAAAGCCAGACCTGAGGAAAGAGGCTCTCAGGTCAGATCCATCTCAAGGCCAGTATGTGTCCTGAGTGTGTGATGTCTCCAACAATAGGGCAAAGAACACTAAGGCTGACTAAAGCCTCAAGGAATCTCATTCTTTTATACTTACCTAAAGTTATATCCAATATATAATATTGAATCTATAAGATGTGTATGCCCATATTTATATAGACATACTCATACACACGTGTGTATGCCTTGAAATTAAGTAACTCGGACTGACAGTGTTTTCTATAAGAACCATAGATTAAAAAAAAAAAAAAAAAACTCCAGTACCAGGAATGAGAAACTGCCTTGTGAAAGGGAGGGTTGTCCAGGCGCTGGTTGCTTCTCTCCTTGAGGGCAGGCCTTTGTTGCTGCCTATTTTCAGATACGTTTATGCTCTTTGCAAATAATATTACTAGAACCGGTTTTAGGCCTGTGTTACGTGCTTGTGGACTTATTTTTCATTACTCCTTTCTAATTTGTTCTAGAATGAGAGACTTCAAGCGCTGCTTGGAGATAATGAAAAAATGAATTTATCGGATGTGGAGTTGATCCCATTGCCGTTAGAGCCACAGGTGAAAATAAGAGGAATCATCCCAGAGACAGCCACCCTGTTCAAGGTAGGTCTGACAGGTCATTCCCGTGTATGACTGGAGCCCATGATTGAGCATGCAGCAGAATCACCACCTTGGAAAATGAAAATATTTCAGGGAGAAACCCCATTTCTCTTTGTAAATGTTAGATTAACAGCTGCTGTTTCATTATTGTTTATCCGTATGTTTTATTATTCACATTATTGTGGGTTTTTTTTTTAAATTTTTGGATGTATTTTATTTATATGAGTGTTATGCCTGCATGTATGTCTGTGTGTGCTGCCTGTGTATCTGCTGCCCTCAGGTCAGAAGAAAGTTTTAGATCCTCTGGAAGTTGAGCTACACATGGCTGTGAGCCACCGTGTGTATCCTAGGGATAGAACCTGGGTCTTCTGCAAATGCTACAAGTGTTCTTAACTACTGAGCTTTCTTTCTGGCCCGTTACTTGTATTTTAAGATCTTTTTTGTTCCAATTAGAGAGACATTTCTATGAAAATATGTCATTTTTTTTCTCTGGAACTTTATTTTTTTAATATTTACTTTGAAAAGTAGTCAGAGCCACAGTTACTATATTTCATATAGGGTATTTTTAAAAGGCAAATTTCAAGGCTTACATTAGATATTCGTAAGTTCAGGTGGCTGGATATCAGGCCCATTTACCATTTTTTTTTTAAAAAAATAGCACAATACTCATTCCTGTATATTCATATTTCCTTGGTTACATTTTTAAGTAGCAGTCACCTTTATTCTAAACAGTATGCCAAATGTTCTTTTTACTGGCTACTGACTGTACAGGTAGAAAGCTAATCAGGCATCCAGGATAATCTGGGGACCCTTAGGTAAAGGCTTGTGGTTCTAGGAGCACACAGCCTTAAGCTTCACCAATGTTCTTTGATATCAGGTGAGGAAGAGCTTCTCGACCCTGGGAGAAGAGACCACGTAAGGCAGAACAGGAGCCTTTAGCGCTGTGTCAGCACCCTGTTCCTAGCTCACACAGCTGCTGAGAGCTTCAGCGCACAACATAGCCGTCCTGGCAGCATCTGTTGTTTTAAAGTACTCTTAAAAGTTTTTGTTTTGTTTCTTTCTTTTCTATAATGAGATCTGATGCTCTCCTCTGGCCTGCAGGCAGAACACTGTACACATTTAAAAAAAGTAGCATTTTTTGTCTTTGATGCACATATTTGAATGGCATTGTTTTTCATTATTGCTCCCGTAGGTCTCTGACACCACAACAACGGGGTGAACATCTGTCCAAAGCCAGCTCTGGATCTGGTCCTACAAGTGTCAGGCTTAGGCCCTGAGGTTTCCTATTGTCTTAGTAGACGGGTAACCGTTGTTTACGGAGGAGGAACAGCTTGAAGAGTCTGTTTGGGTCACTCTGCTGTACCTGGTTACACTCCTGTCCATTCTGGTCTAATTGCCTTGTGTGTAGTTCCTGCCTGGCACCCTGAGTTTCTTTCCCCCGGCCAATTCATTTCTTAAGGCCTCCTGCCCCTGTGCATGTAGCGGAGCATCAGCATTTCCTTCTGTATGGAGTCGATCTTCGTTCACTAATCTCGACCCAGTGTTCAGGCAGTGTCTTTCTGTTGCAGAGCGCTCTGATGCCTGCGCAGCTGTTCTTTAAGACAGAAGACGGAGGCAAATACCCGGTCATCTTCAAGCATGGCGACGACTTGCGTCAAGACCAGCTGATCCTGCAGATCATCTCCCTGATGGACAAGGTGAGCGTGAGTCCGCTGATGGGGATGGTGCCTCATTTGTCGTGTGCACAGACACTCAAGCATTTGTGTCGTTTCTTTACACAGCTCGGCAGTCTCCACTTTACCTCGAACAAGCTTTTCTTCGTCACTTTAGAATGGCTCTCAGGGCAAGTGGGAAGGCACGTGCAGTGTTTTTTCCAAAGTTCTCACAGTTTCAGACTTAGCCGTCTAATAAGCTAGATCCTTGCCAAGTGCCATCCCAGTCTCTGACCTTTAGAGAACCACGGACCCCCTTTTTCTTTGCTTCTGCCTTCTGTGTCACTTTGTGGCCTGGAAGGTCAGCACGAAGCATTAGGAAGAACAGTGATGTTTATTGACAGCGTATGACATATTCATATTAGGTGAAAATGTGTCTCAGTACCCAAACAAATTAGTTCATTTTGACACTGAGAGTTCAGGTACCGCCCCTAAGATTTCCACTTGTCCTCATTGTATGACTGTGTTATGATATGTCCGTGAGCCTGCTTCCAGTCTTTACGTTCACTTACTGTGTTTTATCTTTCAATCCAAAGCTGCTACGGAAGGAGAATCTGGATCTGAAGTTGACACCTTATAAGGTCTTAGCCACTAGTACCAAACATGGTGAGTTCATTCTACATCACGATCGCTTTCTTCAGTTTCCGGTCAGTATACTTTTCCTTTTTAAACTGAAAATCCTTAAGAAAGCTAGAGAGTGACTTAGCTTATTCAGAGCTCTGAAGCCATGTTGGAATGTCTTCCCATCTCCCTCTCTTCTCCCCGCTGCCCTCCCCTCCTTCTCCTTTCTTCCTCTTCCCCCTTTCCGTGTTCCTCTCCTCTGTTTTTATGCTCACACCCACCTCTTTTATTTCCTCCTTCACAGTTCACAGATTTTCCTGCATCTGACTGCATGGTCCTTTTGGGAATTGCTGTGGCCCAGAAAGGCCTTGGAGCACACTTGGCTTGCAGATGTCACTCAGCAAGTGCCTGCTGTGTGTTGCAGTGTGTCCATGTGTGTGCAGATGTGCACCTTTGTGTGTACATAGTCTCTGCGATGCTGGACAGTTTGAGCCCGGCTGTTGCTCGTTGTAGATTCTATAGATCAGCACTCCTACTGTTTCAGCTCTCCATTTCCGCTCCCATGTCTGGTTGGTGATGTCACCCTCATTTCATTTTCTAGCGCAATCTTCCAGAAAGCACCGTTGTGCTTTTTCGTTGTGCTTTCTAGCTTGTCTACACAAGTTTATTTCTAACTTTTATGTGCTCTCGGGACAAAGACAGAGGAGGCTACCTGACTGAGTTGTGACTTGCTGGCAGGCCCTGTGTCTGACTGTCTCTTTGGCACTGCTTCCCCCACCCCCAATAGTCCTTGTGGTGGACCCCTTGGTTGTCTCTGCTCCTTCTGCCTCAGGGCTTTCAGGTGTCACGATCATGTGTGACAATTCATTTCCTATACAGTGTCACCTGTTAAGGCTCTGCTTCTGAAAAACATGGTCCCGGCACCTGGTGACTTTTTTGTTTTTAATTTTTATTCTTTATATTTGAGAATATCATACATATACACAAAGAAATACAACCCTATAAATACCCACATTTCACTTCCTACTCCTTCCAACCCCCCCCCCCCCAAACACCAACTGGTTAAGATATCTGTTTTTTGTTTTGGTTTGGTTTTTGTTTCAATAACCCACTCAGTCTAGTTAGTGCCTCTCATGTGTGGATGGGTGTGGACCATCCAGTGGAGCATGGAAAATGTACCTGTGACCACATCTTCAAAAATAAATAAAAGATTTTCCCCTCTCAGCAACTGTTTACTGCTAATAGCCCCTCAGGCGAGGAGCAGGGCTTGGAGGTCATCCTCATCTCTGCCTACATTTCAGCTGATCCTGTGCAGGTGACTGCAGTTGCTATGAGTTCTTGATTGCACTAGCTGTGTGGTGTCCAGAAGACAGGTTGCCATAGCACTTTTCTCCACCTTCTGGCGATGTCCACTGAGCCTTGGTAGGGACTTTAGTATAGATGTGCTAGTTATGGCTGAGCCCTCAGTCTCTTATACTCAGCACTTTGACTTACTCTGCATCTCTCCTCTGCTGCCTGCTCCACGGTTGAGAGCAGCCAGCCTAGGGATATAGACACAAATATTTAGAAGGCAGATTTGACAGTGTGACCATTTAGACAGTAACAATAACAGGTTCTACTTTGACTTCCCCAACTTTTGACAGAATTACAGTACCAGGCATGTAATTATTTCCTGCTGCTTAGCTTGGCGGCTTTTCATTCTTGTGTAGCATCCATCTCCCTTTTTGACTTTCATAGAGCTCTTTCATTTATGATATTTATTCCAGAAAAATTTGAGCTTTAAAATATATGTGTAGTTAGGGATAAGCATCTTTTATTTTCCACATATGACATAGTTCATACTACATGATAGAAAATAAATAAATGCTTGTTGAAGTGAATGGATCTAGATTTTTTTTTTCTTTTTTTCTCTTCTATATTTGTATTCTGCAGGGATTTCCCTTTGTCCACCAGTTGTTAGAATGTCAGGGCCACCAAATCCAGATCAGAAATGCTGTTGCCTCGTGCGCTTAGGTTTTTCACGTCTGTTGTTTAATGATCTTGTGCCAGGTTGACTGGCTCTCTTTTATTTCTCAGACTGAGTTTCACATTTGTACTGCTGTTTTAAAGTTATGGAAGGATGCTAAGTTTAAGTTAATATGCTATATTACTTTGTGTTCTAAATGTTAACTGATAGAAATTCCCCTAGGAAAAATGTACAGATAAATCAAACTAATTAAAAGAAGTTGCCCAGTAGTTCTGTGACCAGCATAAAGTTAGCATGGTGTCCACCGTCCTTGCTCTGGGAACAGAATAGAATGTCCACTAAGTGGGAAGGTGTGCCCAACAGAGCCTTAGCTTCCTCTGGTTACCCAGCCCATATGGAATGAACACGGTGTGTCAGACCTTCCTGATTGATGCGAGCCTGAGGTACCCAGTGTGATGCTCATTGCAGTGTACCAGGTCTTCCTGATGGGCCGGAAGTGTGGTGCTTACTGCTATGTGTCTCTTTCCATGTAGGCTTCATGCAGTTCATCCAGTCAGTTCCTGTTGCTGAAGTACTGGACACAGAGGGAAGCATTCAGGTAATGACATCCATATGAAATACAGCTGATGATGAAGGACTCTGTTAGTCTCCTTTTCTACTCTTTTTTTTTTTTTTTCCTGTATCTTTGTTCTCTACAGAAGTAAGAACTCTTGGTAGTTGAAGGCTACATTGTTAGTCACTTCAGTGCTAAAGCCTTTAAACTGTGTGCGGCACCTAACTGGGGCTCAGTATCTATAAACAGATAAAATAAAGCTCACCACCCCCACACTATACACCATACAAACTAAAGCTTAGAGCTGCATTCTGCTCCAGAACATGGAAATACTCTTAATTTATTTAGCCATTAATAGATGAACATTTTTAGTTATTTCCAGTTTTTGTTCTTAAAACAGGTCTATAACAAAATTTTATCTTAAACATCATTTGTATGGTTGTGCCCATATCATGGCAAAATTTTAATTTGGGGAACTTTTTTTCTTCTTTCTTTTTTCTCTCCCTCCACCCCAACCACCTTGGTCTTGCAAGAAGTTACACTTATTTTATCCCCTTAGAAGAGGTAGCTTCCACATCATTTTCCGCCATTTTTCCATCTGATCCTATTGTGAGCCCTTTCACTATAGCAAGCACTAGTCATGGCACAGGAGTGTGCCTTGTTTGGTTGTGGTTCCCTTAGCCATCAGATTGTTCAGGGGTGTTCATGCCAGCTGTTGATAAAGGTGTAGATTGTGGATGCTGCCTTTGACAGGCTTCTCACGTGCAGATTTCCTCCGATGATTCGATCCATCGCTGCTGTGGGTAGATCGCTTAGCAGCCATGTGCCTTCTCTAATTTCAGATTCAGCTGAATTTAAGAGTTATTTTCACAGCAGTTTCACTTTTTCTAGCTCTACTCCCACTCACACAGTAGCACCCATTAGGAAGGTCTGGCACGCTCCCATGATGAGATTTTAGCTTTGGGAATCTCAGTGTAGCTTTCCTTTGCGTATTCTGGCTTGAATACAAGGTTGAGCATTTGAAAGTAAACCTGGTAGTCCTACTGTGAAGTACTCCTTAACTCATTAATCCTTGAGTGGAGTGCTCCCTAGTCCTCCTCTGATGTGCTCCCTAGACCTCCTGTGGAGTGCTCCCTAGACCTCCTGTGGAGGGCTCTGTAGTCCTCCTCCGACCTGCTCCTTACTCCCTTGAAGTGCTCCTTCACATCGCCATGCTCTTGTTTGTGTTTTGTATGAGATGATCAGTGTGTAGGATTCTCTCATATACTCCATATCCAGATCCTTCGTCAGGTTCATGAGGTGTGGGAAAGCTGAAAAGAGAAGCCTGTGGCTTTGGTGTGCTGTGGAATTTCCACTTTGTGTATTCAGGCTCCCACTGTGAAGGACGGGCCCACCTGTTCATGTGCAGGAAGTAACCCTAAGGTCTCTAGGCTCTTGCATCAGCTTGGATTACCGGATGCTGCCATTGCTGTTTCCACAGCCTCAGACTGCCCTCTGAGTCCTTGTTACACGAGATGCCTGGCCATGGTTTTGTAACGCCTAACCTGTTCAGAGTGCTCAGTTTGTAAACTTGCGTTCACTTCCTTTTCAGAACTTTTTTAGGAAGTATGCCCCGAGCGAGACTGGACCCAATGGCATCAGTGCCGAGGTCATGGACACCTACGTCAAAAGCTGTGGTAGGTGTTTCAGGCTGTGGTTTTTTCATAGATGCACGAGTGAAGAAAAGCCAGCCGTACTGATGGTGCTGTATTGGTTCATAATTACAGCATGCTATGATCAAGTGTCTTATAAGAAAACAAGTAAAAGGTCTAAGGTGGAATCTGGAAATGCTGGAGGTGACAGTGTGGGTGCAGTTGATCGCCATGTTAAGACTTCCCCTCTCTCGTTCTGCCGCTTGGCCATTGTGGAGCTTTGTAATTCCCGCTGAAGTCTCCGTGTTTCGGGTCATTATCATTAAGTAAAGTCTGGGGAACACCTCAGTCAGAAATAATTTTTTTATTAACGCTAAGCAGAACTAACAGTTGTGTCTGGAGAGCGACTCTCATGGCCTCTGAAGTTGTCTGCTCCTGGAAGGAAGTACGGCCATGCTTTCTGGTGAATTTGTCATTTCCTGTCATGTGTACCAGTCACCATTCAGCTTATCGTCATAAGAACTCATTTTCATTTCAAGGAGGGATTAAAAAGATGATACTGGTGCTGGAGCATTGGCTAACTAGACTAGTTAAAGATTATGAGATTATATATATAATGACTGACAGTTTACCTCATATGTATTTACTTCGTCACCGTTTGCATATGTTTCTAATGAGACGTGCTAAATGGATACTTAAGTTAAAGTTCACAAAGCTTAATTTAGCTTCTGAGAGTAAAAAAAAAAACGATAATTGACAAAAACCTTTAAGGTTTGCTATTGCAAATACTAATTTCTTTAATGTTCAGGATAATAACTAACAAAGCCAGGGCCAGGGAGCCACAGCTTTCTTAGTCAGTGGGGAAATTGGAGACGCTAAAACCACGAGTAAACTAAAGAAGCGCACATTACTCTTAGGGTCAGGGGAGTGTGTGACCTGCGTGCTGAGCATGTCTTTCCCAACTTTTATTGTCTTCTAGCTGGCTACTGTGTGATTACGTACATTCTTGGAGTTGGAGATCGGCACCTGGATAACCTTCTGTTAACAAAAACAGGTAACAAATCAGTACCTTAGAAGACACATTTTAGGTCGGGCACACCTTTAATTCCAGCTCAGGAGGCAGAAGCAGATGGATTTCTCTAAGTTCGAGGCCAGCTTAGTCTACATAGAGTTCCAGAACAGCCAGAAACCTTGTCTCAAAAAAACAGAAAACAAAAGGGAGAGAGTGAGAAAAGAAGATGCATTTTTATATGTGGTGATTTTTCCTTTATCCTAGAATCAACTTATTAACAAAATAAGTTGCATAGGAAGGGGAGAATGGGAGGATGGGAGGGAGGAGGAACTGTGGTTGGTATGTAAAATAAAAAAAAAAATTAATGCATTTCTTTATTTCTATATGTGTATGTGGTTGCACGTGTGTCCTGGTGTATGTATGGATGTCAGAGCACAGCTGTCAAAAACCAGTCTCTTTGCTCACCATGTTGGTCCAGGAGATCTAGCTGAAGTCATTGGGCCCATGTGGAAAGTGCCTTTAGCTGTTGAGCCATCTCAGTGGCCTTAGATCCTTCTTAAGTCCCTTAAGATGGAGCACTGGAAGGACACGTTAGCAGGGAGTCTGTGAGTGAAGCCCCTAGCCCCATCCTGCATGCCGTGCCTCTGGAGAGAGTGATGTGTGCAGGTGCCACCTGAGCATGCCTAGGTACGATGCTTTCCCTCACCCGTAGCTTTCCTCAGTTTAGCAGCTGTCTCCTGGTTTCCTTTCTCCGTGGAGCCCATGTGTTTCCTGGCCTCATCTCATCCTCACCCGCCACCCTTGTTTGTAAGTCTCTTCCCAGCTCCAGGACCCATCCGTAACATGCCAGTTCTGCATTTTCAGTGTCCCTCCTTGAAGCCACCAACATGAAGTCTCCCAAGCTCGTCTTCTATCTGCATGTCACATCACTCCTGCCACAAGACAAGTGCCCTTGTTTCCCCTCTCTGGAAAGTTCTTTTGCTTGGATCTCTGCAGGGCAGACTTTGGCTATTGTCTGAGCTGAGTTAGGATGCTCTTAGCAAACCTGTAATTGTTAGGTGGGCATCAGCATGGCACTCTGTACTCATTGCTTCATTCTGTCTTCTTCATGTTGGCTGCCAGTGTTTATTTACTCCAAGAGCTCGAGCCGGGGCTCTTACTGACTGCTCATCAGTCATTGCCCAGTCAGGGTGCAGGGCCTGTGCAGGAGCCTTGTCTGTCATTTAACACTGTGCCTTGTGCCTCTGGAGCTGTGGGCAGCACTTGGCTAAGGGAACAGGAAGGGAGCTAATCAGCTCTGCTCTTCTGTGTAGTCCTTTCTCTGAACAAATAATTCAAGTGTCTGTAGCTTTTTGGAGAAACTAGGTTTTCAAATTACTGATTAAAGCCATCTTTCTCATATGCAGATGGTTTCCTGTGTTTTTGCATTTCTCCCATGGTAGCCAGAATTTAATGGAATAGTTGAATGCAATCTGACCACTTGCTAATATTCTAACCCTGTTAACTGGCATACTGTAGTAGAATTTCTATATTCATTTTGAATTATCATATGTGAAATTTATTTTATTGAATTTGTGTCTGAGGTGCCATGTTCCTGTTTTGACCACACTGAAGTAGCTAAGACCAAAGGACTTTTTGGTAAACACAGAGGTTTTGGGCTACTTTAACACTTTAGCAAAAGATATTTATAAATTCTCATGACGTTTTTTAGAGCATTTTCATTTTGAAGACATTCTCTTGTGTCTCTTCTTTAGCTTCTTCCAGAACTACAGTTATTCGCGCCACTTCTGGCTTGAGCTGGTCTGCAGCCATCCACACTGCAAAGTAGCTGCCTTACCAGCACCTCAGCTCACGCTGCTTGGCTCTCTGGGGTTTATGTCTCCTTTGGTTTGGTATGTTTTGTCTTACTGGTTTTTTCTTTCTTTCTTTCTTTCTTTCTTTCTTTCTTTCTTTCTTTCTTTCTTCATATCTCGATTTTTATTTTTTGTTGTTTTTTTTTTTTCTTTTTGCAGAGGTGAGAGAAACAAGAGGTTGGGTGGGTAGGAAACTAAAGAAGGGAGAGAAAAGAATATGATCAAAGTGTACTGTATGAAAACAATTTTTTAAAAGACATGAGACTCCTAGATGAAAACCCAGAGAAAATTTTTTTAAAAAAAATTGAAATGAAATAGAATAGCCTATTTTTTTTTTTTCACCTAGGTCTTAGTGTTGTGGAAATCAGACTGTGAATTTTTAGTTGTGAGTCTGCATTAGTTTCCACCAGAGGGCGCCTCAAGTTTCCTCTTTAGATAACAGACTTCCATGAAATGTTCATGAAGAACATTCTTTTTCTTTCTGAAAAGCAAGGTATTTTGTTTGTTGTTTTGATTTTTTTCTTTTTTTTTGGGGGGGGGGGGTTGTGGGTTTTGACACCAGGTTTGGCTTTGGAGCCTTCCCTGGAACTAACTCTTGTAGACCAGGCTGACCTCGAACTTACAGAGATCCGCCTGCCTCTGCTTGTGCCACCACAAGCCAGCTAGAGTTCATCCAGTTATATCCTGCAGTAAGCATATAAGTCTTCTTTACCAGGGAACTTAATTAATTAAACAATACCTATAGGCAAGCGTAAGTCTAGCTGGTGTGACAACTCCCAGCACTGAGGAGACTGAGGCAGGCAATCCATCATTATAAGGCAAGGCTAGCCTGTCTGATGAGAGTAAGTTCCAGGCTAGCCTGCTCACAGTGAGAGCCTGTCTAAAAACATTAAAGAATTTAAATGATATAAAAAAAAATAAAAAGTACCAGAGAAATTCTTTCAAAATTCTCAGCTGAGGGGACATATGGCAATGTTTCAAGGCAGTTTCAACTTATGTTCTATATAAATAGTGTGGTGGCTGAGCCTTAACAAAGTGAGTTCTGACTGTTGGTTCACTGCAGGAAGTACATTTCTGTTCTTTTATTTTTAAAATGCCTTACTTTAATCATCTTTTCTGTGCATTTTGATCCATTATGCCATAAACATAAATCTTCGATCATATTAGAAGTTGAGAACTTTGGCTTCTCCTATGTGGCTGCCATGTCTCAACAGCTGATACAAAATGTCTGTCTGCTCTGTTCTTATTGCCAGCATAGCAAACAAAGTTCAGCGTGAGGGTCTGCTTTGGTGGCGGCTATGTCCTCTTCTCTCTGAGAAGGTCTCTGTTGTGAGGTGTAGGGCTTCAGATTTAGCTCACAGTGTCCCAGGGAATATAGATGGGCTGGGAAAGGATCAGCAAGGGACTCGAGGCACATGTGAAATAAGGTGCTTCTGTAAATATGGATAATTCAAAGTGTGTTTAAAGATAATGTAAGCATGACTTTCAATTACAGATTTCTCTAGTTTTTCATTTCTTGGTTTGAGTACTTTTAGCTGGTTGTGTATTTCCTTAGTCGAACAGCAGAGGGTACTGTATCTCCACCATAAAATTGAAGGCCTTTTTTTTATTTATTTATTTTATTTTTTTTATTGAGAATAGGAAAAAAAAGTTTCCGCCTCCTCCCAGCCTCCCATTTCCCTCCCCCTCCCCTCACTCTTCTCCCCCTCCCCCCCCTCCTCTCCCCCTCCCCCCACTCCTCTCCCCCTCCCTCTCCAATCCAAAGAGCAGTCATGGTTCCCTGCCCTGTGGAAAGTCCAAGGACCTCCCCCCTCCGTCCATGTCTAGGAAGGTGAACATCCAAACTGGCTAGGCTCCCACCAAGCCGGAACATGAAGTAGGATCAAAACCCCTTGCCATTGACCTTGGCTTCTCATCAGTCCTTATTGTTCGCCATGATCAGAGAGTCCGGTTTTATCCCATGCTTTTTCAGTCACAGTCCAGTGGCCTTGGTGAGCTCCCAATAGATCAGCCCCACTGTCTCAGTGGGTGGGAGCAAGGAGCTCGTATTTTCCCTCCATCTGCTCCTCATTGGGACCTTGTGGGCTCAGTCCAGTGCTCCAGTGTGGGTCTCTGTCTCTATCTCCATCCATTACCAGATGAAGGTTCTATGGTGATATGGAAGATATTCGTCAGTATTGCTATAGGATAGGGTCATTTCAGGTTCCCTATCCTCAGCTTCCCAAGGGACTAACTGGGGACATCGCCTTGGGCTCCGGGGAGCCACTCTAGGTTCAAGTCTCTTGCCAACACTAAGGTGGCTCCCTTAACTAAGATATGTGCTTCCCTGCTCCCCTATCCAACCTTCCTTTATCCCAATCTTCCTGTTTCCCCAAGATCCCCCAATCCTCCCCTTCTCACTTTTCTCTCCCCATCCCCCCTTATCCCCAACCCACCCCACCCCCAAGGTCTCAATTTTCTCCCCGGCAATTTTGTCTACTTCCCTTATCAAAGGCCTGTTAGTCAGTTAATGAGGTTTTTCTTTTTTGAGGGATTTGATGTTTTACTTGTTACTGAATTGTTATGCCGGCCTGGAGAAAGCAGGAAACTTCAGGTTTAAACTGGCATGAGACTGAAAAGGGGATTTTTGTTATTCATTGTTGATATCTGTGGATGAAACCATAGCTTAGTCGGTGATGGGTCATGGAGAACTTGTTTTAGTTACTAGTCTATTGCTATGGTGAAACACCATGACCAAAGCCCCTTTTATAAAAGAAAACATTTAATTTGGGGCTCGCTTTAGTTTTAGAGGGTTAGTCTGTGACTATTTGGCAGGGGTGTGGTGGCAGGCAGGCAAGCAGACGGGCCTCACACTGGATCTGAGAGCTTATATCCTGATCTGCAGGCAGCATGTATAGAGACTGGGCCTGGCATGGGCTTTTGAACTTCAAAACATTCCTCTTTCAGCAAGGCCACACCTCCTAGTCCTTCCCAAACAGTTCAAGTAACTGGCGACCAAACATTCTAATGTGAGCCTTTGGGGGGATTCTCATTACACCACCACAGGACTCAAATGAAATGAAGCTTGAATTTATCATAATTCTTTTGATAAAGAATTATTTTTTATTTTTATTTCTGGAGATTTGAAGGGATGTGTTCTTTGCTTTTGATACTAACCTAAAAATGAACCCTGGATGCTAGCATTCCTGGTTAAATGGGAACTGACTTGTAGCTCCTAAAACAGCCTACCCTCTCCTGAGAATCCAGTGGTGTCTTTGTCTGTCTGTCTGTCTTAGATCTTCAGAGTGACCTGCTTCGGGTCTTCTGACAAAGCTCAGTTTAACACTGGTCACTGCTGACCTAAAGGGTCAGTTTTTCAGAATATCTCCTGTCCTTAACTTCCTTATTATGCTTTATAGTTTTATGTGTAATTAACTTTGCTAGAAATTCTGAGGGAAAAAAACGGACTTAACAATGAAGGCATCTATCTCTAAAGTAAAGTTCTGATGCCTCTGGGCTACTTACACAGTCTGTCTCATTTCCTGGACACAGTAAGGCTAGAACCCTTGTCCTGCTTATTGTGTGAGGCCAACAGATATGACATGGTCCAGGGATGATGGCTCTGTCCACACTGTGGGCTTCCCTCAAGGGTGAACTACCGACTGACTGAGATAAGGATGTCTCTTTTGGATCATACAACCAAACAAGGTTGGACTCCTTGTTTCAGAGATAAGAAAACATCTAATATATTAAACAGTTCCTTTTATCTGCTGCTTTTTGAATGATGCTTTAACAAGAGCTTGATGGCTCTCAAGTGGAATGGAGGCTCCATGGCTGTGGTGGTTTGAATAGGTATGGCCCCATACAACTATTTGAATGCCTGGCCCATAGGGAGTGGCACTATTAGGAGGTGTGGCCTTGCTGGGGGAAGTGTGTCACTGTTGTGGCAGGCTTTGAGGTTCTATATGTTTTTGTTTTTGCTACACTTACCCTTTGGCTTTTTTGGCTCTTTAGGGGGCCCACTATATAGCTCCAAAATATATCACACATGGGGTCTTATTCTTTCTTATAAATGCCTGGCCTTAGCTTGGCCTTTTTCTAGCCAGCATTTCTTATTTTAAATGATCCCATCTACCTTTTGCCTCTGGGCTTTTCCCTTTTCTTCTGTACTCTTACTTTCACTCTTACTCTGTGACTGACTAGGTGGCTGGCCCTTTTCTTCTGTACTCTTACTTTCACTCTTACTCTGTGACTGACTAGGTGGCTGGCCCTTTTCTCACTCCTTCATCTCTCTTGCTCTCTGATTTCTCCTATTTATTTTCTCTGCCTACCAGCCCTGCCTGGTCTTTCTCCTGTCTCGCTATTGGCCATTCAGCTCTTTAATCGACCATCAGGTGTTTTAGACAGGCAGAGTAACACAACTTCACAGAGTTAAACAAATGCAACATAAAGAAATACAACACATCTTGGTATCAGTAAAACAAGTGATGATGACTTCTTACATGAATTGTTTTTCATGACTATAAAATGAAAAAGATTTATTGATTTAGTAAATAATATAAACTAGTAAAATTTAATCTGATGGCATTTATGTGTCAATGGATATAGCATTAAAGCTACATACGTTTCACAGTGCGAGATTTGGGTGTGAATTTGGACTGTCCTGCCCCTGTGAAGATGCTTCGGTATGTGCCACGTGAACTATAGACCCACCGTCTGTTCTGGATGCCACCGAACGATTTCAAAGTGCAGATTGTCTGACTGTATGCAAGTGGTACACAGTCACTAAAATCTTCATTTTGAATGTTTATTTGTGTGATTCCCTCATGGGCAGAAATGAGGGGCCACAGCTCCCGGCCATCTGTGTGACCCTGGGAATAAACAGCTGGCCCTCTGTAGCATTCTGTGGTTGCCATGGTGTGGGGTTTGGAAGTTTGGGTTCAGTGCATTAATTTATTTTATGCCTCATATTTTCATTTCATGCTGTGTTTGCAGAGATGTAATCAGCATCACAATTGAAGAAGCATCTGGATAGCCAGCCATTCTCTCATTATCATTAGCTGGAAACGTGGCTGTCCGGGGGGGGGGGGGGGGGGGGGGGGGGGGAGGGCTCAGAAATGAAAGGATGCCAAAGTAGTAAGCTCTACCATGGCATTCAGATGCCCTCTGTTGTCTGTTTAAAACAAGATCAAGAAAGGGAAGAAGGATGTTAAAACTCCTACTTGCTCTCCATCCTCTAGAAGAAAGTTCCCTGTTTCAGCAATGTTAAACGTTGTCTGGGCTGTAGCTAGAATGAAGGTCCTTGGCTTAATAGATGCAAAGCAGACACACAGAGAGTTCCTGGTGCTCGGAACTGCCTGGATTCGGGATAGTAACAGTAGAGTATGACTTCTAGTGACTCCTACTGGCTCATCATAGGTTGAGTAGGGGAGAAAGGTGAGTGGGCATCTTTTAGTGTGGTCTTTAGTGTGGTGGTGTGCTTAGGGAACGTGTGCTCTTCTGTAGGCTACAGGAACCCCGAGAGCTGATGCAGAGTGTGACCCTTGTCTGATGATGATCGGATGGCTCAGTCTGTAGCTCCTTGTCTTTGTTTCATTTGCACCATCTACACCAGAAATAGCATAAGAAACAAACCCAGTTCCTACATGATTTAACCACTTCTTTATTTAGAAAAGGTTAAGGTAGTGACCGAATAGAAGTTGGCTTTTATGTGCAGCTGTTTCACTGTGAGTGTTTAGGCAGTTAGGATAAACATCCATTCGCCCATGACCTGCTGGCAGGTCCATTTCCCAGATTTGGTGTTTGCAGCTAAGCTGTTAAGCACACTTTCTCTCCCCTGAAAATGTCCAACATAACCATTTAGTTCCTTCTTCTGATAAAGATGTCTAAAAGTTGCGGAAAAGTAGGTGGCTTCTCTGTTGAATTGTACCAATTCCTGTCATCGGTGAGTCTCGGGTACAGTGAATTCTGGATGCTCAGACATCTTCAAAGCGGTCGTTATTAACATTTTACTGTCATTTGTTTGCTTGTGTATTTAGTTAGTTAGTTTTTTGGGCGGGCTGCATGTGGGGGTCAGAGAACAGATTGTTAGAGCCTTCCTCGGGTGGCCCGGGATGAAACTCACATCACCAGCCTGGCAGCAGCGCCTTTTCCTGCTGATCGTCTTGGCAGCCTCAGGATTTATTTTTGAGAAACAGTCAAAGTTTTAATTTTTACATGTTATTAAAGTATTTAAAATAAATACTTATTATTGGACCTGATTATTGGATGGTAAACAGCTTAATTTAATTTTGAATAAATATTATCATTTTTAATTGCTTTCTCCTTTAGAACCAGTTAAGACATTAATCATTCCCCCTTAATGGCTTTTGGTTGGTTGGTTTTGGTTTTTTTGACCTTATGTCGTGTGTGTGTGTGTGTGTGTGTGTGTGTGTGTGTATGTGTGTGTGTGAGGGGGGGGGGAGAGAGAGAGGCAGGCAGCTGGCTTTTAGAGCATTTACTGTGTTCCAGGTACTGTGTTCCAGTATTCTCTTGTGATTCTACATCTCAGGTCATCAACATTATAATTTACACAGCGACACTAGGATGGGTCTCTGCAACATCGCATGGAGAGGGAATTTCTTTAGTGCTTTGGTTAATTGTGCTCCCTATTAGGCCCCGCCTCTTCCTCCTGCAGGGTTTACAAGCTTAGTCTCTGTGCCAGTCACTGAGGCCTGTCTCCCTGGGACAAGTGGCTGCTAGCACTCAGGAGAGCAGAGAACAGGAAGGCACAGCCAACATCTTAACCAGGAGTCAGCATGGAAAATTGATTGGCACAGCGCTGCTTGTGCTCATGAATGGTAAATTCAGTCCTCAAGGCTGGTACCTTTGGGAAAAATAAGGTGGATGATAAATTGCCACGTGAAACAGGACAGTTAGGTTGTCCTAGAGAGGAATTTATTTAGCTTTTGTCCTCCCCACCCCCACCCAAGACAGGGTTTCTCTAGCTTTGGAGCCTGTCCTGGAACAAGCTGGCCTTGAACTCAAAGAGATCCACCTGTCTCTGCCTCCAGAGTGCTGGGATTAAAGGCAGGCACCGCCACTACTGGCTTTAGTAAGCTTTTTAAGCCAGTTAATTCCTTCCCTCAATGGTTGGAGCATCCTGTGTGCCAAAAGCTAAGGCAGGAGTTAACAGCACTAAGTGCCAAGTCTCTGCTCTAAGAATTCAGTCCAGAGCATCCTTGCTTCATGGCAACTTGCCAATCACTAGGTGCTTCCTGGATTCTATGGTGAAGTACCAGTAAGCAGACCGATCCCATTCCTATGTATCTGCTCTGAAATTGTGATGTAAGACTTCTCGGGGGAATTGCAGCTCTGTTCAGCTCTTGTTAGACATAAATGCAGTGTTCAGACTTCCTGTCTACAGCTTGAAATTTGAAGGATTTTGTTTTGAAAGTCATCATTTCATAACAGTCGGTATTTCATTTTAGGAGTACTAAGATCAAAGAAGTGGCTGTCTGCCTCATAAAGAGCAGTTCATTTGACTTAAGAACAAGAGATTCTCTGCTGATGCTGAAGCTGATTCCTCTCTGAGTTGGCCAGATGTTTGCTCCTTGATTCTGCAATTCTATATACAAGATAAAAATTTTAAATTAATATTAATTGGGATGGTTTTAGGCTTGCTTTTTTCATTTCCAAGAGTTGAACTACACTGTATTCTGAAGGGCATGTTTGAAGGTATAGAATAATTTAATGAATTAATCTTCTTCAGAGGCACTTTCACAGATTGAATAAAGTATTTCCTTCCTTGTTTGTAAAGACACTTGTAGAAATGACCAAGGTTCTTGTTTACATCCAGGCAAACTCTTCCACATAGATTTTGGGTATATCTTGGGCCGAGATCCAAAGCCTCTTCCTCCTCCAATGAAGCTGAATAAAGAGATGGTGGAAGGAATGGGCGGCACGCAGAGTGAGCAGTACCAAGAGTTCCGAAAGCAGTGCTACACGGCCTTTCTCCACCTGCGAAGGTGAGGACTGTAGGTGTGTCTCAGAACACTAGGACGAGTGTGGAAACGTGTGTTTACTGCCCGACCTTTCTCTGAAAGACATAATGGCATTCTCAATATTTGCTACATATAGTGATAAACCCAGCATCAAAGCATACCTCCCTTTCCTACTAATTATCCCTTCTGTAACCTACCAGTTGAGAAGCTGGCATTCTGTGAGCTGAGGCTACCCAGGAGGAGTTTTACCCATCCCTTCTCCCTGGAGGTGGTGGTGAGCAGCGTAGTAGGACTGCCCTGCCTTGGGTACACTCTTAGTCAGCCATTTTCTTCTAATGCTTTCTCCACCTCAGTTTTGGATGTTGTTCAAGGTAATTCACAGGTTTCATTTTTTTGTCTCTTCAGTGGCTCACTCTACTTTGAACAAGGTTTGTTTTACTTTGTCCTTTCTTCAATGTCACTCTGTGCTTCTTTCATCGTGGTCTGATTAAAAAGACTGGATGACTTAAGTTACCAGGAAAAAGATAAAGTCATGTACTTGAATATGAACAAAGTTCTGACAATCAGAAGTGACAGGATCCCTGGCTTCTTAAGTATTTTCCACCTAACTATGCAAAAGGGATTTTCCTAGTCCAGCAGAAATCCTAGCGTAAATTATGCCTGCAGTCCATCCCAGGGTGGGTCAAGGTGGTTTGGCCAACCTACAGGGTCTATGGCTCTAACCTCACCAAGTTAATATGCCATGTACAAAGAGCAGCAGTTGTGTTTCTGATTTGTAAGTATTTATTTCTCCTTATTCTGTTTACTAGAGCAGTTAATAATAATCTAATACAATAAGAGCAGTGAGAACAGACTTCCCTGCCTTGGACCCTGCTATAGCCTTTAGTGCTTTGTAATTCAGAACAATGTTAGCTGTAGGATTTTGGTAGATGTTTCAATTGTGTCTACCTCACACAGGGCCATCTGTACGGTCCACAGGTTGGCACTCCTGGGAGCCCTGTCGACTTTGAAGAGGAGAGGTCCTTAGGTGATTAGTGCTGTGCCAGGGTGTCCTGGGGAAGGGGTCAGGCAAGAGGTTGCAGATTGATGGCTGGAGTCATGCCCAAGGATGTCTCTCACTGAAAACAGAAGGGAAACAGCGTGTTTTATGAACTGCTAGTGGAACATTGGTAGAATGATGTAAGGAGGCCGCTTGTTGGTTCCCAGCCGCTTAGCTCCAAAATAATCACACAGAACCTGTATTAATTAAATCATGGCTTAGCCCATTATCTCTAGCTTCTTATTGGCTAACTCTTACATATTAATTTAACCCATTTCTGTTAATCTGTGTATTGCCACGTGGCTGTGGCTTACCACCTAAAGTTCTCAGCATCTGTGTCCAGCGGCTCATGGCTTCTCTCTCCTTCTACAGTAAAAGGAAGAGTGAGAAAATAGAAGCAAATTATTAAAGTCAAGCTGAGGTTCCCATTCCTTAATGCAAACAACATCACAGAGTGACTAAATAGCCAATATGAGTGAATATTGATGTGGGGTGTCCTTCTGTATAAGTGTTGCTTTATTGGTTGATGAATAAAGCTGTTTTGGCCAGTGGCTTCATAGAATAAAGCCAAACAGAAAATCTGAACAGAGATATGTAGAGAGTGTAGGTGGAGTTGGGGAGATGCCATGCAGCTGCCGAAGGAGAGATCATGAGAACCTTACCAATAGGCCACAGCCTCGTGGTGATACATAGATTAATAGAAGTAGGTTAATTTAAGATATAAGAGCTAGCTAGGAATATGCCTAAGCTATTGGCCAAGCACTGTAATTAATAAAGTTTCTATGTGATTATTTGGGTCTGGGCTGCTGGGAAATGAATGAGCAGTCTCCATTTCAATACACACGATGTCTGAGGGAAAAGCTGGGGTCTTCATATTACAATTTCTGGGTCTCATACCATGGAATATTAACTTTTAGAATTTCTATCTAATAATGACATTACCCTTTTTTTCAGAAAATATTTTTATAAAAACAAAGAGGAATACACTGTCATTTCAACTAGAGTTCTGTAACATTGAAGATCTGTTTTTTAGATGACAAGTGTGTTTTTTTATGACTACCTAGGTTGTCATTTAACTGTGGCTAAATGAGTGGAAGGGAAGTAACATCATCCCATGAGTCACTCAGGAACGACTCCATGGAGTCCAGCCGTAGCTCCAGGAAGTACAGTGACAGTTGTGTGTGTACCCATACTGTCTCTTCCTTGGGATTAGTAGGAATCACACGGTTGCAGTTGCCAGCACTTTTGGAAGTGTTCTTGATAAGGCAAAGAAACCTAAAATTCTCACTCACTGGTTTCATTTTCTTTCTTGTTCTTGTAGGTATTCCAATCTGATTTTGAACTTGTTCTCCTTGATGGTTGATGCAAACATCCCAGATATTGCTCTTGAACCAGATAAAACTGTAAAAAAGGTAATTTTGTGGGTTTTTTTTTGTCTATAATGCAATCTGCATTTCATAGTAAAAATGGGTAAAGACTTTAACAATGCATGTCCTCTCTTTATTCCGGCCCGTAGATTATTAGCAGACTCTAAGGAAGAGTCCTTTGTGTTCTTTTATTCATGGTTCAGACACAGCAGTCTCAAGTCTTCTCTGGCACAGCTGTTCAGTTCCATCTGTCCTCATCTCTGTACCTGTAGCATGAGTCTAGAGAGACAGCTAGCTCACTGAGAACTGCTCTTCTTCATCCTCATGGGTAACTCTCCCAGCGTTGCCAACAAGATGCTTGACTTGGTCGCAGGTGGACCATGCTATGGATGACGTATCATTTAGATGTCTCCCCTGTCGTCTTCTTTTCTGTCCCCTCTGTTTTGGATATTGCTGTGTCACTGTAGAGTCCCGCCATTTGTTTTCTTTGTAAGCAGCCTATAGAGAGAACTAGTGGAAGCTGCTAAATGCAAGCAGTCAGTCAGCTGTCCTAACTAGAATTTGAGCAGGAATGGGAGGAAAGGCAGTGGGTTTGGATACTTCCCTTTAATCTACTTCTCGGACTGCTTCTGATAAGAGCAGATGGAACAAAGATTTATGTATCCAAAGGTAAAAGAAGATGATGGAGATCGGTATTCATCCTCAGAGAAGATTGTGAAGCGCTTTTAACTCGTAGAAGTATAAAATCTCTGAAAGACAGTAGCATTTTTCAAGATAGAGCTGCCCCGGCTTTAAAACTGGTGACGGCGGCTTACACCAGCAGATCTATGTCTAGCTCAGTGGACTTTGGAAGATTAAGTTCAGCAGTGATTATACAGGAAAGAGACCAGTTCTTTCCTCAGGCTTAGCAGGCTAGGTGAAGTGTCTGAGTGGAGGTATTTTCTTCTGTCTTTAAGAAAACTCTTAGCTGGTGGTGATGTTGGCGCATGCCTTTAATCCCAGCATTCAGAGGAGGCAGAGGCAGGTGGATCCCTGTGAGTTCAAGGCCAGCCTGGTCTACAAGCAAGAGCTAGTTCCAGGACAGGCTCCAAAGCTACAGAGAAACCTTGTCTTGAAAAACAAACAAACAAACAAAACTCTTAAAAGGTGCTTGTTTTATTCTGGCAGATGGTACATTGGCCTTTCCATTTCTTGTTTTATCCAGTCAGCAATATTCAATAATTTGTTGTTGTTGTTTGTGTGTCCTGTTCTTGTCTTTTTATTTTTCCTTTACTGGCTAAAGCTCATCCATCAGGAAGTATAATTGCCTGATGGAAAACTCTTGAGCTGTGAAGGATGCCTGCTTCAGCTTCACGTGTTCCCGTGTTGTGCTCGCATCCACTCTATTAAGGATCTCTTCTGTAGTTTCTTTTAAACTCATTTATCATAGCTCCATCATGGTCAGTCTTCCCTGAGTGTGGCTGTTCAGAAGCCATTTGGGAAATTTCTGGCAGTGTTGACCAGACTTGCGACAGACAGCGGCTTCTTTGACCAATTAAGCCATGCCATGGTCAGCGTTTTCTTTAGCCATTTCTGCTGGGTGTGGACGGTATGTTCTTTGCCTGCTAAGCTGTGTCACAGACAGTGGTATCTGCCTAATAAGCCAGGCCATGGGCACTGGTTTCTTCGGCCAGTTCTTGTCTTTGTGCGTCCTCTGTGGCACTACCACCTATTTCAGGAAGTCACATGACTCTCCTACCAGCTGTCCTTAAAGCACTGTTTCAAAGTGCAAAGCAATTCCTTTGTGAAAAATGAGCCAGAAAGCAAATTTGTTAGATACCTTTTTAGACTAGTAATTCCTACCACTTTATTTCAGTTAAGTAGAACTTTAAAGGGCATTTTGCCATATTTTTTGAAACTGTATTTCATAACAGATGTCTTTACTTTCTGATCCTTTATCAAAATGTGAAGTACCCAGTTAAATATAGACTGTCATAACAGTGCTTGAAATGTGTGTTGTAGTTGATTGAAATTTTTCTCATATTAGTTGAATTACTTCTTTCCAAAGAAGTATACTTTATACTTTGGTGAGGTGATGGTTGCCACCATTTCTTCATCGCGTTGCTGACTGGACAACACGTCAGCTAGGCGAACACACAAGTGTGTGTGAGGCTGTTTGTTCACAGGGATGCAGGTCAGATTGCCTGATAGGCCCTAGCATTTCCTGTGTTTGGCTTCATAGAGTAAGTAACAAGCTTTATAATTCTTTGGAAAATGATTTCTTGCACGTAACAATTTTGTTACTCAAATTCATCTGCTTGAACACAAAATTGTCCTAAAATAAGAAATGCTGTTAGCAGGCTCAACCCAGAAACATGGACCTTGGCCTTGAATCCCACAGCAGCAATAGGAAGGTCTCTGGCTCGGGCCTTCAAGAATTCGCTGATCTTTATCTAAGGTAAATCCCAAGACCCTAAGTTCAGAAAGCCTGCCAGAAACTGGCAGACAAGAATGCTGCCTAGAACAGGGAACATAAAATAGGTTTAGTTATGTTTCCTTAGGCTGTTCCACACCTTCATCAGACCCCATGAAATAAACACAGTTCCCCCTCTTCCATTGGGTCTTCACTTTCTGAAGGAGAACTCTAATGTTACTGAAATATTCATGTTACAGATAAAGGTGTGCAGCTTTCTATTATATAAACATTATATGTGACAGATAATTGTGTGTGACGTGGGCTATGCATGGAGGCCACCACCTTGAAGCCTGTGCTGGGGAGCTTTCCCTCCCTGCAGGCCAGGAGCTAGTGTACCGTCGCCAGCTGTACATATCAGAGGTTGCCTCGTAGAGTGGGTCAGTAGTTCAGGTAGAGCTCGGTTATATAATAAGTTCACTCAAAACTGTCATAATTCTCTTAAACCCGAACAAAGATATTAGATAGTTTAATCAATAAAACTACATTTTGATAAAATTATTTTTTGTTGTTAATATGACCAGAGCTTAGTGAATTAAATAATCCAGCCCTGAGCAAATCAATCCTATTAGTTTATTATGTGAGTATAATATGTGTTTTATAAATATTAAAATGTACGTGTAAAATACTGAAATCATATGAAAATAAACACTTTTGGGTTGGCAAGATAGTTCAATAGGTAAAGGATCTCATTTCCAAGACGTTGACCTGAATTTGATCCCAGAACCTATATGGTAGAAGGCAGAAATTGTTCCCTGAAAGTTATCTTCTGACTTCCACAGACACACCCTGCACACAGGTAGGAGCGTGCTAAGTAATCAATAAGCAGATGAGCACGCATAGACATGGGAAGCTGAAGGAGGCCAGCCTGGGTCACACAGCAGATGCTATGTCAGTGTGGGCTACATACTGAAACAATGTCTCAGGGGAAATAAAACAAGAAAATTAAAAACTAAAAGTACATAAAGCACATCTGTAACTGCTGCCTGTGTTTGGCCCATGTTAAGATCTGTGGTCTCTAGATCTGCTGTTCTGAAATGAAAACCCGCTCCTGCGCTGGGCTGCGCTGATACTCAGCTTTCCCATTCACCTCCCCGTTCCCTGCACAGTGTCTGAGCTGCCGCTTGTCTGTGAAGTCGTGCCTGGTGTTTGCGGGATAGATGTCAGTAGAATCCATTTCCCTGTGCACAGAAACTAGTAAGAGGGACAGACAGAAAAAGTGGGACAAAGTGAATGAATAAAAGTTCTAACTGATTAGGCAATGGTGGATGATAAAGGTGAGGGAAGGGAGTGGGGGTGGCATCTTGAGTTGGCAGAGATCTTGGTGAGTTTAGCTGTAGCCAAAAAACGGAAACTTTTTGTGAGACAATTTGGAGGGGACATTTTGTAATCCTGCAGCAAGAAATAAGACTTCTGGCTATAGAAGAATACAACCCTCGGAACAGAATGCGTGCTCCCTAACAGTTCCTAGCTTTGTGGTTAGGGATGGCGAGATGAAAAGGCGATCTTCTAGGAATTTCCAATCTTCCTTTGTTAAAATGTATAGCCATCTTCAGAGGGCCGGTGGGGGAGTGCATAGAGTAAAGATGTTTAATGGATCCACATATAAACATGACTGCTTAACAGCCAGGGCCTTGTCGTTCCTATTCCCTTTATTTCAGTAATTAAAAGGAAACCTCTAAACTTTGATGCCAAGTTTATTCAGTAATTTAAGGCACTCCTTTCTATTAGAGAGTTTAATGGAGACATTCTTTCTTTAAATTGATTTCCTACTAAACTTTAAAACAAAGAAATTATATGTATTATAAATAGTTGACTGTATTTGAGGTAACCTGTAAAAATAAATTGCCCATGATTCCTGCTGGATTATCCTTGGCGCCTGTTGGATCAGCCTGTAGACGGCATGGTTTCCCATGCACCATGGGAGACATGAGACTCTGTTTGCTTCAGCAGCAGCTGCATGCCTTGTTTACAGTGTCCAGTGGTGGGTCCCCTATAGCCATGGGTGGGTGGGGATTTGGTTTTCCTCTGTTTTTTAAAGTTACTCATTTAAACCCTCTTCTATTTTACACTAAGGAATTTTGCTTTTGTTATTTAATACAGCACAAATAAATGATCTCCAGAAGAAAATGATAAGTCAGAACTTCTCCTTCCGTCTGGACGAATCAGATTGTTCCTTTGTTGTAGTTATTTTTATGATGATACTATTAAGAAGTTGCTACAGGGAAAACAGTCCCTCTGCTTTGTTTGTTGTTTAGTTTTGAGATAGGATTCTCTGTAGTTGAGGCTAGACTTCAAGTCGTAGTTCTTCTGCCTTCATCTCCCAGAGTCGTATCCAATTCCATCCAGCTTTCTCAATAGGAAGAATTTAATGGGGAAAGTCTACATTTTATTTAATTGAAGCTGCTTCTGAGTGAGAGATCTTGGCACTAAATTATTCTTATTCGAAGGTCTTTCTCTATTAACTTGTGTAAAATTGAACTCTCAAAAATGCTTAACTTAAAAAAAAATACCCAACTTAACAAAACCACTGTGCTTCATAGTAAAAAATGTGTTTCAGGGCTTTATTGGAGGAATTATCCTGCGAATTTAAGAATTGTTAAGATATATATATGATTGAATATAGTGAACTTAGGCTGTATAATCCCCATATGGTGTAGAAACTTTAGGCCAGTCTATGGACTTTATTTTATTAAATTCACATTTAATAATTTTTTTGGGTAAATAGAAAACTAAATTGGATTGTTAACGGGAGCAGGGAAAATTATTATACCATTGTTCAGAGATGGGAGTTTATATAGCTTGGTACAGGTTGGGAGGTGTAGAATGGTTTTGAGGTTGCTGGGTGCATCATTTGGGAAGGGGTGTGTGCATATTACATGGAGATGAAGGCTCTAGGCTGCCAAGTGCATTACAATGAGGGTGTGAGTGCATAACTCAGAACCAAGCAGAGACTTCAGAAACTACCTGCTATGCTTTCCCTGCCTGAGACAGTTGTGTCTGAAGGCTAGGACTTTACAGTGTTACTGTCACTAGGGACACCTTCGGATATGTGGCCCATTGGTGACTGGGATGTCCATGCAGCATATAACTGAACCTGTTTTGGCTCATTCATGCTTTTAGATCACTTGAGCATCTGGTAGTGGAAACGTCAACACCTCAAAATATGATTACCCACTGTGAGAATGTTGTTGCTGGCTAAGTGACCCTTGAAGAGACTCTATTTGTTTCTCGACAATATAGCAGTTGAAATGGGGCTACTGTGGCACAAGATTGCAAGTGGATCTCCAAGATCGGGCAATTGGGCATTTCCCAAATGGGGAACTACTCCGACTGTTTGGATGTCTTTAGATGTTCTGATGCCTGTACTGAGTGTTAGAGTACCCTGTTGGACAACAGTGACCAAGAGTGCAGGTGGCCCTTGTAAGGCAGGGTATGGATACGTGGTACTGCGTTTCCAGCGGCATACATAAGCAGAGTGCCTGGGTAGCTCTGAGAGGCGAATAGCAGGGGATAAAACTTTGAGCTTATGGCTTTTTGCTTCAAGGCAATTCCAGATTGTAAATATAAGTAAGTAAAACTGAGCCACGTGTTCAACAGTGCTTAGTGTTCGCTGGAACCTCAGTCGATTTAACTGCCTACCTGCTAGGATGAATCTTTATATCAGCACAACAGAACCTACAGTCTCTGTTCCATACCGTCCAGAATGAGTGTGTTGATATCTCTGTTAATAGATAGATAAATGTGGTGCCAAGCCAGTGAACACAAAGGCAGTGAGGGGAAGTATATTGAGATGATACATGCTCCATGGATCCCGGGAAAGCTGAGCTGGAAGCGTGGCCCTTCAGGCAATGTGCCAACTTACACAGCCATAACAGCAAGTTGAGTGTCATGCCAGCGTATGGAAGTTATGTAAGCTGAAGAGAAGAGTCTTAAGCATGATGAATCAGCAGACTGAGGAAAGCAGAGGGCAATGACAGGTGGCCTCGCACACGTCAGGAAATAGTAATAATTGACCACTTACATGTAAGCCTTACTAAAGAAAATGCTTCATATTTGGTACAGAACGTTCTTGTGAACTATGACCATCAAGGTATGGGTGTGTCAGGAGTTGTTAATATGATCTCACCTTATTTTGTCTATTTCTGTCACTCAGTAGCTCTTGAGCTGAAATGCTCAAGTATAAAGTGCATTTGGAGCTAAAGTAATGGCATTTCTGTCCTTAGAAGGAAGCCATGTCTGTAATTGGAAGTGATACAGATACATTCAGAACTCTTTATTGGCATAACTTTTGGCATCTTGATGATGTCTGTCAGTTTGATCCTGTCACTGCAGAGCATATTTCCTGACTTGTTCCATTAAAAGGTTGACTGATGTTGTCTGTGGTTCTCTCTAGGTTCAGGATAAGTTCCGATTGGACCTTTCAGATGAGGAGGCTGTGCATTACATGCAGAGTCTGATTGACGAGAGCGTCCATGCGCTGTTTGCTGCGGTGGTGGAGCAGATCCATAAGTTTGCCCAGGTAAGTTCCCGAGGGCTGTGTGCCGGTCTCACCCTTGCCAGGTACTAAGGAATCTTCAGAGATGCTCACTTGCTGGCTGACATTATCCTTCCTGGTTTTGTTTCTCCATCAAGCCTTAATGGCATCTTAGCAGTGGGTGAAGGGAACATCTTGAGATCATATTATTCCTACATAGAGGAGCATTGTAGACCCCGTCGTAGGAGTCTTTGTCCCATGTAGTCTGTTACAGCTCTCCTTTGAAACTTCAAGGCTTGTCACATGAATTTAGACACTTTGGAGTTTTGGTAAATGCTGCAGTATAAGGAAATGAGGCTAGAATCCAGGGAAAGCAGTCTACACCCATCAGTGAAACAGATCAGTATTCATGTTAGCAGTATCTCTCGTGTGCAAGGAAACTTCTGCATCTGCCTCCCAAATGCTGGGGTTAAAGGTGTGCACCACCCAGCTAACAGGTTTTTTTTTTTTTAAACTTTCCTCTATATTTAAGTCTGTTTCTATGCATTCTTACATTTATTCTAAATTTTGACCAGATCTGCCCTGGCGTATGTGAAGATTGTGTATGTTCTCTTCTGTGTTAGATTTGTGCACATGTTCAGGATACCTGGTGTAGGGAAAAATCCGGCAGTGACCTGCTAATAACTGTCTGTTTTGTTCCAGTTGTTTGAAAGTTGCTGTATTTGGTTTTAAGCATCAACAGCAGTATCAAATGTAATAATATAGATGCTTGATTATGTCCTGAACTTGAGTCCATCAGACAATGAACTTGATGATCTATACATGTTGGTCTTAACAAAATTCTCTGATGAAGCCAGCTTAGGTAGAAGGGCCAGTGTCAACTCTTGTCCATCCAGAAGAGAAAATCACTGTGCAAGATTGTTAGTGCTGTATCTTTAAAACTTTAAGTCTTAAACCGAGACATGTGTTACCATGTTGAGGTCTTTGAACAAATAAGTAGAAAATAAAATAAAATAAAATATACACTAATTTTTGGGCACATAAGTAAATACCCTAAGAAATAAACATTTCCACAAAAGCCCTTTATGAATTTATTATTTTCTTCTACGACTATTCAGTGTCCTTTGTTCTTCAGCTGCGTATATAAATGGGAATAGAGGTAACTGGACTGCGGAGGCTTGTGGTTCCTCTTGTGATAAGTAGCAGAGATTTTTCTGTTGCGTTTTGTTTTTACTGTGTGACTTGGCATAGTAGGCCCTCCAGAGTCCATACTCTTTCCTTTCCTTGTCTATATATTGGCCAGTAAAACCCAGTTCTGCTGGCTGTATTATTCACGTTTCCCATAAAGTGCGAAGTCATGTAGCTGTGACTGTTCTTAACTAGCCACATCCTAAGCCCCAACACTGGCTTCTTAGATGTCGTTCCCACTGTCTCACCTCTGAGGAGAATGCGCCTCTTTGTGCATTATAGCCCACCTGTTTGGAACACGAGGTATCGGCCTACCTTCTTTTCTTTTCTAGACACGAAATATCTTTAAAAGAAAAGAAGTAGATGCTGTTCAGAGAACCATTTGTAGTCCTCACTTCCCCATTAGGCTTGAACAATAGCAGTGTACAGTTTCTCATGGAACAAAACAAAATACTGGGTTCTGTTACCAGTGAAATTCTTCACTAAAACCCCATTTTTTTTTTATTTGGAATTTTTTGAAGAGCCAGATGATTCCCTAAGCAGTGTTTAAATAACATACCAAAAGGTGTGTGTCCCACATGTGTTCCCAATGCATTTGGCTTATATGAGGAATAAACAGACAGCAGTCATGACTGCTGAGAAACAGAAAGAAGAGAAGCAGCACCACCTATTAGAACCTGTCTGTGCCAGCACTGATGTCAGCTCGCTGCATTACCTCACGTGGTTGTCTTGGCTGTGACATACCCTCACCGTCTGGAAAATTGAGGCCAGTTGGTATCGTGGTCCAGGTCCATACCTGTCACTGAGGGGTTTTAAGGCTATGAACTCAAGATTCACTTTGTCGGCCTTTATTATGAGTTGTTTGTTATGAATAGGGTTATCTTTATTATTACTTACTTACTTACTTGTAAATAAAAAAGAAATATTTTCATCTTTTCCCCCTTATTTTCTGGCCATCAAAAGTAAAAATAATCTGTTGGACATGAATTTGCGTACTTTAAATACGGGCACTTGGGAGGCAGAAACAAGTAGGTCTTTGTGAAGCCATATCTGGCTAGACAGGCAGCGCTACATAGAGAGCCTGTCTCAAGAATAAAATAAAATAAAAATAGTAATTTAAAAAATTTTAAACTGCTCAAAAGCTACCAAAACATGTAACACATAAAGGAGCTTCCCGGAATAGTTAACCAGAAACAAATTCTGTGAATGTGGAACAGCACTGATTGGCCTGTTGGGCAAAGCCATCCTGAGCATCTCTGGCCCGTGCTGTTCTGCTGAGTGTAGTCAGCCCTGCTGCTCGGCTACCAGTCTCTTGCTACATGGCTGTGGCATTGAGGTCTTCCATCTGCTTCATTATTGTGATGGCAGCCCCCTGCCTGATGGGTGCCAACTAAAATTTCCAAAATATTAATTTTCTGTCATACAGATTCCATTTACCTGTATTTGAAAGTTTTTTAAGCACTTCCCATTTGATCCCAGGGGAAAGACTGTCTGTCCCTGTTTTCCTCCTCAACTAAAACCAGTTTCTACTCCCTGTTTTCTTCCCCAGACTTGTACCACCTTAAACTCTTTTAATTTTATTTTTGAGATTATAATATTACATTTTCTTCTTCCTTTTCTTCCCACCAAACCGTCCCATACCCCCCCCCTCTCTCCTTGGAATTCGTGCACTCTTTTTTCATTAACTGTTACTGTATATATTGTATATACATACATTACTAAACACAACCTGTTGAGTCTATATAGTGTTAGTTGCATGTATTTTTCAGAGCTGACCATTTGGCAGTGGACAGCCAGTTGGTGGCCCCTCTCTGGGGATTTTCCCAACATCTCTCCACTGAATATGGTTCTTTGTGTAGGCTGAGGCCTGTTAGGCTTTTCCTGCCGAGGTTGTCATGTTCATTGGTGCCATCTTGTTCAGCTCATGTTCGGGCAGTCATGTCGGCGAAACTTTATGGGTATGGCTTCTGATATTTCTAGGAAGTACAATCTCAAAGCAACTCCCTGATCCTCTGGCTCTTAGAACCTTCCCGTCTCCTCTTCTGCATGTTTCCTGAGCCTTAGTTGTGGGATTGCTTAAGTCCTTCTTAAAATGGTTCTTCAGGGGCACAGGGAGAGAAATGTTTGGAACCAGCTCTCATATTTAGTATTCCTAGTCTTTTCTTTTTCTTCTTTTTTTTAAATCGACACACACGTTTAAAGTGTTTTTAAAAAATCATTTGAGACCATCTGTTCAGTCACAGGGTTTTTCTCACACACACATAAAAACATACGTAAACACGCATGGGAATTTGATTTCAGGATCTGAGACCGTTAGCATGTCAGTATGGGTTTTTTTACAGCTTGCCTTTTACCAGCCTTTTCAATATTTATCATGTGAAAACTTTGATGAAAATCCTTGTAGATTTCACAATGGTCCCTCTCCTGACCTCAGCCTTCGCTGTGCTGGGAGCATGCTTCCTGTTGGTTAGAGGACCCTTGATTTGGAGTTAGTTTCACTGTTTGGTCGTAACCGTCTGCTTAACTACCCATAGAGCCCACGCTGGTTCTTGCCACCTATCCAGATAATGTATGTTGTTCTGTGTGTACCGGGACCATACTTCAGAGTTCATTTCTCTGATAGAGCCCATAATGAAAATACTTAAATTGCTTCTGAAAATGTAAGTTATTTCTTTCATTAGCATAAAATAAAGATTTCACCATGTTCTTACTCAGACTCGTCCTTTAAGTTGTATCACACAGAATCTAGGCAGAATGCTGGCGGTGTCATAGTCACACAAGCGTCTGCACACTGCAGCACCTGACAGGAAGATTTCTCTGTCACTTCCTGGGAGATGCAGTTCATGCACTAAAGGCATGAGGGGTATGGATGATACCGGATGCGTCCATCTTGGACTCAGCTGTGTGCTGGCTTTGTTCTTTCAGGACTGCATTAGGTTTGGTTTTCAGACCAAGGCAGAATTCAGCACTTGCATTCTGAGAAAAAATGGTAGGAATTCAGTTGTCTCAAGAGCGTGGCACTGAGAGCTAAGCATGGGAGTGTAATTTAGGATGGGTTTGCCTTCCAATGCTGGTTGGATTTTTTTCTCTCCCACATAATAATTTGTCCTCTTAATCTTGTGCTCACAGTGAATCAACAACTCCCCACCCGCCCCAGACATTCTCTCACATAAACTATTTCTCTCCAAGCCTCAGGAATCCCATACATGGACAGTTCCATCCTGACCCTCATTCGGGACATTTAACAAAGTGCTTAAGTCACTTTTATTAATTATTTTTTAATCTTTTCTCATAAACAGTGAACTAAATTGCTTTTGTTTGTTTTCAATTTTAATAGTACTGGAGAAAATGAAAGTGGATTTGGTCCTTCATGATACTTGGCTCAGTAAGAAAATGTGAGAAGGTGCTGCTGTGTATGCTAAAGACATCAGAGAAGTGAACAAGGAAGAGATGGTCTCCAGAAGTTACATCGTGGCCAAGTTTTGTCTCCTTGGATGCCACTGCTTAAATCTTGGCATAGAGAGTCTATTTAAAGCGGCTGTGTATAGAGCAGGCCATCGCAGCTCACATCTGTAATTCCAGACTCCTCCAGACTCCGGAGGATGAGGCAGGAAGATGCTGCAAATTTGAAGCCATCCTCAGTTACATAATGACTTCTGGGTCTACCAAAAAAATCACTGTGTATATTTGTCTTATAATGTATAAAGATAAGAAGAGAATTGTGTATATGTTTTAAAATTATGAAATAGTAAAGCATTTAGCCCCTGAATCTGAAGTGCCCGGTTTTCCTTCTCATGCATGTGGATCTGGTTTTCAGTTTTGAAAATGGTTTTTCACTTCTCCTCTTTCCCTTGCTCTCTTCCTCCCTGCCCCCATTTTTGTTCCTTAGTTTCTGTGTAATTTACATAATACTTTGCTTTTACATTTTCTCCAAGTTTTATACATTACGATACATTCTTTTTACAGTTGAATAATTGTTTTTTGTTTTGTTTTGTTGTTTTTTAAGAAAGCTTTTTGTAGACAGAGGGTAGTAAGAAAGCAGGACTCAACAGTACACAGCACAGGCCCAGCCCTGTACCCTGTGTCCTGGGCTCTGAGCCCTGGGTCTGCTGCTTCCACAAACAGCACTGAGCATCTATCTCTGCAGGAGGTGGTAGAGTTGGGTATGAGAACTCAATGGGAGCAGTTGCCAGTCAGTTGTTTCTGCCCGTAGACAAATGGAAAGGGGTACAAGGTCTGGGGAGAGCGGTGTGGGAAAAACAGCACCTCAAGAAAGGGTGATTTCTCTTAGAATTATAAATATGGAGGTTTTGTTTTATGAACTACAGACTCACAGCTCTCCTGAGTCGTGCATATGTAAAGTAGAAGGTGAAAGTGAGCCGCGATCATGGATACTGTCACTCAACATGAGAGCCCATCACGTCCATGTCACACAGTAAGTTATAAGAGGGTTTTCCATGTATTTGTGTCCATGCAGAGATGGGGCAGCATGCCATGGCACTTGTGGAAGTTAGAGGACAGCTTTGAGGAGGTGGGTCTCTTCTGCCACCTTATGATGGCCAGGCTTGGTGGCAGGCACCTTTCTTTACTCAGTGAGCCCTCTTTCTTACTCAGTAAATTATTTTTCTATGCAGATTGAGATTTTAAAATCTTTTTTTATATATAGCTCAAGCATGCAATGCATCCTGCCAAAGCAGAGTGTTTGCCTTTCAAGACTAGAATTCCCACGAATGTGTCCAGCTTTTCTGAAGCATTTCTGAAGAAAATCATCCATAGTGATAGGGTCCCCCAGTTATACCTGCACATTTGTGTATTACAGTCATGTGACCGTGTAAGGAAAATGAGTATTTCTTATTTAAGACCCAATAAATATTAAGTATCAAATAGCAAGATGTATAACCATTGAATTACTGCAGTTTCTGAGAATTCCATCACTGTTATTTCTCACAGCTGTAGAACAAGCATACCGTTAGGGACTTCCCTTAAATTACATGATTGCTAAGATAGTGTCCCTGAGGGTCCTTGCTGTATATTCCCCTCACCATCGTGATTTCTTCTATTTTTTTCTTTTACTTCCCCAAATGGAGTTTCTCTTTCCTCCTCTCCTCTCAGCGCATCCCAACACCTCTGTCCCTCCCCCATCCACTTCTCAGGTTCTCTTCCCACAGTTGGTATAAAACACGGTGCAGGTTAGAAAAATGATAAAGAGGAAACAATCTTCAGGCATTAGAATTTGTGCCTAAAGTAATTGGCCAGCTCCCTTCTCCCCTCTCCTTCATGTGCCAGTGCCATTTTTCATCATCAAAAGTCTTCACCCTTCTGTGGTCGCTTCTGAGCCCTCTCTGCTGGCTCCTCTAGTCTCTGACTGTTGATAATGAAGGCTCCGCTTCTGGACAGAGTTTCCATAGCTTTATAATTAACACGTTGGTGAGTTGGACATTTTCATTATTTTTGTGTTTCCTGTCTCGGGGTTGTCAGATTTTTTCTGTACAGGACCAGCTATCGTGATAAATAGCTTCAGCTTGGAGACGTTCATGGACTCCTCATGTGTGCTGTTGCACAGGAGACTACAAACATGTAAATAAGAGAGCATGATCTGATAGTGAGCTCTGCCTGTAGTCTGAGCGTTTTGGAGTTGACTCTCAGATAAAATTGTTTCAGCTCCCTGATCTTTGCAAACTCAATGTTGTATAGATAGAACCGTGTGGCAAACAGGACTCAGAAAATGATTTCTGCCCTAGTATGAAATTCCCTGCAGGCAAACGCTGCTGAGTGAGACTTGCTTCGGCTCAGCTAGAGGACTGCTTCCCCACTCTCTAGTGTGTTGTGTGGTAAGCCAAACCTGGATAGCCATGTTTCTCTCTGATGTAGGCTTACCACCACCTACTACCTGCAGCCACCATCTGTCTTCAAAACTGCACCTTCATATTTAGTACCTGCCCTTCCTCCTAGATACCAAACTACCTTTCAAACATAATCTTAAAAATTGGGCTGGGTAATCTTAAAACTTAAACTTATACAGCACTGCAGTTCAACTTGTTATTTCCTCACGCAGATATGTCTGCATAAGGACTTGTGTGTCGATATTGTTTTCTAACTTCCTTTCCTTCAGTTGTTTATGTTTTAGATTTTCGAGAGACAACCTCACGATTAGCTGGAGCTGGCCTGTAAACCCTCTTTGTAGCGTGGGCCGCTCTCAGGTTTTCTCTCTGTCTTCATGGCTTTTCTGTTGCTGTGATCAAATAGCATAAGGTAGGAAAGGTATGTTTTAGCTCACACTGCAGGGCACAGGCCGTCGCGGTGGGGAGTCAGCGCAGCTAGAGCTGCAGCAGGAGCTGGAGAGAGCTGGCACTGCATCTGCAGTCAGCAACAAGCAGCAAATGCAGCTGCTGGTGCTCAGCCGGCCTGCTCCACTTCATGCAGTCCTGAGTCGAAATCACATCTCTGCCTTGAGATTTAGAGCTTCATAGAATATTGACTCGATTGGAACAGCTGAAGGGCACCGCCGCACTAAGCCATCCAGAGGATGAAGGCTGTAGAGGAAAAATCACCGTTGAGTAAAGAGGGGCCGGTGATCCCAGTGATCTGTTCAGTTATTCAGTCTTGAATGTCCTGAGCAGAGAAAAATGGGGGTAAAGGAAAAGTTGCCCTTGTGGAGGGCTTCAAAAACCCAACACAGGCCACATGGGGCGATGTCACCACCAGGTTCAGATCAGCCTTGGCTGTCAGATATTTCTGGATTTTCTGTAGAAAATTCAATGGTGAATGTGGGGGAGACACTTTAAGGAAAGCAGGGGGCGGGGAAGGGGGTGTATGATAAGGTCTTTTCAGAAAAAGTCAAATTTCTGGCTAACCTACACACTAATTTTTAACAATTGAAATTCCAAGTGAATGAAAACCAGCTATTAGAAGATCACCTATATTTTCTTGGTGAGATAGTTTGATAACATGGCAAGAAAGCTTGATACTGATTCGCTTGAAATTTCTGGGTTTGTTTGTATGCTTGTATGTTTGTTTGGACATTAGAATCCAAAAAGCATGTTGGTTTGTTCCCATGTCCTTAGTTGGATTGAAGTAATTTTGATAGGAACCTCCAATTATATATGCAAACAGTATTTGAACTGTTACCTAAGATCCATGCTAGCGAGTGTATTTGGGGGGTAGAGGGAGGCCTTTGCTGCAAGAACTAGAATGATATTCCTAAGCAACAGAGTGACTTATTATTAGCCTGTAAGGCAGTTGGGTTTTTCAATTTGCAAAATCAGTTACTAGTCTTTAAGAATTTCTATCAAGGTGACAGTTACTATTAATTTTGCTTTTTATAGTTCTTTAATGTGACAGCAATTTATAATTAAACTGTTACATGAGATATTTATAACTGCAGTATGAGTATATGCTCTTAACAATTTGTGGAAGGTACATAGCACATTTCCCTTAGGGTATACCCCTCTTATATTTCATTGAAATGTTTGTTTGTATTGTTTTTCCCTATTTTTATTTTTGAGAATTTCACACATGTATACAATATGTTTTGATTATATCCACTCTCCCCTCCAACTCCTGGATGCCCCTTTATTTTTTATGTATTTCTGAGTCTTATATATGCATGGGTGTTTGGCTATCCACTGGAGAAAGGGCAACCTACAGTGGCCATAACCCAAAAGAAAATGACTCCCATCTGAAACACTTACAAGTTTCAATAGCTCCTCAGCTTGTGAGCCCCCACCGCAGTCTTTGATGGAGTTTTGGCCGGCAGGTCCTGTATTGACAGTTGCAACTACTGAGAGCAGCCATGTGAGAACAGCCATGTCATGCCAGGAAGGTGGCCCTCTGTCTCATACTCCAACTCTTAACCTTTCCACTTCTTCCAAAATGTATTCTGAGCCTTTGGAGACAGTGATACAGATGTCCCATTTAGGAGCAAGGACCCAGTCACTTGTTCTCATCACTTCGGCCCATTGAATGTGCATTGGCTGTCAGGTAAGTTTCCCTGATTGAGGTGAGGCCGAAAGTCCATACCTAAGGGTATAACGACCATTTCATAGAATCGCAATAGACCCCACTTCCACCACCAGGATCTCCAGAGCCTCTGGCTTTTTACCAGGTAGACAGGAAAGCGATCATTTATTTAGACCAATTATTATAGAGTCCTTAGAGTCCTAGATAGTTGTGATGATACAGCCAGTAATGCGAGGTGTAGGCCAAGTACAGGAGGGAAATCCTGTGGATGAGAAAGTGCCATGCCAAGAGGAAGAGTAATTCTCCCGTTGTAAGGAGGGGCTTTGGGGCAAGTCTTTCTTCGGGGTTGTGTAAGTGAAGACGAGATTCAAGGGGTATGTGGAAGAATGAAGACTGGAATGACTAAAAATGTTTCCTTGTGGCACCTTGTTCAGTACTGTGTCAGCCCCCACCAAGTTCAGATGGTTTATGAATTTTGCCTTCTGTCCAATTTCACTCAATAGATAGCATAGCAGCTATGCTCATGGGCCCAGCACATCCAGTTTGCTATCACATACACAGTTCCTTTTATCAATGACACATTCTTTCTTTCCCTTTTCCAATGCGACACACACACTCACGCAGGCACCCACGGGTAGGCGCAGACAAACACATACACACAGCTCATGGTGCCTAAAGGGAGAGGAACCTAAGTGTGTAACACACATTGCCCTTGTTCATATATCTCCCTGTGAAGATGTGATCCTGGGCTTCATGGGCATTTTAACAGCAGAAAATGCCCAGCCTTCAGTACCTTTCCCTTCCCGTGGTACTTTTCCTACAGTTCACACAGATCGTCCATTTCCATATTCTAATTAATTGAGAATACTTATGATTGCTAAAAATAACTAGTCACTGAATTCATCACATGAGTAAAGCTTTCCCACAGATGATTTAGGACTTAACCTTTGCTATATCATTGAGATTTTAAGTTTTAAAAACTCATAAGCACCTGGGAGAGGAAAAGAGGCCGTTTGAACCCCTAATTTATAAAGTTCTGGAGGATTGTCCTCGTCTTCCCAATTACAGAGGACAAAAGTACACTTGAGGCTGAAGCTAATTGGTTCTCCATCAGTTCTATCTGAAAGGCTAATGTAATTGTCTATACCCAGCAGGGAACGGCAGCCAGATCAGGAAGGGAGGCCTCTAAATAAAACCCAAGGATCCCGGTGAACAGCCCCCTGAGCCCCCTGAGTATTCAGTGCGACCTTAGCTGTTGTCACTTCATCACATCAGAAGCCCTTTCCACTGTAACCACACAGTCTTAGGCAGTTAAAGTAAGAAGGTGAAGAACAAGAAGCAAGGCAACAGAAGGCGATGCTGATGCCTGAATGACATCAGCTTAGCACAATGGTTCTCAACCTGTGGGTCACAATCCCCATAGGGGTCCAGTTTCAGATATTTATATTAAAATTCATAACAGTACAAAGATTATGGTTGTGGAATAGCAGCCAAAGTACTCTTGGTTGGGGTCACCACAGCATGAAGAACTATATTAAAGGGTCGCAGCATTAGGAAGGCGAGGACAACAGACTTAGACTTAGTGGGAGAATTTAGAGAAGTTCTGAGGAATCTAGGGTGGAAATAATTTGGTCAAGTAGAACGATTCAGTGGGCAGAACGTGTCTCTTTAGCAGGACTTCCTATTCTAGGTAATTGATGTCCCAGTGGCCAGGTTTCTAATTTAAGAGGCTTTAAGTTTTTTCTTTCTGCTCCAAATTTGTTTATAATCTTTTGTTCCCTTTTTTTTAATAAAAATTTCTTTAATGGCATTTGTTCTGGGTAAAATGTAGTTTTAATCCGCTTGTCCAACAACCAATGCGTTTATAAAACTAAGCATGTGATAGGCAATGTATGAAGATTGCTTAATTCCTATTTTTAATTTTGTTATTTTGGGATTGTAATTTGTTTTCATCACTTTTCCGTTCCGTTTTCTCCCTCTAAACTTTCCAATAGACTGCGCCCTCTTCTCCTTCAAATTCATGACCTCTTTTTCCTTAATTGTTATTGAATATATGCATGTATATGTATAATACATATATATTGCTAGGTCAAACCTGTTCAGTTTATATGTTACTCATATGTGAGTTTTCAGGGCTGATTTTGGCACTAGAGAGCCAGTCCCTCAGCGTGCTTCTCCTCAGGGAGGACCAGCCAGTCCCTCAGCGTGCTTCTCCTCAGGGAGGACCAGCCAGTCCCTCAGCGTGCTTCTCCTCAGGGAGGACCAGCCAGTCCCTCAGCGTGCTTCTCCTCAGGGAGGACCACCTCTGCTGCTGTCAGCTTTCCTCATTTTCCTGTGGTTCTTTGCATAGGGTTGAGGTCTAGTGGACAGTCCCCCCAAAACAGTATATGTCCAAAGAGAAGGAGCTAAGCAAATATGCAGCAATGTGGATTCAAAGGTGTGAGCATCCTGGAAGACCTTCATTTTAATTTTCTTGTTTATATTTTCTTACCGCACTCCCTCAACTATATCTAATTTTTGTAACAAGAAACTAGTAGCTAGAAAATCTTAAGCATGGAAAAAAATCAATATTAGAAAACTGAATAAGAGCACAAGGGCTAGATTAGCAGAGACACCAAGACATCTTCCAGGAAGCCATAGTGGACCCAGTGGAATGCTGGGATTAGAGTGGTTAGGAGATGGAGCATCTGTCAGCAGGGCTTTGTGGTAGGACTGTTTTCAGATCATTAGTCTTTTAAATGACATGATGGATATTTTGAAAGGAATTTTAGTGAGGAGGTACCAGTAAAAAGCTATGCCTTAGGCGAAGAACATGACTGCAAACTTAGATTTATGTATTTATTTTTACATCCATATCTGCATATGTTTTTTCAGATACAGTCAGTCGATTTTTAAATATCAGTGACTGTTGAGCTCTCCGGGTGCAGATGAAGGGTTGCTTGCTCAGGCAGCGGAAGAGAGACTGATTTACATTAAGAGCAAGTCATAAACTGAAGAAAGTGTTACTACTAATGGTGTCACCTTCTTGACTTTGAGCAAAATTTGAAACACCGGTTTCCAAGACATTGGGAGGCTTGGGAGGCTACGAAAAGCAGAAGTGGCAAACAATCGGAAGTGCAACCAGGGATTCGTTAGGAACTGAGATACCAACTGTGTGTCGCGGGGAGCTTGAAAAATTAGCTGGGCTGCTCGAGAGGAACATCTGTCGGAATGTGATGGATGGAAGGGATCAAAGCGCCAGAGTTAGCAGAGGTTTTTGAATCTAAATAAGCTGCTTAATATTGCTGAGCAGAAAAATAAATCTAGGTATTTTAAGCTTGCTCCTTAGAAGGCTCAAACAAAAGAAAAAAAGATGAAAAGCAGTGACATTCTGTGGCCTGAATCTGGGCAAGGTTAACAGTCGTTGGAAGAGCTGGAGAGTGTCCACAGTTTTACACATTTATCTGTATATGTGTGTATGATGTGTGTGTGTACGTGTGTGTACGGATCATTATATTCCCTTATCCCTCTTTCCCTACCAAACCTGTTCTTCCCTAAAAGCCACCACTCCCTCCCGCTTCCATTTCTTTCCCTTTTATTTCCACTGTTTACCAGTAAGGATACTTCATGAACATAGATTACAGTTATTAACTTGAATCAGCAACATTACCAGTGACTCCATCACAGGAATGTGATCTCTTCATTAAGGAGGTGCTAACCGCCTGTAGCACCCCAGGAAGAAGTGGGGGCTTTATGCTGGCTAGTCTGTGTCAACTCGACACACAAACTACAGCTATCTGGAGGAGAGAACCTCAGTTGAGCAAAGGCCTCCCTAAGATCAAGTTGCAGGCAAGCCTGATTGATGAGGGACCCAGCCCATTGTGGGTGCTGCTATTCCTGGAATGGTGATCCTGGGTTCTATAAGAAAGCAGGCTGAGCGAGCCATGGGGAAACAAGCCAGTAAGCAGCACTCCTTCATGGCCTCTGCATTAGGTCCTGCCTCTAGATTTTGTCCTGTTTGAGTTCCTTTCCTGATTTCCTTCAGCAATGAACAGTGATATGGAAGTATTAAGTCAAACAAACCCTTTCCTCCCCAACTCGCTCTTTGGCCATGGTGTTTCATTGCAGCAATAGATACCCTAAGACCAGCCTCATGCTGAGTAGCCCAGACCCGCACTTCTTACCTTCTCTCAGTACCCTCTTTTGTCTTACTCCCTGAGCCTTGGAGGGGATGTTTTAAATGTCCCTATTAGCATCCAGCATTGGCAGCTACTGAATCTGATCACTTTGACCCTTATGAGTCTCTGCATTCAGTGTCAGCGCAGAGAGACTTTTTTGACCCAGACTGAGAGTAATACTAACCTCTCTGTATAAACATAAGTATGTGGAGGACAGTTTGACACCTCGTTTATTTAGCAACACATCAGTGGTAACTTCCCACCTAGGACCTAGGACCTCCCCGGTCATGGGATTTGGACCAGGTTTACAGTACAAAGCATGAATTCCCGTCTAGTGCCGCCAGCCTAAAACCCAGTGAGAAAGCAGTTACCCTTTTATCAATTATTCCACTATTTCAGCTGTGAGAGCCTCTTGCCCGGCAGCTGATATTTTAGCCAGTTTCCACAGCTCGGTAAAGACTATTGCTAATATTCTCCCCCACAAACCCTTCTCCACTGTGAAAGCTAACCAGCAGGGAAGATATTTCCAGATCAGCAGAAGCTTGATTTCTCTGTCTTGGAACTGAGGTCTCTGGTGTCTTCAGCTGCAGGGCCTTCACGTCTGATTCTGGTTGGCAAGCAATACCAATGGCAATAGGATCTTGGGCCTCCTTAACCAATGACTCATAGGGAGATCTGACACCTGGTACCAGGATTTCTGTTTAATAGACTAGGGTTTCCTGGAGCACCATTATCCGGCATATTTCTGATCATGCATCTTTAAATCCTACTTTTTAGTTACCTTCCAAAGTAGGTTTCCACAGGTAGGACTTTTTCATGCAATAATCATTGTAGTTTTCTCTTACCTCCTCCTCTCCCACTCCCAACCCCAGTAAAACTTTCCACCCCAAGTATTCTCTCCTACTTTCATGTTACATGTATCCCTATGCCCTACCCCAGTATCCCTTGCCTCATCCCAGTATCCCTATGCCCCACCCCAGTATCTCTATGCCCCACCCCAGTATCTCTATGCCCCACCCCAGTATTCCTATGTGCCCTATCTATCTTCCTTGCCTCTATAGAAGTCTTACAAATTAGAATAATGCTGGATTTGTTTGTTATTTGTTTACCTCTTTTTTAGAGGAAAGCTGAGCCCCATAGGGCAATTGCTTAGTGATAGAGGTAGAGCCTAGGCTGACTGAAGCTCCAAGTTCCATTCCCACCTAGCAAAGAAAGCCGGGGAGGGGGCGGTGAAGCTAAACTCTGAAATCATGGACTCCATTGTTAATATCTTTGAGAGCATGGCCTAATGAGGACCAACTCTGCTGTCATATTTACAACTTTGGGGAGATCTAGACCTCAATGCCTCCCACTACTGATGCCTCCTCATTTTCCATTGCCTCCACATTATGTCTGTCAGGGGTGTTGAACAGCCTGATACTGTGACATGACATCATCACAAATGTGGTAGGCCCCATTCACAGACATCTACACTGTTAAGACTCAACATGTCCTCTCCAGAGGTTTTGTTTGTGCTCTTTTTTCCCAGGCCATGTCCACCTGCATCTGGTCCTTTAACATGCGGGTCGGACGTTGGGCACCATTCTGTTACATGAGGGCTGGCTTGTTGGGGTTTCTCTCCCACCTGGTACCCCACAGCTGGCAAGTCTTAAAGAAAATCACACAGAGAGGTCTATATTAGGTTATAAAGCTGATTGGCCCATTAGCTCAGGCTACTTATTAGCTCTTGTCACTTATATCAACCCATTATTCTTATCTATGTTAGCCACATGGCTCGGTACCTTTCTCAATGGGGCAGTTCACATCTTGCTTCGGTGGTCTGGGTAGAACTGCAGAGGGAGCTTCCTGCTTCCAAGAATACTCCTGTTCTCATCACCCCGCCTCTACTTCCTGTCTGGTTGACCCACCTATACTTTCTGTCTGGCCAATCAGCTTTTATTTAAAACATGACTGACAGAATACAGACAATTCTCCTGCACCACACCATGGTCCAGCAGGAGAAGCTCTGGACAAACCTCTGGAGTCTGAAATTCACTTCAAGCTACTTCAAGCTGCATGGGCATGATCTTGAGGCTTCTCTCTGTTTGAATTGCTGCTGTCTGTACGGATTCATTCTGAAGACCCTGGGAAGGAACTCATGTCTGTTTCTTCACCCAGTAGATCAGAACTGCACTGCAGTCTCAGGTCACCATTCCGTCATTACTGGGCACTGGGAGGCCACCCTATGTGGTTTCCTAGTGACACTCCTGTATCATCTTCTACTCTGCTCTTCATAGCTAGAAAGACACAGCTCTGTATTGCGGTGCACACATGCACACACACGCACACATGCCACATTTATAACCCCCCACATATACACACAAACACACACGCCATTGGAAAACCCCACGTGGCTATTGGTATTTGAACATGAAATGTCTCTCATATGCATATGCGTTTAAACATTTGGCCCCTAATTGGCAGTACTGCTTCAGGTAGCTTTGGAAAGAGGTTGGGTTTTGCTGTAGGAAATAAGTCACTAATGGATATGCTCTGAGATTTATAGTCTAGCTGTGTTTCCTGTCTCCTTTCTGCTTCCTGTGACATGAGCAAGCATACGGCCTTTGCCAACCACGACAGAAACTCCCTTCCACTGCCTCTGCTGCCATCATGGACTTTCTTCCTCAACCCATGAGCCGAAATGGACCTCTCCCCCACAGGTTATTTCTTGCCTGCTATTTGAGTACAGTGAAGGAAATGTAGCTAATATGACCTTGAATCAAACCATTTAGAGACACTGAGTAATTCAGTCAGAAAAAAATACGTTGAAGAGAGCCAGGTGTGGTGGAACACACCTGTAATCCCCAGCAATCAGAGGTGGAGAAAAGAGGATCAGATGTTCAAGGTAATTTTCTGTCACATAGCAAATTCAGGGCAGCCTGGGATGTATGAAAGCCTCTGTCCAAAAGAGAAAGAAAAAAAAAAAACTGTTGGGACCGAGCCTAAGTGCTGTAAACAGCCGAGAACTAATTGTTCATAGCCAGGATAGTTTCCTGTGGTGCTCATTCACCCCCACTGTTTCATGGGCTGGTACCCTGCTTTTAAAAATGCTTGCTTCCCACACTGATTCTGTTTCAGGAAGGTCTTACCTTTGCCTTTTTTTTTTTTAATTGAGCTGGCTAATGGATGTACAGTACATTTATGGTTCACATTCTGCCAAGTCTTCTCCCTCACTCATTCCAGAGGTCATGGGTCACCCTCAGCAGGTAAGTAGTAATAAGGTCTTCCTCTCACACACAGGCTTCTGCATTGGAGCAAAGGTAAGCACGACATGAACCAAGTTCCTCATAGAACCCTGCCGTTACATTCTGCACCACAACAATTAGTCAGGATCTCTGTCCTTGACCATCTGCTACCTTTGGTCATACAAACCCTTCAGAAAAACCAGAAAAATATTTCATGTGTAATTTTTTTCCAAAGACCACTTACACACCCTCTCATAACTTTATTTTCTGTGACTCCTTGAGGATGTGTAACAACTTCCTAGCAATTCACTAAGAGACAAACTAATGACCACCTATTTAGTACCTACTTCCTCCCACAAAAGAATTTCTGGTAACACAGAAAAGAGAGACGGAGATAGAGAAGGAATGATCTGGGCGGGGTAGGCATAATGTGTTGTACTAGAAAGCGAGAGGATACTAAAGTCTAATAAAATGATGAAAGCTAAGTGCAGGGCGCCCTGGATCCATCAGTCCCAAGAGGACTGAGTGTTTGCCTGAAGTAAAGCCAAACTGGAAAAGTTTTGTATTAATCCAAGCCTGGATCTCAGAGGAGCCGAACACGACATTTTGAGCACCGGTTAGTGAGATTACATGGCAGACCTAGCGAGAGTTTTCTGAGCATCTGTGGTTGTCTAGAAGTCTCCAGTTCTTCAAGTTCCACACACATAGACACCAGTTCAGTAGGATTGTGGGAAAGAAGATGGCAGTCCCCTGAGTGGCCTGTGGAGTCATTCTGCCTCCTCACTCTGTGACTCTGGGCTCTCGTTCTAAGGCAGTTTCTTCCCAATTTAAACATTTCCTCAAGGAAGCAGGGATTGGGTGAGTGGGCAGTTTATGAGCCTCAGGAAGTAAACAAACTTCACACGTCTAGATTTAGCTCTGAAAACAGGACAAGCATGCATACTAATTTAAACAGCCGTAGAAACTCTGTTAGCATAAGTTCTAGAAATCACAGCTTTAGTCAATACAAAATTGATTTAATCTCTTCTCTAAGCAATGATTGCACTCTAATAACCATTTTTAGTATTTTTGTGTACAACGAAATCCATTTTTCATGTTTACTCCAATTCTCCATTTAACTGAATATTTCATAGAAACTTCAGGTGCCTAGGAGCCTGCCCCTCCTGCCCTCTGTGTAAATAGGGAAAGGGAGAAGGAACGGGATGGGCAAGAGTTTAATTCCAGCTCTGCAGGCCTCTGCTGTGTGATTTGGGACCTGTCACCTTGTTCTCTCACCTACAGTGCTGAGCAGACAAAACTTCGGGGCATGACCCAAAGGGCGGTTTTGTGTGTCCCCGTTGTTCCCTCTAGTCTTGCCCTCTGGTTAATTTCTCTGCCATCCCTCGATGACAACATGGTTTATCTCCCTGGTTTTCATGTTGAAGTAATAACACCACATTGTAAGCACCAGCTCCCTTCCAGTTAAGACCTACTTGCACGCGCACCCGGAGACGGAGTTCCATCCCAACGTGGCGTCACAGCCGCTGTCTGTCCATGGAGCTGTCTGTCCATGGAGCTGCCTGCCTGGCAGTCAAGGGAAAGGTAGGCGCAAGCACTGCATCTGACTTCTCTCTACAAATCTAAACGTTGACAAGCTGGAGAAAGGGTGAGAGATTTGCTGACACTGAATGATCCTGCTGTGAGTTCGCCTGCAGAGGTTTTTGGAAGCTAGTTCTTTCTCTTACAGGTGTTCCAGTGGGCTTTGCCCCCACCCGTGAATCCTTGTACTCTGCACCCTTGCCCCAGGCCTCTGCTTGACAACCCACATCATAGATTCTCTTTGTTGGAGCCCATCACTCATCCCTGAATGAGATTTGACCTGTCTCTGGACTCTTGTGCTTGCATTCTCTCTATATCTCTGTGTCTCTGTCTCTCTATGTGCCTGTCTCTGTCTCTCTCTGTCTCGGTCTCTGTGTGTGTCTCTCTCTCCCTGTCTTTCTCTCTTTCTTGCTCCCCATTCTCTATCTCCATTTCTCTCAGTCCTTTATCTCTCTCTCTGCCTTTGTTCCTGTCTTTGTCTCTCTCTGTCTTTCTCTATTGCTCCCTTTCCCCATCGATATCTCTATCTTGGTCTGTGCTTCTCTCTCTCATCCAGGAGAAGATGCTTTGCCCCAACAGAAGTGACTGTCTTGTACTGTCTCTAAAGTCTCACACATTATTCATGGCCCCCAGGTTTCCCAGTCAGGAGTCTGTCGACCACTGCCTTGCTCTGTGGGATCTAGAATTTCCTCTGTAGCCCTTTCTGTGGGGCAGGGGAGACCCCAGGAGATGCTGTACCCGAGGAAATTCTGAGTATGAATCTCTGCTTGCCTTCAATTCTGAGCAAATGTTCTTCAATTAATCATTCCCCATTTCCTCTGACTAGCTATAGTTGTTTTTTTATTTTTTTATTTTTTTAATTAATTTATTTATTTATACAGTATCCTGCCTGTAGGCCAGAAGAGGCACTAGATCTCATTATAAGTGATTGTGAGCCACCACGTGGTTGCTGGGAATTGAACTCAGGACCTCTGGAAGAGCAGTCAGTGCTCTTAACCACTGAGCCACCTCTCCAGCCCCTATAGTTGTTTTTTTAAATTAAAAACACATGTATGCATGCTTTGTGTGTATGCCTGGTTCTATTTGCATGCCTGAAAGAGGGTGTGTGATCTCTTGGAGCTGGAATTATAGACTGTTATGAGCCACCATGTGGATGCTGGGAGTTTATCTCAGGTCTCTATGTGAGATGTCTGTACTCTTAACTATCTCTCCAGTCCCAGCTGTAGTTTTCCAAACAGAGGACCACAGAGTCCTTTCAAGGAGAGTGGAGCTTGGTACATGGCAGCATGTGACTCCTATCACATACAGCCATGCAGCTGACCACCCTCATCTGTAGTCCTATAGAATGGCCATAGTGATGCTGGACAGTGGAGAGACAGAGAAGATGTCAGATGCTGAGTGCAGCCTTCTGATTCTCAGCTTCACTACCTGATGGAATGTGGCTGAGGGAAGTCAGCAGAACTGCGGTCTTTGCATTGGATTGCAGCAAGAGAGAACACTGAAAGGTTGGACGGGGCCATCCTGAAACCATACGTTTGGTCAAACAGAAAGAAATAGTTAATGGACTACACTACCCTGTTGAATAGTGGCAGCAATTACTACTTTGGTCAGCACAGCTGGTGAGCTTCTAGAGTCCATGTGTAAATGGTTTGGCTGAGATTGCAAATGGAATTTGAAGATCAATAGGAATGAAAACACTCAATCATTTGCCCACAGACTATATCTGCTTGTTAGCACATAGGCTGTTGTCTGTTTCAGACATGTGTCTGTGTTCCTAGTGTGTGCCAACTCTGACAGTGCATGCTGGTAAAGGCTCCATGAAACTGGACAGATCCTGACATTCATAGTCACATACTGGGGCTCATTCTCCTTATTCAACAAAAGCTCTGCTTTTGGACTCATATTTCTCTAGGTTTTATAAAGCTTTCTCAGCCAGAGGCAGCTTCATTTAAGATAAACCCATCAGCACAATTGCCCACATCTGCCTTCCTTGCCCGTTCTTCCCACTCATGTGTAGGACCGGCTCATCACAGCTCTGCTGGGCTTCCTATGGTCTGCTTCAGAGTCTTGCTGACCCGTTTGGCTATGTCTTCTCTTCTTTATCGCTGCATGTAAACCCCATAACACTGTCCCTGCTGTAATTGATCCACCCTGAGCCATTGATGTCTTGTCACATCCTCTGGAATTACACCCTTTAATTTAGCATCATTGATGTCACAAATCCTGGAGCCCAAGGCCTCATCAGATGGACCAGACACATCATACACCAGCCCTTTGAGCCTTTGACCCTGATCAGTCTTTCTTTTTATTTTTGTTCTCTCTTGGTACTGTACAGCGGTGTGGAGAATAGCCTCAGGAGGGGAAGAGAGGAAGTGAGGAGGAAAGAGGAACTCAGTGCTTGCAGAAACAAGAGCAAAGAACTATAAACCTGGACATACTCCGTAGTTAGCCTGCCTTTGGAAATTGAGGGCTGAGCTATGTGTCAATGGAGGCATCTGGCACAGCCTAGACCACATAAGAGCTGCCTGGCCAGCCCCTTGTGTCAAACTCACTCTTAAACAGCCATGCTACTGACTGCCTCCTTCTTCTGTTTTCACTGGCCCCCTTGTATTTCCTGAAGTTGGAGATTAGAATTATAATTTGCTAAGAGCGGGTCAAATTTGCTTTCAGAAAGCATTGCTCAAATTTTACCTCCTCGTTTAAAACTGCCACAATGCATCGGACTATTTCCTTTAATAATTGCAGATGATTATTATATATAATTATATATATTATATAATGCCTTCTGAATCTTACAACCCAACTACCTATCTGGGCAACAAAAGGAATAGCTGATAATATCTGGGGTTGGGTAGTAGACAGTAGCAGTGGGCAACTGGTGAAAGGTGAATTGTGGCTGGTCAAATCTTGATTAGGATTATTTTGTTGTTTTAAATTTTAGTTGTATTTTGCCAAGTGGTGGTAGTACACGTCTTTAATTACAGTACTTGGGAGGCAGAGGCAGGCAGAGCTCTGTGGTCTACAGAGCTGATGGAGGAAGGTCATTGGTTAATAAAGAAACTGCCTTGGCCCATTTGATAGGCCAACCCTTAGGTGGGTGGAGTAGACAGAACAGAATGCTGGGTAGAAGGAAGTGAAGTCAGATGCGATGAAGCTCCAGCCCAAGATGGACGCAGGTCAGACATGCTGAATCTTTCCCGGTAAGACACCACTTCGTGGTACTACACAGATGATTAGAAATGGGTTAAGCAAGATATGAGAGTTAGCCAAGAAGAGGCTAGATATAATGGACCAGGCAGTATTTATATGAATACAGTTTGTGTGTTGTTATTTCGGGGCATAAGCTAGCCAGGCGGCCGAGAGCCGGGTAGCAGGAACGCAGATCACAGCTCCTTCTACACAGAGCTAGTTCTAGGATGGCTATGGCTGTTACAGAGAAAAATTGTGTCTTGAAAAACAAACAAGCAAAAACAAAAAACCAAAAAAACTTAGTTAATACATCCAATGATATGTGTCTTAATAACATTTCCAAGATTAATCTGGTAATCTTTGTTTTTAAAACTCAAGTCTTAGTATTGGAGCTTCCTATTATATTTAAGTTTGGTTTGTACATGAATGTAAGTTGGGGTTGGGTGTGTATGAATAATATATGCAATTTGTGACCATCTGTGGAGCTGAAAATAAAATGGATTGTGTGTGTGTGTGAGAGAGAGAGACAGAGAGACAGAGAGACAGAGATAGAGAGATGGTCTGATGTGTGTGTGTGTTTGTGTGTGTGTGTGTGTGTGTGTGTGTGTGTGTGTGTGGAGGAGGAGGAGGAGAAAGAGGTGGAGGAGGAGAGAGGAAGAGAGAGGTCTTTGTATTTGCATCCTGTACTGAGAATTTAGTTTTAAATGGAAATTGGTGTTTTTGTCTGGCTTGTCAACATTATAGATGATACTGTATATTTATAAACATATTTGCATATCTTTTATCAGATGAATGTTCTTGGTTGATTTAGTAGTCCTGATATTACTCAGAAAATAAACTAATATTTTAAAGTAAGATGAGAGCTGAGGAAGTTTGGCTTATTACTAGTTCTGGGTCCTCCCGACCTTAGGGTTGCGACCTTTAGAGTTAGTGTTCCATGTAGTCAAATGAGTGAGGAGGGGGCTGCTTTTTCTTCTTTTTTTCCCATCATACCCATTTGTGTGTCTACAGTGTCCCCAAATTATCCTGTGCTCTGTTATATCCCTGAAGACGCCAATCTCCTATTTTAAATGGACCTCACTGAGGACCTCAAAGATGCAAATTTAAAAGTGGAGATTTCTTCTGGAGTCTTGGCAATAAAAAAAAATTGGCAAAATGTTTTTCTATATTTTCTCATTTCTTCCTCCTTCTCCCTTTCAGCCTTCCTCACCTGGTCCCCTTTTTCTTCCTCCTTCCATATTCTCTCTGTTTCGCCCTGACTCTTCCTCTCTTTCTCTTGCCCTCAAGCTGAGGATGAATCCAGGATCTCACATGTTATAGGAAAGATATTGACTGTGGCTTTGTTTTCTAAATCACAAAACTCCATCTTCTGGGGAGAATAGGTTTTACTGCACACAGTGTACAGATAGTGAGCCTATGTCCAGAGAAGAAATTGAGAAGATTGGTTTAGTCTCCCTTGAAATGCTTCTCTGCTAAGATCTGTACCCCATTTTTAATTGGGTTGGTTGTTTTCTTGATGTCCTTTTGTTTTTAGTTCTTTATATATTTTGGATATTATCCCTCTATCAGATGTGTAGTTGATAGAACATCTTTTCCCATTCTGTAACCTGCCACTTTGCACAAATGATGGCGTCCTTTGCAATACAGGAAATTTTCAATTTCCCGAGTTCATATTTTAATTGTTGATCTCAGTGCCTGTGCTATTGGTTTCTGGTCAGAAAGTCTTCTCCTGGGCCAATAAGTTCAAGGCTATTCCCCCACTTTCTCTTCTATTAGCTTGGTGTGTCTGACCTCATGTTGATGTCTTTGATTAATTGGGAATTGAACTTGTGAAGGGTGATAGATATGCATCTATTTGTATTTTTCTGCATGCATCCATCCAGAATTACAAGTACCATGTTTTAAAGATGCTGTCTTTTACCCCTTAGTGTGTATTTTTTGCTTCTTTATAAAAAAATCAGATATCCATAGGTATGTGGATTTATGTCTGTGCCTTCAATTTGATTTCATTGATCAATATGTCTGTTCCTGTGCCAATACGATGCTGCTTTTATTAACATTTCAACACTGTAGAATTTGAGGTCGGGGATGGCGACACCTACTGTAGTCCTTTTATTATCCGAGATTGTTTTAGTTGTCCTGGGATTTTAGTGTTTCTGTGCATGGCTGAAAATTTGTCCTTCCAAAAATTCTGTAAAGAACTGTATTTCCTAATGCCTGCACTTAAGTCTAAGTATAAGCTGTCCTTTTCATAATTATAAGCTCCGACTTTGTGTCATCCTGACTCATTCTGAACTTCTCTTCTATGGCAGAAGATCCCATCTGCACCTGGGCAGAGGTCTCTGCAAAGAATTCTGGTAAAGAACAGCCGTCCTTAAAGCAGTCCAGTCTTGGTCAAAGTGTGGTCTGGTTGGTGACTATCTCAGTCTGGGTTCTGCAAGGTGATCACAGTGGGGTCAGGGGACTAATTGGCTTCCCACAGGATGCTCACGTCTGCTCCAATCTTCCTCACCCTGTTCTCATCTGTGAGACGGTCAATTAGATAAGGGCCAGTTATTCCCAAAATGTGAGGTGACTTCAGGTTTAGGACAGGAGTTTATCTGTGTGCCATCATTCTCCAAGGTGGTGGGTAGGGTGGGTAGGCAATAGTCCTTGAGTGGTTAACATGCCTAGCTGATCAAGCAGGAAACTGAAAGGACGTGAAGGGAGGAGATGTTAACCTTTCACCTGTGTTTAATTACTGTGGTGGTCAAATCAGCCGTCGGCACTCTTCAGCAAAGGCACTTTCTGAGCACTCAAGTGGATGCCGGTCATGAAACAAAGCCACAGGATGTTCTAGACAAACCCTGGGCACTCCCTTGATTTGTGTCACTCAGTTATTCCAGGGCAGTGTCTAACAGGCTGTAAACTCATGACTTTGGTCACAGCACCCACAAGAGACAGTTCTCCATGCCCTTACCCGCCGCTGGAAATGTATAGTCCTCGACTCCATTTGTTGCAGCTGTTTGTGTGTTTGTGTAGATGCGCATGTGTGTATAGTGTTCATATGTATATCATATATGTGTTTGTGTGTGAGAATGCTGGGGGTCTTCCCCATCCTGACTCATTCTGAACTTCTCTTCTATGGCAGAAGAATTGCTCTCTACCTTACATTTTGAGACAGAGTCTCTCATTGCCTCTGAAGCTCACTCACTTGGGTAGGCTAACTTGCCAGTGGACTCCAAGGCTCTACCCATCTGCCTCCTCAGCACTGAGACCGACACACTTCTACACCTGTCTCTTTACACAGGATCTGAGGATTCAAACTTAGGTACTTATGCTTGAGTAGCCATTCGATTGAAGTCCCACACCCCAATTTCCTGTTGCTATCTCCCTCCATTTTACAGATGGAGAAACTGTAGCTCACAGCTCATGTGCCGGTGAACTTAACCAGAATCACATGGTCGATTGGTGGGCTTGGGTGACAGAAAGGTCGGGGTCTTTCTAATCTCAGCTGACAAAGAAAGTATTAAGTCTCAAATTCTGGGACAAATGGCTGAGGTGTCTACTTAACATATCAGTGGGCCTGGTCACCAGGCTCCCTCAGTCCCTACGTATTACAGGGTATATATAGCTGGTGTACCCTGCCTTCTATCCCAACTCTCCAACCCAGGGGCTGGGTTGCCCTTCCTCCAGAGGCTCTTCCCTAGATAATCTAGACATTTTGACTGCCCATCCTTTTGTACCTTTGTCCTCTTGACTGCTGCACTTGGCTCCCTTTTGTCTCCTCTCCCTCCCCCTCTTCCTGCAAGGTCCAGCTCAGTCTGGTCGCGTATGCTCTGAACTCTCCCAGATATCTCTGCCTCTGGCTATGCTCTCCCTTTTACCAACAACAAATTTCTTCCACCACCACGCCTAGGAGCAGTCAAGTTCTTTTCTTTCCTTTCTGTCTTTCCTTCTTTCTTGAGAAATAAAAAAAAAAAAGCAAAACGTATCATGGATGCAGCTTTTTCTCTGTAAAACATGATCCCCAGAGAGTGGGTGTTTGGGTACAGATGGAGTGGGGAACAGAGGAGCAGGGACAGAAGTCCTGGGATAATACCCTCCCTCTTTTATGGTCGTCATTTAGGCTGCTAGATATACAGAGGGTGCTTGGGGAGGCTATAAAATAATTAATAGTGCATGAGAGGAACATTTATATTTCATTTGTCTACATTTAAGAAGCACTTTGCATTTCTGTTCAAGGCTTCTAATCATGGTCCTGAATATGAATGAGAGAGGAGCAGACAGATGAGGCCCAGAGGCAGAAAGGCAATTAGAGGGCCCTGGACAGGAAAGACAAACCAGTTCCCCAGTCACTGTGGAAACCAAGCAGCGCGACCCCCATGTCCGGTTTTATCCGGTTTCTCACCGAGAATGGAAGTCTCCTCAGAGACTCGAGGATGGCCTCAGAACTCTGCTTACTTCCTCTCCTAATTGGCCTGTGTGGGCCTCATGAAATAAAGGCTGTTGGGCTCCTGCTAGACACTTCACAAACTTTCAAATGCTCTAATTAGGTTTGCATGCGCCACCATACTTAGAGAGTAACCTAATAGTGTTCAGTCAAATGTATCTCCATGCACAGGGCCTTGAAACTTTTGCTTTTTCTGAGAACAACACTAATTTGCATCTTTGAAGTGCAGCTTTAACCAATAGCTATGCCCCAGGCTTTGTGTGACGTCACTTGATTAAGCCCAACAGCTAAAATGGTAGAATCATCTTTACTATTTTACAGCTGTTGCTGAGTTAGGTCTGGAAAAGCTGCTCAGCTGACAAATCAGAGTAGATACAGAGTTTCTCCACTAGATGGCAGTGCACACTAAGCCAGAGCGGGAGCGTGGCTGTCAAGCCAACTGCCCACGGATTCTGTACTGCAGGCCAGAAGTGCCTTCTCCTTGTGCCTCAGTTGTGTGCACTGAGAGCTTCTAGGACGTGGCATCATCTGTTAGCCATAGTTTAGTCTGGGATCAGAGGGTAGAATCTGGCCTTCCTGGGACAAGCCTTTGTGTTTTAAATAGGTGATCCGTATTTCTGAGGCAACACAGCTTCTGATGATTGGATTCTTTAAAAAAAACACAAAAACCTTTGATTTGTATGATTAAAGAGGATATAGGAATAAGAAATGTGGCTTCCTGGGCAAAATATTCTCTCATAGAAACAAGGCTATGCAATGAAAATAATACTTGATCAGAAAATCATACCAATTGGGTAAGGTTTTGATAATGAGGACAGCAGTATTATTTTGGGGTTTCATTCTCTCAGATTTGCATCCAGGAGGAACAGTATGATCGCATGCAGTATTCTGCTTTCTCTGGGGCCAGTTAGTATGTTCTCTGTCTCTTAGCTCAAAGCATTGATTCTTTGCATTTCATTCTTTTCTCAGATGCCCTACAGCCATGGTAGACTGAGGGTTTAAATTTTAACTTGTATGCTTATGTGGTGAAGTAACGTGTATGTTCCTATAGGCGTGTGCATGTGGCGGCCAGAGGTCAACATCAGGTGTCTTCTTCCGTTGCTCTCCACTGTATTTTGAGCATAGAGTTCTCACTGGATATGGAGCTTACTTACTCAGCCTGGCTGGCTGATTCCGTGGGATCAGGGATCCTCTCCTCTCTGCTTTCCCAGGACTGCACGTGCTACCAGGCCTGTTTTTTTTTTTTTTTTTTTTTACTTTGGATCCAACTCAGGTCTCCTTGCTTGTGAGACAAGCACTTTCATAACTGAGCCTTTTCCCACCACTGGGAAACACAGACATCGGTTGTAAGCCGTGTAGTCTACTGAACCGCTTCCTCTTTACTCGGGATAATGCCAGTAATAAATGCCTTACAGTAATGTGTTATGCTTACAAAAATCAATAAAAGAGGAGTACTGATGAACATTAACTAAAGGTCAGAGTTTAAGTGTGACTTCACTGTTTGCTTGGTTTTATGGGTTCTAATTAATACACAGTTACATGTATTCGCCGTCTTTGCACCATGCAGATTGCCTTCCCTGCCCTAAGCATTCTGCATTTCCTCTGAGAACGAATCAGCAACCTTTAACCATATTGACCTCTCCTATGCTAGCACAGCTATGCTTTTGTCTTATTCAGGCTAGCATGCAGTTGGAATAATAGACTATTTAGTCCTTTTAGATCAGCTGACTTCATTGACAATAGGCTTTAATATTTTTCATGTCTTTTCATAGACAGTAGTTCTTTACAGAATTGATGACTTGTGTACGGTTGCATGGATGTGCTACCGTTTCTTTATTCTTCCACCTATGGAAGGATAACTCGGTTGCTACCAGTTTTTAGCAACTCTGAATAAAGTAGCGGTAACCATTTATGTGCAAGTGTTAAAATGAACATAAGTTTCCAACTCATTTTGAAAGCGGATTGCCAAATTGTACGCTATCAGTATGTGCTGCTTTGCCAGAAAACTGCTGACCTGTGTTCCAAAGTGTCTGTGCCTTGGATTCTCCTTAGTAATGACAGTTCTTGTGGCTACACATCCTCACCAGCACTCAGTGTTGCCAGGGCTGAGCAGTGGCCACCCTCACGAGAAGAATACAGTGGTAGCTATCTGTCTGTCTGCCTGTCTGTCTGTCTGTCTATCTATCTATCTATCTATCTATCTATCTATCTATCTATCTATCTATCTATCTATCTATCCATCTATCTATCTATATTATCTACCTATGTATCTAGTCTATCTATCATCTACCCATTGTTACTACTGGTTAATGGCTACGTAACTTTCTAATGCTGAGGAAAGGACCTAGGTCCTTGTAAATACTAGGCAAGTGTTCAAATTCTGACCTGTATCTGCATCCCCCTCCCCCTTTTCACTATTAACTTTGAGACAGCGTCTCTTTAAGTTGTGCAGGCTAACTTTGGACTCAAATCTGCAATTCAAGCAGGTTTTGAATATATGATCTTCCTGCATCTTCCTTCAGACTAGCTGGAATCACTGGCCTGACTCCATTGTTCTAAATGTCAACTCATGAATGACATATATGTATGAGCTAAAATCCTTCCATTTGATTTTTGGCTGCCTGTACATCATCCTTCTTGGTTCCTAGGGTAACTTTACAAATCTCAAATCTTTTGTTCATTTTTCAAGTTGTGATGCCCATTTTCTTAGCGTTAAGATAATGTCTTTTAGTAGATAAGTCTTTTGCAAATATTTTCCCAGTCTTTACTTGTCTTTTAGTACTCTTTGAAGGGCTTACTTTGTAGGAGCTATCTTCTAGCTAACAAGAAATGTTGATTTCTTACCTTTCTTCTTATAGTTTTGTGTATGTGTGCATGCATCACTGTGCGTGTGTGTAGTATTATGGTTTATGGTATGTGCTATGTGTGGCATGTGTCTGTTTGTGTATGTATATGTGTGTGATGTAGGGGATGATACTAATGTATATGTGGTGTGTATGTGTTCCTGTGTGACCTGTGTATGTGGTGTGTGTGTGATGCGTTTGTGATGTATGGTCTGTGTGTATATGGTATTTATGGTGTGATGTGTTGTGTGTATGTGTGCATGTGCTTGTGGTGTATGGTCTCTGTGTGTGGGGTGTTGTGGTTTTGTGAGTATGTGTGTGGTGTGGTATGATATTTGTGGTGTATGTGTGTTTGTGTGTGTGGTGATTTTGTTTGTGGTGTATATGTATTTGTGTTTTTGTGTATGTGTGTTTATGTGGTGTGTGTGTGTGTGTGTTTACTGCTCTTTACTTATCTTTTGAGACAGGGTCTCCCTGAACCTGAACTCACTGTTTTGGAGAGACTGGGTGGTCAGAGTCCCCCGACCTGCTGTCTCCACCCTAACATACAGTGCTGGGGTTACACACACCAGCTCGATGCTTGACTTTTCCCATGGATGCTAGGGCATCAAGGTCAGCCCTTCATGCTTGCTCAGTGATTGTGTTCCCACCAAGCCATCTTCCTAGGCCCCCATGGCTTCCTGGTATCTCAGAAATCTGGACTCGAAGATAAAGTAGGCACTTTATTTCTAAAGCCGCTCCCAACTTCAGTGTCTATGATTCTTTCGGACGACTGCAGATTCTCAGCATGCTAGTATATTGGATGCTGAGTTTTAGCGTGGAAACAGAGTTTCTGTATAAAACCTGAGATTCTACATGTGGAGCCAGAGATGGCATCTGTGGAATCTGAGATTCTGTGTCCAGAACTTGATATTCTGTGTGTAAAAGCTGGTTTCTGTGTAGAAACTGAGTTTCAGTGTGGAGGCTGTCACTGGGGACCTTTATGACTCTTCACGTAAACCATTTACGGAACTGGAGAGCTCAGTCTTTTTTGTAATGGGTTCCATTCAGTCTCAAAATATTGACAATGTTATCTGCCAAAAGAGAGTTAGTTTTTAGAACACTGCACAGAAAACTATTACACCTAGACAATGAAATGGAACCTGTATTAGTGAGGCTGAATAGGGGAGCCCTAAGGATACCCAGAAATCTAAAGTTGGGAGGGTTTTCTGTGAGTCAACCTGGAGGGTAATATTAGCACCCAGCTAATCTGTGGTTGTACATCACAGGGAATTTTGGGGTTGAGCGAGTCCATACTTCAAAGTCAAAAGACAAGAGGCAGCATCCAGGAAAAAGGAGATCCACCATATATTCAGACGTCCTTGGCCTTCACGCTGAATGGTTCTCCAGGATCTCTATAGAGTTGACCTCAGTGCCGACTTGCTGTTTTCTCTTTGTCTGGGGTCACACCCAACTGCCTAATCCCCTCCATGGCACACACACACACACACACACACACACACACACACACGCACACACGCGCACACACACACACTGATTCTTGCATCTGCTTCCCTCTTCTGACCACTCCCACCCATCCTCAATTCTCAGTGGAAAGGTTTTATTTTGTGGATGCCCATGCCTTTTTTCCCATTTTCATATTGTCTGTGGGGGGAGTTGCACATGTATCTACATATCTGTTTTCAAGCCAGGAGGTATTTAATATCTTTTACCTTTCTTAGCCTGCTTCTTTCTCTCCTTTTCTACACATTTCTCCCCTGGCTGAGGCCAGCCAATCACAGTTGTTTGTTGGGGCTTCTGCCCTACCTCTTAAAATATATGGAAACTGTCTCTCAAGTCAGTTCTTTAACTACATTTTGCAGACCTTATGAGTATTGGTTATTGAAATTTCAGCCAACTATCTCTTCCTTTGGTGAAGTTTCCAGTCTACCAACAAAAGCCCAAACTTATTTCTTTTTACCAACTCTACACCTTCTTTGACTTCTGTAAGATTTCAAAATTTCTTTTTTTAAACTTACACTAGTATAGAATTATCTCTGTGCTTTTGCCTTCAGATGTAACCATTACGTTTTAATTATGCATACTTAATTTAAAGCAGGCTAAAATTAGTGTTTTCTTTGAATGCCCTAGAGATTGAAAACAGGGCATTCACATGTTAGGCAAACACTACCCTGAGCAACTTCCATACCCAAAGTGATGTCATTTCCAAAAGTCTCACTCCATTCTATTCTTCATTGTCTTTTCTTTTTCAAAGCTAGATATATATTTATAGCCTCAAGCTACTGTTTTGTTTGTTGTTTCCTGGATTCTGGTTCTTCCTCCGGAGTGTGATTTGCCCTTTCTATTTCTTTCATGAAGTCATTTATTCAGGGTTTGCAGGTAGCTTGCCCGTGGAGGTTTGTATTTCTGAAAATGTTTTGTTCTGTGCTTCGATTTCTTTCAGAATATGTCCTGCTAGTTGTTTCCTATTCCTCTTGGGATATTGGTTTTTCTCTTCTAGACTTTATTATTGTTTATACAAATATGTAAGACCAATCAAATTATCATTTTTAGTAGCATTTTCTCTTGCTAAGTGTTGGAATTTTTCTTTTTTCTGTCTTAGACCTTGTAGCTTATTAATAATGTCTAGTAATTTCATGTGCCTTGCTTAGAACACATTATGCTTACTAAATATCAGAATTTTGATCTTTCATTGGTTTATACATTGATCCCTTCCTTTATGCTTATTGTGCTTCATTTGTCATCCTTACTTTATGGTCTTAAGATTAATGATAACACCATTAATTTGAAGCCTTATTTCTTTCCTAATATAGGTAATTGGTGTGAAAAATTTCTATATACTCCTTTCACCATAATCTCATAAAAATTTACATGTTTTTGCATTTTCTTTCAGCTCAAAATAGTTTTAATCTTCCTTCAAATTCTTGTTTAATTCATAGCACATTTAGTATTATTCTCTGTCTGCATGTGAGACATTGAGAAATATTTTCTTCACCTTGCTGCTCTCTGTGGTCTCCATGCGTCATTGTTAGTTTCAGTTGTCAACATGATACAGACCTAGAGTCAAACAGGAAGAGAGAATCTCAACTGAAGAATTGCCTTGATCATACTGACCTGCTGTCATATCTGTGGGGCATTATTTTAATTGCTAATTGATATAGAAGATCCCAGTCTTCCAAGAGAAGTACCATCCCTAGGCAGGTGGGCTTAGGCTGCACAAGAAAGTTAGATGACCTAACTAGATAAGCCATTAAGCTTATTATCATTTTCTTTAGTTCCTGCCTTCAGGTTCCTGTCCTTGACTTCCCTCAAGGATGGACTATCACCTATAAGTCAAATATACCCTATCCTCTCCTGAATTGCTTTTGGTTAGTGTTTTATCACAGCAACAGCTAAACAAGCTATGGTACAACGGCTCTGGTTTCCATGGTCACCATGCCTCTGGTTTCCATAGTTTCCCTTGATTCTGGCTTTCATGGTCTCTATTCTTCCAACTTCCATAGTTTCCATACCTCTGGCTTCTGCGGTCTCCATTTCATCTGGATTCCATGGTTTTCTTACCTCTCACATGCCTCTGGTGTCCATGTTCTTAATTCTGACTTCCATAGTCTCTATTCCTCTGACTTCTCTCATCTCCATGCCTCTGGTTTTAATGCTCTTTTTGCCTCTGGCTTCTATCACCCCCATTCTTTTGGTGTCTATGGTCTCCATTTTTCTGGTTTCTATGGTCTCCATTCTTCTGGATTCTGTGGTCTCTATTCTTCTGGCTTCTGTCATCTTCTTTTATCTGGTTTCCATGGTCTTCATACTTCTGGCTTCCATGGTCTCCTCGCCTATGGCTACTGTGGTCTAGATATCTCTGGTATCCATGCAAGCAGTTGTTTGAGTCACGTTAACCCCCATAAGCTCATATATTTGAATGTTTGGTTAATTGGGAGTAGAACGGTTAAAGAAGGATTAGGAGGTATGACCTCAGTGGAGTAGGTGTGGACTTGTTGGAAGAAGTATGTCACTGGGAATGAGTTTTGAGGTTTCAAAAGCCCATGACAGGCCCAGTGTTTCCCACTCTGCTTGCTGCCTGTGGATCTGGATATAAAGCTCTGAGCTACTGCTCCAGTGCCATGCCTGTCGGCTTCTCACCATAATAATAATAAGAGACTAAAACTCTGAAACTGAAAGCAAGCTCCCAGTGCTGCTTCTATAAGAGTTACCTTGATCATGGGGTCTCTTCACAGCAATAGAACAGCAACTAAGAAAATGACCCTGGTTTCCATGGCCTTCATGTCTCTGACTTCCATGATCTCTATGGCTCTGAATTCAATGATTTCTATTACTCGGCCTTTCAGGGTCTCTATGCCTCTGGCTTCTATGGTCTTTTTGCCCCTGGCTTGCATGGTCTCCTTGCCCCTGGCTTCCATGGTCCCTTTGCCTCTGGCTTCCATGATCTCCATGCCCCTAGCATCCATGACCTCCCTGCCTCCTGGCTTTCTTGATCCTTATGACTGGCTTCCTTGGTCCTTGGAATCCTGGCTTTCAAGACCTTTATGCTTCTGACTTCCATGATCTCTCTGCCTCCAGCTTTCAAAGTCTTTGTGACTCTGGCTATTGTTTTTTTCTATATTTCTGACTTTACAGTCAATATGCCCCTGCCTCCATGATCCATCTCCCATTAGCTGTCTTTATGTCCGTGCTTTTGAATTGCTTTCCATGCTTCTAGCTTGTTCTATATTGATCTGGTTTGGTCTCCATGTCTCTAGCATCTATGGTCTCCATTCTTCTGCCTTACATGGTGTCCAAACTTCTGTTTTCCATGGTCTCTTTGCCTCTGCCCTCCATCATCTTCATGCCTTTGGCTTCCATGATCCCCATGCCCCTGGATTCCATGATATCCATGCCTCTGGCTTCCATGTTCTTCATGATTCTGGCTCCCATGGTCTCCTTGCATCTATCTGCCTTGTATATAAGATCTCTTTTCACCATTAGTTTATTTTTCTGTCCTTCTGATGTAATTTTATGTGAGAATTTAAAGAGTAGTGTTGTGTCAATACAACAGAATATGATTTACTGTAGAAAGAAATGAAACACTAATATATGCTACAGTGTTCAGAAGAGACCTTGATAATACTAACAAAGAATCCAGATACAAAAAGCTAGCACAGAGCATATGAGTCCATTCCTCTGATATACATAGAAGAGGCAAATCTACAGGGAAATAAAGGCTTCCAAGTATTGATTTAAGGGGAAGTGGGAAGTAACTGCCTAATTGATAAAGGCTTTGATTTTACAATGATGAAAATGTTTCTGAAGAGACAGAAGTAATAACTGCATAGTATTATGAATGTACTAAATAACAATGAAATATTCACTTTAAGATAGCTAATTTCATGTAATGTAGATTTTACAACCTGAACTTTGTCAAGGAAAATCTAAAGAGGAGTTGCTAGTCCCTAAGAGTGACCAGTGCAAGGATCACCATTTTCTAGGCTGAGGAATGGGAAGCAGATAAATACATTTATGAAGGCTGTGCATGAAAATGAAGAGAAAGCAGGCTGGAACAGGCTACATGACATCTATTTTGACTTTCTGGAACACTTTTAATTAATGCTTTCAGCAAATTAAGGCTTTGGGTAGGAAGAGATTTGAGAGAGGCGAATTCTGCTATACAATGAGTTTCTGAACCCCTGCTATATACATGCTAATGTGATAATAATTTAAAGACTACAACCAAAGGAGAACACAGAACTGAGGAAGTGATATTTGAAAATGTTGCCTAAAAGGTAATAAGAATGTCTGAATCTGAAGTAATACACATTGAATAGTTTTTTTTTTAATTATGATAAAAATTAAGATAGGTGGTGAACCCATGACAAGGCCAGCAAGAACTATTCCTTGCAGAGCCTCCCTCTGCCCAGAGGATAGCTCTGTGCCTGTGAGTGCTCGCGTGTATGCAGGACCATGTATCTTTCAGGAAATACCGTGAGTGAGCACTTGCCAAGGAGTCAAGCAGCCAGAAGTAGGACCATTCCAAAGCTGGAGCCCTAGAGCCCCCAATTTTATTATATGGTTTCTGGGATATGACTGTTGTGCTGTTCTTAGACAATTGTCTTTCCAAACAATTAAGTTCCCTGTATCCCCATCTCAGATGCTGCACAAGGAAGTAAATAAGAAAGGGAGGCAGCAGCTGGGGGGAGAGGGGGCTTCCAGGTTATTTATTACTTTAATAAATCGGTGCTCCTCCCAGCCCGCCTCAGACTCTTGCTTCTGTCAAGCTCTGAGGACAAACGATCACTTAATTGTAGAGTTTGTGGGCTGAGGTGGGCTCAAAGCACAGCAGTTTATTGTGCAAGAAAGGCTGTTAGCTGGATGAGATGATAGTGCCCTGGCCAATAAGTCATTAAGCAGAAATTAAAAGCAGAAAACTTCTGAGTGCCTTCTCTCTAACTTGTGTTAACCTCTTCAAAGCTGAATGGGATACGGCTAGAACTAAGGGTAAGGCACAGGCCACGGGTGCAGCTTTTGTCTGAGGAAGGACTTGGGGTTAGCACCATGCCACTGTCTGCTAGATGAGGGTCCATCCTGATCTGCCCAGTCCCTACAACATGGTCACCCTGGGGAAGTAGACCTTATATTGTCCACACAAATCACCTCCTTGGAGATATATCACTGTAACATACCAAACATGTTAGTATCACCACACACGTCACCAGACCACTGTGATCCCAGCTGCTGTTTCAATGGGAGAAGAAATCTAATCTTGGGAAATCTATCTCAATGTCTAGTTGAGTATTCCTTACGGTAGCATGGTAGTCTCTTTTCTTTTCTTTTTCTTTTTTTTTTAATTTTTCAAGACAAGATTTCTCTGTGTAGCAGTCCTGGCTGTCCTGGAACTCGCTCTGTAGACTAGGCTGGCCTCAAACTCACAGAGATCCTCCTGTCTCTGCCTCCCAAGTGCTGGTATTAAAGATGTGCACCACCACTGTCCGGCATCATCCCTAGGAACTAAAAAACAGTATTTCTTTTTGTAGTTAAAGTTGGGGGTTATTCAAACCCCCAGAAGTTTGAATAGTAGCCATTGGTGATTCCATGTAGCAGTATGAGAGATTCGGGGTCAGCAATAAAAAGGGAGTGGCGAGTCTCATCTCACTTTTGCTTGTATTAACATTGCACTTCCATCTGCATAGGCACAAATTCCCTCTATGTGAAATTCCCTTTCTGAAGTATCAGTCACTCACCATAAGCCATGACAAGAATATGTTTATTTTGACTCTTCCTAGAGAGGCACCACATTAAAATAACTCTTATTAGGCTGTATTGTTGATTTTCCTATTTGAGGCCTGGAGAGGTGGCTCAGTTGGTAAAGTGTTTGCCTTCCCAGAAGAAAGATCTGATGTTGTTCCTCCAAACCTGTATACAAATGTACATGCATATACACATACATGTATGTATGTATATATATATATATATTTCATATTTTGTCCTGGCATATTGATGTTCTTATAATCCCAGCACTGGGAAGGCAGGGACACTGGGCAGCAAGCTTAGCCTATTCAATGAGCTCCAAGTCAGTGCCTGTCTCAAATAAAAAAAAAAAATAGTGACCAACACCTTAAAACAACACCTGAGATTGTCCTGTGGTCTGTACATACACACACACAACAACTGCATAATAAACACACGATAATTTTCTTGTTTGATTATTAGCTTACACCTAACATCAATTTACATTTAAGTTCATATAAAATGGACTCTTAGAACAGCACACACAATGCTACACACACATGAGGCTCTGCATGGAAAATGAAAACTTAAAATGTTTATAAAGCAGGTTAGACAAAGAGTGACACTGAGGAAAAGAAACCACAATGAATGGAAGGTATTTTACAAAGAAGCTAGAAGGTATTTTGCAAGGTCTCGTTTCATGCAGATATTTCCCAGCCTTTGGTCCTCTCTCTGGTGACAAGAATCCTTTTCTCCTGGACAAGATGGGTGGTAACCTCGCTTGTGTTTTTCAAGTGCCATTTAATTCAAAATATCCCTTATGCCCAAGTGATTTATTCTGGGTTAGCATGCTCCTCCACTCTTGAGGGACATGTCTTCACTGCTACTGTATGTCTCAGGATTGTTTCATGACTTTAAAAGTCTCCCATGCTCATATTTCATGCTTCTCTTTCCCCCGCCGCTGATTATCACAGGTCTTTGGATATCTCCATGGCTTTTCCTTTTCTAACATTCCATGCAGTTGGACTCACATGGTATGAATCTGTTTGGTGTGCCTTCTTTCATTTAGCAATATGCATGGACAGCATTTCCCTGTATCTTTGTGGCTTACTTGTTAATTTTTTTTTTTTTAGTTCTGACTGCATTCTATTGTCCATCTTGGCCTTTCCGACTGTGAAAAATGACTGTTGTTCGAGACCTCAGTTTATGACATTCCATTATATTAAAAACTGACATGTTCAGTTGGAGTGTGTCAAATTGACAGGACCTATAATCACCCAGGGGATAAATCTCCAGAAATGAGGGAATTTCTAGATTGGATACGTGGGAAGTGGGAAGACCTGAATGTCAGTGGTATCATCCCACTGGGTAAGAACCCAGACTTATCATTTGTGTATAGGAGGGCTACTGATTTTTTCTTTTTGAGTTGATCTTTTAGCCTGCCACTTCATTGAAGTTATATATCAGCTGTAGGAGTTCTTTGGTAGAGGTTTTGGGGTGTCACTAATGTACACTATCATATCATCTGTAAATAACAAAAGTTTGACTTCTTCCTTACCGACTCGAATCACCTTGATCTCCTGAAGTTGTCTTATTGCTATTGCTAGAACTTCAAGAACTATGTTGAAGAGATATGGTGAGAATGGACAGCCTTGTTTTATTCCTGAATTTAGTGGAATCGCTTTGTGTTTCTCTCCATTTAATTTGATATTAGCTGTTGTCTTGCTATATATTGCTTTTATTATATTTAGGTATGATCCTTGTATCCCTAACCTCTCCAAAACCTTTATCATAAAAGGGTGTTGAATTTTGTTAAATGCTTTTTCCACATCTAATAAAATGATCATATGGTTTTTTTCTTTCAGTTTATTTATATGATGGATTACATTGATAGATTTTCATATGTTGAACCAGCCCTGCTTCTCTGGGATGAAGCCTACTGATCGTAATGCATAATATTTTTAATGCATTCTTGGATTCTGTTTGCCAGAATTTTATTGAGAATTTTTGCATCGATGTTCATGAGTGAGATTGGTCTGTAATTCTCTTTCTTGGTCAGGTCTTTGTGTGGTTTTGGAATCAGGGTAGGAAGCAGGCTTAGCATCAGTATCTCTCCAAGTCCTGACTGCAGGCACGGTGTGATCAGCCACTTGTGTGCCGGTTGCCATGACTTTTGCATGAGGTTGGCCTCAAACTGTGAGAGAAAATAAGTCCTTCCTTTTAAAAGTCGCATTTTTTTCAGGCATTTCCTCCCAGAAACATGATCCAGAGAAGTTTTCAGGAAGCTCCCTAACTGTTCCAAAGCAACTGTCATGTTGGAGTTCAACCAGCAGTGAACAAGAACTTTTGTGGTCTGACATCTTCTGAATTCCATGCTGCCTGGACTCTGGATTCCAGATTAACAATTCTGATAGCTTGGTTAGAGAATTGTGTTTTGACCTGTCTCTTTCAGTGTTTCTTCTTCTGAGATTTTTTCTTCTTCCACTTCGTTGAATCACAAACTGATTTCTGATTTTTTCCTTGTCAGCTTCCTTTCTCCGCACCCCCACCTTCATTTTTGTCTCTTTCCTGATAGTTTATTCATGACACCCAATCTGTCTCCTCTTTCTTGCATTTCTTTACCTTGACTTACCTTTCCCCCATTTCTTCTATTCAGCATGGAATTGAAAAGTAAGATAGGTTTGAATATATTTTTGGGCAGTTGGATATATTAGTTAGCTATTTATTAAAAAACAGCATGTGTTGACCATTTTATATTTCTCCTAGGGAAGCAGCACCTAATAAATCAAGTTCCTTCTTGTATACAGCTCATGATTTATTTTTTTCCTATGGCATCAGTAAATCTCAGAAAGGATTTCTTTCTGACTGCTCACTCCACTATTAGTCTGTTGGAAACCCACAAGGATTTTAGTAAATGGAAAAAATTGATTCCTAACGTATTTCTGATCCTATCTATTGTTCAGATCAGAGCATAATCTTACTTTCTCATATGTGATTCGTAGGTGAGGGTATTGTTTTTCTCACACTACACTTGAGTGGAATGTTGAATAATGACATCACAGATACGCATCCTCATGCTCAGCTATGAAATTTTATACTTTGATTTCACTTATGTGTGTCAGCTTCCCAATTCCTTTTCCAAATCAACTTCGCCACCCTGCTGATTCTTTCATTAAAGAGGTAAAACACACATGGGTGCATGTTTCCACTCATATAGGCTTCACTTCTTGAGAAGTACTTCCTTCCTTCCTTCAAGTTTAGGCCAAGGGACTTGTGGGAGTTCCTCTTGTCCCATCTGCAGCTCGTCTTGCCTTTCAGGGCTTGTATAATTGATTTAAATGAGTGAGTATCTCTCTGTATTCTAAAAAAATGTATTATTTTTATAGAAAGAACCCACATCTCATACTTTTAAATAAATTCTTATCTGTCTGTGACACGGAGGCAGCCTCCTTAAGCATTTATCAGACTGAATTTGTCTCTGTCCCCTTCAGCATGAGGCTGCTAACAATAGCTTCACTGGGAGGAAGCTTTTTCATGCCCACAGAGGATTAGTTATTGCTGGTCTCCACTTGTGTCCCATGAGAGTATTCACTGGTTAGTGCTTCTGCTTATCACTGCCTACTTCTGGTCCCATTTGGGAGCTTTGTTGGGGCGGGGGGTGTCTCTCAGTCACAGAGCATGCTTGAGGCTCTGCCTTTGATCTCAGTGACATGTGACCCGGGTTCTGTCTTGGAGTAGTGGGTTATAAGTTACAGCATTTCTTTCCCATTTATAAATGTATCCACAATAAACTAGTTACTGCCCTGCCCGGGGATTAAATAAAATCTATGCCCTTCTTTTTTGTTTTCATATATTGAAATTAATGTGTCTTACTGTGGATTCCAAACAGATGGGAAAAGGTCAAGGTTTCTTTGTTGCTAAGTATGTTTCCATGGCTACAGCATGGAGGCATCTCTTGTTTGGCTGCTGGTAGCTCATTAGAGGAAGGATGAACTCTGCATTGATGGTTCAACGTGGTTGATTTCTGCTTACTTAACTTTTCATCTTCATATGAGAACCATGGTGATAGTTTGAAACACAGACCTGATGACTGTAGGTAAAAAATAGCTTAACTGAAACAACTGAAGGCATATCAGATAATCCCTGAGAAAAATGAAACAATGACCAGAAAATCCATGTCTATACTCTGCTGGTTTCAGGGGTTCACCGCTCTTGATGGCACCTGCCGATTTTATTCACCCCCTTCCTTGGTATTTGGCTTTCTCTGTCCAGGGAGTACCAGAAGCCACTTTACTTTTGGTTAGGGGAATTTCCATAGCCCCATGCCTATAACACTTTTTTGCATGATTTTTCTCTTAAGAACCACATTCTGAAGATCATTCTGGGATTGTAAAGCCCTGGAAGGCTGTCTAGTAATTCTACCCTGATTCATATGGAGGATACTAAGGCTCAGAGAAGACACAGGACAATTCTAAGGCCACTGTTGGTAGTAGATTAACAGTCCCATGAAGCAACAGAGAACATGTGCCCATGAGTACCTTGTAGCAGGCAGTATTAAGACTAAAACTGATAAATCCATCCTCTGTAGGTGATCTATGGTAAATATGCTTAAAACACATGTAGGACAAGTGAGGTTTAATTCAGGCGGGATACAAATGATTTTATGGGCCTCAAATGTTTCAGGGAGTGTTGGAGCATTTGGGATTTTGGAAGGCGGAACTGTGTCAGGCATTTTGTCTCGATTCGAGGAAGAGGTCAGTCAACGGCTAATGATTTGGGGGCAATGGTCAAGTTCTCAAGAAGAAAAGATGACAAACCATGCTTTTAGAGACCTCGTATAAAACAGACTTCATTTCATATCCATGTTTTAGCTATAGTGAGTACACAGACACCCATGCCAATAAGATATTCAGACAATAACCATTCAGGAATAATAATTCTAGATCTTACTGCCACTAGACCTGTAGATATACTGCTCTCTTCAGTAAAGAATGAATAATAGATCTGTCGCAGATTTCACAGTTATTTGTCTGCATTTTTAGCCAGCAGAGCTCAGTGACGTGATTAGAGAGCACTGTGCCTGAAGACTAAAGAAATTTTATTTTTTCCTGTAAAAAATGGAATAGGCCAAGAACTAAGAGCCTTCACTATCTCTCAAGAGCACAGGTCACTCTGCTTCGTTTTTTTTCTGTATCATGAAAGTCCTAGTTAGATTTAGCTATCTGCCAAGTAGACATGGCGTAGATTCATCTGAGAGAAAAATCTCTATTGAGGAATTGTCTAGATCCGAGTAGCCTGTGTTCATGTCTGTGGGTGATTGTCTTGATTATTAATTGGTGTAGAATGGTCAGACCTGCTAGGTGATACCATCTCCTAGTTGGGTTGTATATGAAAGTTAGGTAAGCATGAGCCTGTGAGCCAGTTTGTGAGCAAGTGTTCCTCCATGGTTTCTGCCTTGAGTTCTGGGACGTACTTCCCTCAGTAACAGACCATGACCTGGAAGCATAAGTCAAATAAATCTTTTCCTCTCTTAAGTTGCTTTTGCTAATTGTGGTTGTCATAGCAACAGAAAGGAAGCTAGGGTATGGAAGCAGGACTACTTTAGTTGCAAGAATGTGGCTCTTGATGTACCTCCAGCAGTGATGCTTCAGAATGGATCCTCTGTCTTGTCTGGGCTACAACATCCTTGGTCTGATTTGGGCTGAACTTACTGATCAGACTTCTAGGGCATTACAGATTGTGTAGATTGCACCCGCCGAAGAATCTCAGGCCGTTACCTCTTGTCTAACAATATTGGAGGCTGGATAACTTACAAAGAACTAAAATTATTCTTCCCAGTTGTGGAAGCTGGAAAGTCCAAGATTAAGGGGCAGGTTGTTTTCTTCAGAAGCAAACTTTGTTTCTATCTTTTCTAAAGCTGCGCCCTTAGAAGGCAGAAGTGACAGAGAAGCAAACAGTGACCTCATTTAGGTCCTACCAGACCTTTTATAAGATGCTAACTCATTAATTGACTCAATGCCTACACATTTTATATGTACTTAACAAATATTATGTAAATGCTATGATATATGATTGATACAGTACACTTAACCCATTGATTTGATTGATTGCTTTCTAGGAGGTCCTACCTTTTAACACTACCACAGTGCACATTCAACTTGAAAGTGAGTTTTGTGAGGAACACACATTCCAGTGATAGAAATTGCTTGGAATAGGGATTTGAAAATGAAACGAACCAGTCTTTGGTTACCTTCAACTGAATAACAAAGAACTCCCCTCCATCTGACTGGTGAGAAAAGCAGCTCCATCTCTCCCACTTCTCCAGCTGCTGTTCTAGTCTGGGACACCACCATTTCTCTCAGGCCTGCTTTATTCCTGCCTCTGACTAAGCAGTCTTTCCCACTGTTTACCAAGCTCATGGCTGCCAGAATCATTCATCCTAACACTCCCATCAGTCTGCTTGGAGGACTATTTCGAGCCCTACCACTTACAGGATAAAGAACAAGTTCATTAATTCTCAGCTGAAAGCCATGCTCAAACCATCATTATTTCCTACCATCGATGGATGGCAGGAATCAGATCCACTGAACTCTTTGAGTACCTCTAAATAGGTTGTTTTCTGCTTCTTGAATGTTAGGGTTCTCATGTGAGCTCCTACATGTTGTTTTCTCAGGATGAAGTGATATCTACATCTCTGACTCTTGACTAATCTTTTCCTCATCAGCTGATAAGGCAAAAGCACCATGACATGTGCTCTCAGTGCAGGTGGGTTATGGCATCGTGCCTGTCTGGGGGTTGACCTCTTCTGCCATATTCCTTATGGACCCCAAGCTCTCTAGGCATACCATCTCTTAGGATGGTAGAGCTTTGGTCATGTTTTTTCTCGTTTTAGAATCTTATTATAGCTCACTTTACTTAGCTATTTTCTGTTTTTAAATTTGTATTTATTTGTGCCTCTGTGTGTGTGTGTGTGCGTGTTTGTGTGGTGTGTGTGTGTGGTGTGTGTGCCATTTGTGTGTAGGTAACCAGGGAGTCCAGAAAATGTGTTAGATCCCCTAGTACTGAAGTTCAAGCAATCATAAATCACCTGATATGGGTGCTGGGGACCAAATTCAGGTGTCTTAACCGCTCATGTTTATATATACTACTGTTTCTGGGACAGTTGAGTGCAGGCCCCAGCACATGCTAACCAGCACTTCACCACTGAGACACATACATCATCAATCCACTAAGCTTTGCCTTAAGTCTCCCCTCCAATTCTGTTGGTTTCCCATGACCTACTTTCCTCTTCCAGGGACTGTCCTGCACCTCACATCTGGACTGAAGCCTTGCATATGTCTAGTCTTTCAGTTACCTTCAATGGAAATGTTTAGGGTAAAGCAGGTGATTCTCTGAACCCTAGTTTTGCTCCACAATGTCAACACACACACAATTAAATATTGTTAATTTTTATTTCTAACAAGACAAGAACTAGCAAAACCAAGAATAACTAACTGTCTAGGAGGTAATATTAACCTTAAAAATACAGAAAAGGATTGAGATTAATGTAAATGACTTGGCAAATACCATAGTTTCAGAGGGAAAGATATCAAATTTGAAACTGTTATTTTTGACTTTGAATTATTTTTTGCTGTTTATGCAGTGAGGCAAATGTCAGCTCTTCTTCATGAATCCTGGGATAATGCTTCCAGGGCTCCCCTGTCTTTGCTGTCTTCACTGTTTTATCAGTTTGCTCAGCCAGCTGTTTGTTATGTGGACAGAGAAAGAGCTGATACTTGGTAAACCTTAGGAACGAAAATTTCACATTAATTATGCAACTACAAAACTCTTCTTCACAACTATTTTTTTATTTTTGTATGCATGTATGTATCTATGTATATGTATATATAGGGAGTGCTTATATATACCCATGTATGTGCATTTGTGTGGATGCTATAGGATTATCAAGTGTAATTCTTCAGGGGCCATATGCCTGCAGTATCTCTCATTGGTTTGGAGCTTGCCTTAATAGTCTGGACTGGCTGGCCAGTGAGCCCCAATGATTAGCCTGTCTCCTCCCCAGTGTCTGGATTACTAATGTGTACCACCAAACCTGGCTTTTCTTATTGTGAGTTCTGCTGTTTGACTCAAGTCCTCATTCTAAAAGACAAGCACTTTGCTGATCAAACAATCTTCCTATTCTATCAACTTAAGTATTACATAAATAAATTCATTTTGCATGATTTATAAATTCTTTGGTGGAGAGTGTAGATCATTTTAAAGGAAGTTTTTTAAAAAAAATTGTGTGTGTGTGTGTTTGAGAGAGAGAGAGAGAGAGAGAGAGAGAGAGAGAGAGAGAGAGAGAAAGAATGTGGAGACCAGATGCCTCAGATCCCCAGGAGCTGTAGTTATAAGTGATTGGAAATCACCTGATGTAGGTGCTAGCCATTGAACTTAGGTTCTCTGCAAGAATAGCAAGAGCTCTTGACCCTTGAGCCATCTCCAAAGAAAAACAGGTCATTAGTTAATGTTTGTCTCAACCAAAAAGTAAGAGAGGCTTACTTACTTACATAAGTTATTCAGGACTTATTTTCTAGCCTGGATTATGTAGTATTTCCATGGAATATGATGTCCAATACAGGAGAAGGGAGTAGACGCTGCATACACTTCCTAATAACAAACATTTGAGAAAGTTCTTCTTTTGTCCACTCTTGAGAACTTCTTCTAGGAAGATGTCACTTCTGAACACAGCTCCAAAGTGACTTTCAGTGCTATAAACACTGTATTCTTGGATAAAACAAAGTTCTGTCTGGGGAGCAAGGCAGGGGAGGGAAGAATTTGCACGCTATTCTTCGTGCGCCTTCTTCTGCTGTAGTTTGCTTTGTGCAGATAAAGCATTGTAGAGGAGGAGCTGGGGATGGATTTTCTCTAACCATAAAAAGAGAGTGTAACATTTGAAATGGAAAAAGTAAGGGCACTTCAAAGCTAACACAGCAAAGCTTATCAAAATCAACAGAGAAAATGGGTTAGAGAAAATATTACGTGCTGTGGCCAGAATTTTTACACATGTAGATCTTCTATGGAACTGGAAGGCCAGCCTGTTCATGTGATCACAAAAGACTCAACTTTAAGTAAAGATTAAATAGACGTTCACCGGTTTTGAGAAACTTCAGAGATGAGAAAATTTGAGAGTGGAGGAGTTGCTCATTTAAAAGATGCATAAGTCTTATAGAGTGTCCCCGAGAATTCCATTTTTAAAAGCACTGGTTAATGTTTGAAAGGGATTAAAGTTGGCATCTAGAACATGCCCTTCACTGGTTATGTAAATAAAGCTGTAGAATGACACGTCAAAAAAAAAGTAAATAAAAGCACTGGTTATAACCTTGCAGTCAGACATGAAATCATCTGAGTGTTCACCATAAATAATGCCACAGAACAGAACCAAAATCATAAAGTTGGTTCACAGAATGAGACCAAACATGGTTTCTTGTTATGTGATTTAAAACCTATTTCTTATGGTGAGTTATATGTTTGAAGCCATTACATCAGACCTAGTATGTCAGAGGGCTGGAGAAGTACTGTTTTCTTACCCCCAAATGTGTCCTATGTTTGGCATAGTGCTAGCCTGAGAAAGACTTTCATAGTGAAATTAATTAGGTCAAGATAAAGATCTATAGTATTGTTGAAAACATTAGAATAACCAATCAGTAGAGATGTTCACCCAGCATTGTGATGTCACTCAGAACTCTATAGAGCTCAGAACACTTATCTTTTACCATTTCATTCTTATTTTCATGTTATCAGAGTTGATATTACAGTGTGTGTGTTTCAGATTTGATATTGGTTATTTATAGGCTTTACTTTATTAAGGTGAGTTTTATTAAAACCCATAAATGAAAAACCAAGTGAAGAGTCAGTAAAATCATTCTGCTAATGCTGAAGCTATCTTCAATTTTATGCACAGTTGGTTTAGCATTCTTTCTTGCTTTCTTTAGAAAAATCATTTAAGTGCATGTTGAAACATGCTACTGTCCCAGAGATGTTTTTCAATTACATCATCACTCATAAGTTATTCAGTGTGAGCTACTTTCTGGGTCAGATTGTCACATGAGCACTGTGGAGATCAGGGCAAGAAAGGAGTTGCATAGTTTCTGTCCATTTAGGGGCGAGGAACAGGATGGCTGGGGCACCTGTGATATCTCTATATGCTAATTTGGGAGATCACCAGAGGCAAGCCACGAGCTTCCAGAGACTACTGAACATCTCTAGAAGATCCTCGAGGCTAGAAACTAAGAGTAAAGACTAGGTATGGCGGAGGGTAAAGACAAAGGTTTTGTGCTGTGCGATTTGGCTGAACACCTGGCTTAGCTTCAGCATTTGCAGGAAAATATGCAAGAGGTAAGTGACATCCTGAGAGAACAGGTGGTCACAGCCTTCTCTGCATTTCCTCTGCGTCTCCCTAGCCAGAAGGAGGCTAACGGCCAGCCCTGGTGGAGACCATGCAATTCGCCAGGCAGAGTGCCACGAACAGAGAATCTGTGCCAAGCCTCCTGCTTCGCCAAGCTGCGAAGACACCTGTGCCTTATGTCCCAGCATCGAGCTGCTTCTGGACTCTGCATCTTTGTTTGGGAAGTGGATCCAAATCCAACTGCTCTGGACCTGCTCTCACGGAGGAAAGCCTAAATTGTTCTAGGGCCTTTTTTGTTTTGAATTTAGTTCTTTATTCTCAAAAGCCAAGTGAGGGAAAGAGATTGTTAGTATGGTGGGGGCCCAAGCTGCCCAGTTACAGGAACAGATGGGTGCGGATGTGGTTTAATAGAAGAGGGTAAGAAATAAAAACACAAGAAACAGAAATCAGTCTGTATGTTAATCTTGACTTTTCATTGAATTATCTCTGCAATATTTATGAAACTCACTCAAGCTTCACAAAATATGCTCTCCTTTTTTTAACCATAAAGGAGAGTAACCTCTCATATGTTCTACATAGGGCTACTACGACAGCTCCGTGACACCATAAAGAAAAACTACCTTTGAAATTATAAAGCACGATTTGAACACAAAGATTTTTTTCAGCATTTTAATTATTTGCACATAGAAGGGTTCAATAATTGTTGGAAGAATGCATGAATCACTAAATGAGTAACTTTACTCTTTTGAATATTCTGCTGCCTAAGGGGCTTGTGCAATCTTATAGTTTTTCAAAGCCTCTTTTTATATTTTGTTGTTGACTAGGTGCATATTGCCCTCCCTTTATAATAATTAAATTTCATTCTGACTAGTTATAGATTTAACCTTAACCCCCCAAATTAATGAATAGTGACCAAGAGCTATTCATGAACTTTAAAATTAAGCAAAAACTCCAAAACATTGAAGTAGTCTTCCTGAACAAATCATTCACCACCATCCCTCCTTCCACTGAGAGGCAAATTTGTTTCGCCAAGCCTCGCCACTAATGAAATATGTAGAGCCCACAGGTGAACTGCTTTATTGATTCGGACTTCTTCCAACTAAGAGGATCAGCCCTGAGGTCCACCTTACCTGTTTACAGTGTAGTTTCTGAGGCTCACGGAGAGGAAGAACTCAGCTCTGTGCATGCAGCCTGTGGTGTAAGAATCACTGAAGCCCCCGCGTTGGAGTTGCTAGAGAGCAGGTCTGTCATCTATAATCCTGAGAGAAGGCAGAAGGAACCCCAGAGGATGCTCTGTGCTTTGTCACTTTCTTTTTAGATAGAAAAGTGAATTTCAAAGTTTCTTGTGTTTCCACCACCCAATTTTGAAGTCCTTTCTTTGAAAATGTCTGCAGTCTACTGGGATCTTTGGCTGCTGTATTCCCCGAAAACCTACTGTTCTAGTCTGTCTGTCTGTCTGTCTGTCTTTCTTTCTTTCTTTCTTTCTTTCTTTCTTTCTTTCTTTCTTTCTTTCTTTCTTTCTTTCTTTCTTTCTTTCCTCTTTCTTTCTTTCTTTCTTTCTTTCTTTCTTTCTTTCTTTCTTTCTTTCTTTCTTTCTCTTTTTCTCTCTTTCTTCTTTTCTCCCCCCCCACTTTAGGAGATGTAGGATTTAATGTCTGCTTCTTTACTGTTGAGCTATTAAAAAATGTTTGATTCATTAGAAAGCAAACTAAGTTGATAATTTCCTAGTAAGCTTGAAGGAAACCCTACACTGCTGGTTCTAGATATGCTAAGCAAAGTTTGACGAAGTTGGAGGCAAGCTGAGAAAAGAAAAGAATCTCATTACTTGCCAGGCAGAGGTGGCGCACGCCTTTAATCCCAGCACTTGGGAGGCAGAGGCAGGCGGATCTCTGTGAGTTCGAGGCCAGCCTGGTCTAGAAGAGCTAGTTACAGGAAAGGAACCAAAAGCTACGGAGAAACCCTGTCTCGAAAATAAAAAAAAAAAAAAGAAAGAAAGAAAAGAAAAAAAAGAATCTCATTACTTACGGTTTTCAGGAATTGGAACTTTTGAGTATGTCAGTTAGCTGAAGGAGCAATCAAACTTTTTTGATGGCGTTTTTACCTCATTGGCAATTTTATCACGGATAATGTCTAAAAGCACAGGTGACAAAGGGACCATCCTCTGAGAGGTTACCAAGGTGGTCAAGGACAACCTTGTCCTCTGTGTTAGAACTTACTCAAGTGTTTGGTTTTCCTTTCACAACATAGCCTCTTGCTTGTTGTAGTACATGCCTTCCCTCAGAAAGAGGCGTCTGGTGTGCTGAATAGTTGCTCTGGAATGATTTGAGTAAAACCAAAGCTGTTGTAACAAGTTGCTTGCCTTCATTGTAAATGTGTGCAAATTCAAGTCACTCTTATGTGTACATTAATTATAAATTACAGTGTGCTTTCACATTTGTGGTATCTCCCAATAATTTTTAAAATAAATATTTATTGCACTCCTTTTATAGGCCTGGCATTGTGATAACTGGTGACTGAGTTCAGCCCCCGGGTGGATTACAGGTGGACTCAGGGTTGACAAGTCGTGAATGTACGACATAGAGGTTCCTTTAGTGTCATTACTGCACCCATCCCCTCTGTCAGGCAATGCTCACAGAGGTTGCCTCCTGTGCTGCTCCAGTTCCTCTCCTAGGGGAACATACTGTACCTTGATATTTTCAGAGTGATGACCTCCATGGTCTTGTAAAGAGACAAGCCTGAGTCAAACTGGCCTTGAGCTGAGGCTTGTTGTAGTTAAAAAAAAAAGGAAAAAAAAAAAAAACCAAAACCATAATCTCCATGACCTGTGTCTTGGAACAGTTGCTTTCCAGGAGGTGACAGTGTCCAATCTTCTTAGGAGGTGGAGCCCTGCCAAAGGAAGTGGGTCACAAAAGGTGGATCATGAAGTTTCATAGCCCAGCTCTATTTTGTATTCACACTCTGCCTCTTTACTGAGGATATCATGTAGTACATCTGAGCTGGTTTCAATTTCTGCTCCCCATCCCCATGATGCAATGTATCTCTTTAAACTGTAATCTAAAGTAAACCTTTCCTTCCCTAAACTGATTTTTGTTCGGCAATTTGTCATAGCAATCAGAATGATAGCTACCAAGTAAAGTTGTTCCTTAATGCAACTGTGTGGACTGCTGGGTCTTTATGGGTAAGAAGTGGTCATAGGGCACACTCTCACAGAATTGGTGCTAGACTGGATGACAGTTTCGGTCTTGCAGGAGTGAACTCGTACTTGAGGAAGGGGGTTGTTATAGTAGAGCAAGTCTGGTCTCCCCAAATCTTACTCGCTATCACACAAGAGAGCTAAAGTCTGTCACTATTTGTTTTATACATGAGTGTGTGCATTAACTATAGTACACATCTCTATTGGCCCATGTTGGAGCTGGGGGCCACTCATGAAGGGGATCTTGGATTCCTGAAAGTTGTCCAACCTGTAACAACTAAAGAAAGAAAGATATGCTATAAAACAAAGATGTTTTAAATGCTAGAGGAAAAGTGCAGATCAGAGCTATTGAAGTTCAGATACAGAACTGTTAGTGTGTGGGAGGTGGGGAAAGATGACAGCATTTGTACAACCTTAGCTTAAGAACTTTCTGATGTAGATAGAGCACAGAACTACAGAATTAATTGCCATAAAGCTAATTTGTGATAGTTTAAATGACAATGGCTCCATAGGCTCATAAGGACTGGCACCTTTGGGAGGTGTGTTCTTTTTTTTTTTTTTTTTTTTAAGATTTATTTATTTATTATGTATACAGTGTTCTGTCTGTATGCTTGTTGGCCAGAAGAGGGCACCATATCTCATTACGTATGGTTGTGAGCCACCATGTGGTTGCTGGGCTCAGGACCTCTGGAAGAGCAGTCAGCGCTCTTAACCTCTGAGCCATCTCTCCAGCCCAGGGAGGTGTGTTCTTATCGGAGTAGGTGTGGTGTTGTTGAAGGACATGTTTCACTGGGGGAAGCCTTTGAGGTTTCAGAAGCTCAAGCCAGGCCTAGTGTGTTTCAGTTCCTTCCTGTTGCTTTCATATCCAGATGTACAACTCTCAGTTTTTTCTCCAGCACCACGTCTGCCTGTGTGTCACCATGTTTCCCACCATGATGATAATGGACTAAAGCCCTGAAACTATAAATCGAGTCAAATTAAATGCTTTCCTTTAAAAGGGTTGCTGTGATCATGTTGTCTCTTCACAGCAACAGAAACCCTAACTAAGACACCATCACATAGAAGGAAAGTTTCTATCTGAGGCATTCAAAAGAAGACTGCAAAAACCAGAAGACTGCAAAAACCGTTCCCCAGGAGTCCTCTGTCTGGCATAATGAAATGTCATGATCTCACTTTGGTTCGGTTCCTGCATATATTCAGATGACTTCATATCTGACTTTTCATCTGATTCTTGCCATGATAATACTGTGGAGATTAATATACTCTGCAAGCACTATTATACATACATTGATTTATTAATGCATTAATATTTATAATACATATAAATGCATTTAATATTTTCAATGGCCTTGTAAGGCAGGCAGGTCACTATGTCTGTCTCCTTAAGATGAACAGTTAAATTAAGGCAGCAAATAGCTAAATAATTTCCTTCAACTTACTTTTTTTAAATTTTATATACTTTTTTTTCTTTTACAAGATAGGGTTTCAATCTGAAGTTCAGGCTAGCCTTGAACTCCTGGGAGATCCTCTTGCCTCAGCATCCCTAGTACAGAGATTTGATATGTGAGCTAAAACTCTCAGTTTTACAGCCAGGATTTGAACTCTTACTGTTAAAGCAAGTGTCTGTGTACTCTCTGTGCACTCCTCTTGCCATGTGACAGAGAAGCAGGCTCAGAGACATGCATAAGTGGTGTTAGCATCTGTTCATCCAAATAAGGCATCAATTCCAGACAGCAGTTGCCATACTAGAATGTGTTAAATCTTGTGATTCATTAAAATTTTAGATGCTTCATCCCGCTGTTTAATGTGACATATAAGTACCTCTATCTTTAACGTATCTAGTATAAAACAGGCTGGTTTTGGCTTGCATGGTCTGCATCTGCAATCTCTAAGTTTACTAAAATCTATGATTATTCTGTTCCACCTTTCCAAACACGTAGGGAAAAGGTAACATGACATGTTCGTGTGATAATGTCTGGTTTGCACTGAGCCTAAGGAATGAGTGAATTTATCTTATTGCCTATTCTGCACCCTATTTATATGAAGATGGGGTGAAGTCGGGAGCAGTTGAAAAAGGAGTCCTTGTTCCTGAATGTGGTGCACATCACCACACCAGAGTGGTACATTTAAATGACAATAGATCCTCTGTTCTTTATGATACAGGGACAGAGTCTGATTTCCTTGCCTGGGAGAATTTGGCAGAGACACTGTTCTACCATTTCTGGAGTTAACGTGAATAGAATTACATCATCTGCTTAGGCCAGGCATAAGGGCACTTGGGATACTTCTGAAACCTAACCACCTTCTGTAAGAAGTCCAAGCCACATAGAAAGACTAAGTATTAGCTCTACTGTCTAGAGCCATAGCTGGGACCAAGCCATATATGGAGCTGACTGTCAGGCACTGTCACCCACACTTCAGAGAAAGAACGCAAGATACCGTTTTGGATGACAGTCTGCATTTGCTTCCCCAGCCCCTCAGCCAGTCCTGCTTTCTTCATGGTTTAGAATCCTAAGTTTCTGACCCACAGAAGCGTGAGTCAAATAAAGTCATCATTTTAAGCCACTCTAGCTGAGAATGTTATAGCAGAGGAAAGCAAACCCTTTAAGCAGCTTAACCAGAAACGATCTCTCAGAGCTGCTCCTTTTCTCTGCCCCTTTAATATTCAAGATCTTTGATAGGAACTATATTTACTGCTGAGATGGCACATGAGGAATGGCTGGGAAAAGTCCTTTTTGTCAAGGATGACTTGGGAGGTTCCATTTTTGCACTGGAGCCATCTGTCATTTCGACAGAGCTGACAGGCAGGAAACCTCAACAAGGGGAAGAGTGAAACGCAAGCTTGCATCACTAGTTGTAGGGTTTCTCACCCTCTCTCTGGACCTGGGCCAGGCAGAGTTGGGAGGACTAAAGAGTTTCTCTTAGTGACCTCAGACTATCCTAGGTGCGACTATCCTGGGATAACACCTGTATTCACCGTGGAAATGCTGAATGCGGAAAGAGCCAAATGTGACCCAAGGGTTCATGCAGCCTGACACTTGTGAATGCTCCAATCAGCAGGTGATTCTGCCCACTCACCCAGCTCATCATCTTCAGCTCTGTGAAAGTAGGTGCTTATGTCATAGGACAGAAAAATGAACAAAGTATCTGTTTTATTAAACAAAACAGAACAGAACAAAACAAAAAACCCTACAGCCCAAATAGCACAGATGTGTTATGAGTGACCTAGAGTCTCTGTGGTGCCAGATACCTACCCAAAATTTCAGATTGTTGTATCCCAGGACAAAGAATTGTACCAGGGACATGTGCCAAGGTGACACAAACAGAGACAGTTAAAGAAAGAGAAGGGCACTCTCAAGAATAGGAGTGAGCTGTTGCGCTTGGAAACAGCATCTGCTCAAAACCCAGGGCCACAAGTCTCAGGGTCCTTTGGAGAAAAGTTCGGCAGAGTCTCCTTTTTCATGTGTGTATACTTTTCCCCCCTGACATATTCTCTTGCATGTAGCTCAGTTATGAAGTGGTTTCCAGTTCTCTGACAACTGGCTCCTTTCATATGCCTGTCTTCATGCACTCTCTAGTCTCTAATTTCCTGACACATTTGTCTTGCACACACACACACACACACACACACACACACACACGGTTGAGGTTCTCGCTCTCTCTCTTTCTTCAGTGCAGGCATAGCTCTCTTGCGTGGGACCCTTTTGCTCCCCATTTTCCAAGGTTTGTGGTATGAGGGCAGGGCAAGATATGAGTCAGCGATTAGACACTGGACCTCGAAGGGATTCAAGGGCTTTCATGGGTAATAGTGATGGATGATCCATCATTCTGGCTACAGTCAGTCACTCAAGATGTTATGAGATTCAAGTTATTTGGTTGTTCACAGGGCCCTGTTTCTCACTGCCATTGACATGAGGATTTCGGCAGGGCTGTTTCTGATTCAGGATTCATCAGAATCTTCTAAATGGATCCTTGCAACAACCTTTAAATTCTTATCTGGATGGAATTGTATCAATTTGCCTAAAGTCCAGACAGTTATGAACGACCCGTGGCATTTTGAGTGATGTGGGGCAAACACAGAGATACTTACTGTCACTCTCAGTAACTGAGGAATTCCTTAATCTTTTAGGAACTACAATTCAGGAAACCCAAAATTCATGTATTTGACATAGAAAAGAATACTAGGTTCCAGGATTAGCCAATGCAAAGCTGAGTTATGGTCTTGTTAATGATATTTCAATACTGACATTTAACGTGGGGATTAAGAGAGAAAGAAATTCAGAAGGAAAGATACACCCGGCAGCGTGGGTGTAGGCATACCCAAGAGTCAGAGTTCATTAGATTTTATGCATTGATGTTAAGAAAAAGAAGCTGGGGAAAAGAACAGGGCATGTCAAAGTGTGGGTGTGGGCTTCTCAAGGGAGACTCATGTTTCATTGTCTTACAAGTGTCATATGTAGGATTTGGGCGGGTTTTGAAGCTATTATCTTCAAAGGGTTGCTAAGGAACTTAGATGAGATCACAGAGTGTTTCCCAGGGGACATTTGACAGGATTATTATTGATAAGGCAAAGCTCTAGATCACAGGGTGTGGGAAGGTACAATAGCATCATTATAAATAAAGTTAGTGGTCTTATTTAAGATTCCCAGACAATGTTTTGGAGAGGATTGAGGTACTATCCAAGGTCATGTGCATTTAAGCTGTAAGTTTGTCTCATTGCCATTTTAACATAAGATATCTTTATATAAAAGAAATATTATCTCTGTACTTTCTGTCATTCACAGCAAATTTTCCTGGAAGTTTTGCTTTTTAGCTGGCAAGAAAATTCAAACAGACACCAGAGTCAGGGGCCTTTTTCCTTCCTGAGGTCCCCATAGTTTCCTTGTCTTTCCGTCCTGTCTCTTTTCTTCCTTTTTTTTTTTTTGGAATTATTATTTAAATCTTCAAATCTATTTGCTCTGTTCCCTGAGACATTTTTCTTCTGTTTCCAAGGTGACAGCTAGCTGGCAGATAGATTAACTTGTGCTAGGCTCTGTTGCTATGAAAGAGGCAGCTCTGAGTAATCCCAACACTCTAAAACTCAGTAGTACTCAGGCTTCTTTTTGCTGAAGTAAATCAATTTCACACCCAAGTTACTGACTTCCACAACTAAATCTTTTGTTTGTATATACACGTGTGTGCTTGTGTGTATATAGATATAATTATGTATATGGGCATGTAGAAGCTAGTGGTCAACATCACTTGTGTTGCCCTCAGTATCATCTGATATTTTTTGAGGCAGGTTTTCTCAGTGGCCAAGGGATTGATGATTGGACTAAGATGAATGACCCCTGAGTCCAGAGATCTGCCTGCCAATGTTTCCCCAGTGTGAGTATTACAATCATATACCACTGTAACTGGGATCTATTTTTTTTTTATTTCTTAATGTAAGCCCTGGGGAATCAAACTCAAATCTTCATGCTTGAACAGCAAGCATCTTATCAAGTGAGCTATATCCCCAGTCCAATGTATACAATTTCTAATCACATTATGGTAATGTTTAATTCTCATTATTAATTTTTATGGGAATCAAAAATCATCATGGATACACACCTCATTAAGTGTGTTTGGGAAGTGGAAAGATCTGCCCTAAGTGGACAGCAAGATTCTATAGAGGATCCCTAAGATGAGGAAACAGGAGAAAGGTCCCTGGCACTAATAATCATTTCACACTGTGTCTTGGGTCCAGTGAGACCAGATGTCTCATTCTATCATCAAGTTTTCCCTGATATCATGGGATTTATCCTCACACTGTCTCCCAAAATACATCTACTCTTTTTTTAAAAGTTTTTTTTATCAGATGTTTTGTCCCATCAATAAGAAAAATAACTAATACATTTGTTTATATAGTTACATAGATATGATCATGGCAAATGTTGATACTTGCTTTATTGACTTTAATTCAGATTGTGGAACATTTTAAGCCTTCATCATATGGCCAGGATGGCAGGAGAGTAAATAATGGGTTTATAAAACTCAGAGCCTTTCAGCTAACACACTATGTAAAGATTTTACAAACTTCTTGGGTTGGGCATTTGGGGCAAAGACAGAGAGCAAGTTGTTGACTCTACTAATTATCAGTGGTCATGCCCAACTCCAGGCAGCTTCGAGTCTATGGGTTACAGAAATTGTGTCCTAGACCACTGTGTTTCAGATTCCCATTTCTGTTCATTTGTTGTGACAAAGAGAAGCAACATATAGAAAACTGGCACTGAGAGTTGGGCCACTCCTGTGAGAAACCTGACTACATGGTCCTGGTACTGCTGTATTGCTTTTGGGAGTAGGGAGATGTGGGGATTTTTGTTTGTTTACTTGTTTTATTTCACACATGTATATAATGTATTTTTTAAAAAATATTTAATATTTTATTTTTTGCATAAAGAAAGATGGGTTGTTATAAAAGTCATTATATAGCTACTGACTAGTAAATTTTTTTTCCTTTTAGTTTTTGTTTTTATTTAAAAATACCACATTTTGAATTCAGGCAGACACCCCCTGTTCAAACACTGGCCACATAGTCCATGAGACCAGTTAGGCCATTCACTCTCAGAACATCCCCAACTCCACCTTTTTTTTTGTGCTTTTATTATTATTATTATTTTTTATTGAGAAAAGGAAAAAAAAGTTTCCACCTCCTCCCAGCCTACCATTTCCCTCCCCCTCCTCCCACCCTTCTCCCCCTTCCCCCACTCCTCTCCCCCTCCCTCTCCAATCCAAAGGGCAGGGTTCCCTGCCCTGTGGAAAGTCCAAGGTCCTCCCCCCTCCGTCCATGTCTAGGAAGGTGAACAACCAAACTGGCTAGGCTCCCACCAAGCCAGAACATGAAGTAGGATCAAAACCCCGTGCCATTGTCCTTGGCTTCTCATCAGCCCTCATTGTTCGCCATGATCAGAGAGTTCGGTTTTATCCCATGCTTTTTTCAGTCACAGTCCAGCTGGCCTTGGTGAGCTCCCAAT